>NC_083109.1:69793028-70096778 GCF_949774975.1 Lagenorhynchus albirostris
ATACATGTACCACATCTTCTTTATCCATTTGTCTGTCGATGGACATTTAAGTTGCTTCCATGCCTTGGCCATTGTAGATAGTGCTGCTATGAACATTGGGGTGCATGTATCTTTTCGAACCATGGTTTTCTCCAGATATATGCCCAGGAGTGGGATTGCTGGATCATATAGTAGCTCTATTTTTAGTTTTTTAAGGAACCTCCATACTGTTCTCCCTACTGGCTATATTTAGCGACTATTTGAAAAGTTCCAATTTTAGAGAATGTGCTGAGAGGTAATGACCCATTATCACCCAGTTCTCCTTGAAGCTATGCTTCCCTCACCCAACCACATCCCACTTTTCTCCCCTTCTAAGAAGACTAGACATTGGCCAGATCAGGGATGAGGACAAAGGATGAATTGCTGATGAATTTCAAGCCCCCTCAGAAGTGAGAGAGGAGTTTTGTACTTGCCCCCTGAGTGCAAGTATAATGATAAAGAAATGATAACTCTAGCTTCCGTCTATTAAAGCATCACTTTTGTACTTGGAGAGTAGTTTTCAGCCTTGGCGATGCATTAGAATCACCTGAGATATTTTAAAAGATTCTAATATTCATGCTCACATTAGAATCTCTAGAGGTGGGGTCCAGACATCAGCAAATTTTTGGAAGGTTCTCAGTGATGCTGGTGTGCAGAAGAGTTTGAGAATCATTGTACTAGACAGTGTTCTAAAAGCTTTAGATAGGTGATCACTTTTAATCCTCACAACGACCCATTAAAGGAAGGTACCAATAATATCCCCATTTGCAGATGAATGAACTGGGGTTCAGAGAGATTAGGCCATCAGCTAGGGGTTACATAGTTCAAGGCAACAATACTGAGACTCAAACCTGAGTCTGTCTGACTCCTAGGTCCCGCTCTCCACTGCTTCACAAGGCTGCAGCTGGAGGAAACAGGTCGTTCTGTCTGACAGCTGGGGTGAGGAGGCAGCAGTCTTCTGCTGACGACACCCAAGATTGCTCCCAAATGGTGTTCCCCTGACTTTGTCTGGGGAAACCTAATGGCTGCAATTGTGTTATAAAATTATCACTTTACCCATGCAAATGGGCCAGAGCGACCGCTTGTCTATTCCTGTGATTCTCCCAGATTATTAAATAACCAGCTGCCTCCAAGTATGTTTGCAGCAGCCTAATTCAACGGCTCCGTGTACTTGCATATTCATGGCTTCCAATCCACAGACCAGGCTTGCAGGACTCTTCCAACGGGGCTCCAAAAGTTAATTTATCTTGACAATTTAAATAAATACACTTCCACTGGCTTTAGTGACTCCTTCAGATTCAGTGAGTCCCTTGACAGAAAGGAAGTCAGAGATGGGGGCAGAGGGGGCGGGGTCAGGTATGGGTCTCAAGGGCAAGTGTAGCAGAAGGAACAAACCATTGAGATGGTGGAGAGAGAACCCCAAGATGGTCAGGCAGTAGCATTCCAAGTTCTACTTTGCTGATTTCAAGTGTTGAGACTTTGGGCAAGCTATTCGATTGACCTAAGCCCCTTGTTCTTCATCTATAAAATGGGAATGACCAATTCATACACAGGGTTATAGAGAGAATTTGATGAAACAATGCAATTTCCTAAGCTTCTATCATTCTTGTTTTGCCTTCAGGCACTTGTACCTCCAGGGTGACAGGTTCCTTAATTTTCCCCCTGTAAATTGACCCACTTCTATTCTTAACTTGAATATTATTTATCCATGACCTTGTTAAGAACATCTTGCAAATCTCAACAACATTGGCTTTCCTAACACACAGTAAAATGGTGGATGACTTTAAAAACTGAATCCCTCCATATGCCACCTTAGTGGTACCCGGAGTGCCCTTGGGGAGAGTCTGCACAGTGGAGGGTGTGGCCATAGCTGAGCACAGCGCATAGGAGATAGTCGGTACTTACTTGTCTCATCCTCTTCTTTTCTCAATGCCAGCCTCACAGGTGAGAAAGATTCAAATACAGCAAAATTGATTGAAAGTCCCTGCCAAGTGCCTGGTGTGGGGACCGTGGGCCAGCTCAGCTGTCGAGAGGGAACAGAGTCAGCTACTGTATGGGCAAAGGCTGACCATGCCCCGGCTTCTCGTCCCTGTTTGGAGCAGCCGTGCATTCATGGCATGGACTCCAGCCGAGCTGCTTGGGCTCAAGCCTTAGCCGTGCCAACTCCTAGCAAAGCCACCATCAGCAGACCTCCAACCATATGTGCCTCAGTGTCTTCGTCTGCAAGATGGAGAGAATGATAACTACATAATAGGGTCAGTGTGAGGATGAGAACGTGTGCACATCTTCAAACAGTGCCTGGTACAGAGCAAGTACCCATTAAAGGGTTATTAAGGCTTTAAAGATTTTTTTTTTTTGCCGTACGCGGGCCTCTCACTGTTGCAGCCTCTCCCGTTGTGGAGCACAGGCTCTGGACGCGCAGGCTCAGCGGCCATGGCTCACGGGCCCAGCCGCTCCGCGGCATGTGGGATCTTCCCGGATGGGGGCACGAACCCGTGTCGCCTGCATCGGCAGGCGGACTCTCAACCACTGCACCACCAGGGAAGACCTAAGATATTTTTTAAATGCACTGGAGTACACATCAGTTTGCGGTCCATCTTGCCTTCCCTCTCTCTTCCTTCCTTCCTTCCTTCCTTCCTTCCTTCCTTCCTTCCTTTTCTTCCTTCCTCCTCCCTCCCTTCCCTCCTCTCTTCCTCCCTCTATCCTTTCTTTCCCTTCCATCTCCCTTATTTCCTTCCTCCCTCCCTGGGTCCTGTCTTCTTCCCACACACACAGAGGGCCTCCCATCCCTCAGATACTTGTTCAGACTCTTTCCTATACACGGTAGGTCTTAATTAACCAATTTTGCAGGTGAAACTGAAGAGGCTGCAGCTTGGAGAAAATCAGTGACTTGCACAGATTCACACAGCCAGTGCATACCTGAGCCTACATCTTTTCCCTGAATTGCACAGTGAAAGTAATACAAACTTGGGGTAATTAAGATGATTCCTCCGCGCGCCACCTAACGCATTGCATATACCTCCAGTATGCACGTCGCTTTTGGAGATGTTCTGGAATAGTGTTTGTTAAGGAACAAGCTTTGACTTTTGAATTAGAGTCTCCTCCTGTGTCTGAGGTGCATGTGAGAGCACAGAATGTTACAGTTAGGAGGGTGGCCTCTGGAGCCAGACTGCCTGGGTTTAACTCTGGTTCCTCCCCTTTTTGGTCATGAGATGCTGGGCACGTCCCTCCATTTTTCTGATCCTCAGTCTTTGTATCTGAAAGATGGGGGATACTATAATAGCGCACTTGCCTCTTGAGGTGGATATGAGTAATAAAAGAGGCAACACAAGAGAAGTGCTCAGGGCAGCACCTGCTAAGCACCAATAAATATTAGTTATTGCTATCCTTATTCTGAGCATTATAAGAGACTACAAGGCAACTGTTCAAATGCAAGCTGATGTCTATAGCAGTAGTGGGGTCCAGGCCTTCCCCTCCCTCAAGGGAATCTGCCTGCATTCAAATCCACCTTCCACCTATAGGCTGTGTGGCCTTGAGTAGGTTCTTACCCTCTCTGAGCCTCAGTTTCCTTACCTAGAAAAGGAGAATAATAGTAGCATCTGCCTCAAGCTGATTGTGAGGATTAAATAAAATAACACAAGAGAAGCACTGAGGGCAGAGCCTGATGCATAGAAAACAATCTTAAAGGTGAATTATTATCATGAGGCTGAGCTCTGCTCAGTTCCATTGCATGGATGCCAAGTTTAGGGGACAATCATGGCATAGCTTTTCTTTCCTTTTTAGATCACCAGCCCTCTACTTACGTATTACCTGATGCTCCCTCCCTCTTTAGGTAAACACACCTGGGGATGCTCCAGATGCTTGCAGCTGGCAGGATGTCAGCCCCCTCGTCGGCAGCACCACCAGCTGGGCTCTCCGCTTGGGGAACCGCATTGCTCCAAAGACTACAGGGAGTGGCCAGAGGCCACGAAGGGAGGGTCTGAGCAGGGCAGGAGGGGAGGAAAGAATCACCTCGGAGTGTCTGTCTTGCCTTCTACTTTTCCTCAGGAGAATCATAAATTACCCCCCTTTACTCGCTCACCACTGCTCCCTTGGAAATTACATTCACAGCCTGTATTTTAAATCCTATATATTGTGTGGTTTGATCTGGAATTCTTTTTTTCACTCTAATAGGGCATTTTAATAACATTCACAGCTCGACAGAGATCTGGGGGAAAATACACAAGGCTCTCCAGGTGTCGGATTCCCGGGCACTGCTGAGATGGGACCTTGTCACGGCTCTCTCCTGGAGAGTGACTCCTGCTTACGTAGGAAGGAGTCTGTGTCTCTGCTCCAGCAGGGACTGAGACAGTAGGATGGGGTGCTGAGTGTCAGGAGGCAGAACTCCTGGAGGGAAGAAGGAACGGAAGGCCAGGAGGTAGGCAGGGGTAAGGACGGAAGCTACCACGGCGTGGGCTCCTCCTGGGAAGCACGTGACCCCACAGGGGACGGTCCGGGTCCAGCGGTCATCCTTGAAGCTCTGGCTGCTGCGTTCTGTCAGTGAGGGTTCCGTGTCCTCACTGCCAGAGATAACAGAGCGATGAAATGCTCCCAGGGCCCACACACCCTGGCAAGGGGCTGCTTTCATTCTGTTTTGCGGCTTTTGCCTTCTGATGTCTGCAGAGCTCTTTGACATTAACATGCACGGGTGGGCTCCTGTGCTAGGTTCTGTGAGGGACACAGAGATGAATAATATACAGCCACTGCCCTTGAAGAGCTCACAAACCAGTGGGGAGATAGATGTGAGCCCCCAGCCGTGAGAGTTCAACAGTAACGGCGTTTGCACGTTGCGAGCCCACCTGGATCTGGCACTGGGCTGAGCCTCGCTCATTGATTTACTCATTATTACTCAAGGGCCAAGTATGTGGCAAGGACTTTTTTTTGTTTCCAAGGCCTGGAATAAAATAGTGAACCACACCACGGTCCCCTGCCTTCACGGGGTTTAGCTACCCCGTGGCGGTATTGAGGAGAGACAAACAGGAAATAGATAGACAATGAAGTATATAATACATCTTAGAGGTAATAATTTAAAATGCAGAGTAGGTGGAGAGGGATTGGAGTGACATTTTAATGGGGAGTAGGTCTGAGGAAGTCTCTCCAATGAATGAATGAAGTAAAAGTGAGTGATGGGATACCTGGGGGAAGAACCTTCCAGGTTGGGAACACAGCACGTATAAAGGCCCTGAGGCACGTTTGGACTGTCCAAGGAGCACAGCGAGGAGGCTGAAGCAGAGAGAGAGGGCAGATGGTAGGAAATGATACCAGAGAAGGCTTACAGGCCAACAGAAGGATTTGGGATTTAATTTTGAAGACAATGAAAAAGTTGTTGGAGGATTTCAAATCAGGGGGGTTGCATTAAGTTTTCAAAGAATTACTGTGGCTTCAGGGTGGGGGAGGAACTGCGGGGACCAACGTAGAACCGGAGACCAGTTAGGAGGCCCGGAGGGGCAGGCACTATTCTTACTATTGCATAGATAGAAAAGGTAAGGCTTGAAGTTGAAACTTATCCATGGTCAACCCTAGTAAGTGAAAAAATGAGAGGACACAGTCAGGATGTTCTGACTCCAGAATCTCTGCCATTAACCCCTGTGATCCACCGTCTCCTCGAGAACCAGAGTAAAAGGCAGAATGGGATCTTTATTGAATGCGGCGCAAACATCCCTGGAGCGTCAGAGGAGTAGCAAACCACTGCTGACGGGTGACTTCACACTCACGTAGGGCTTCATAATGGAAGTGACAGTGTGTTGGTCCTTGAAGGAAAGGATACACTTGGTTGGATAGAGAGAGAAGAGGATGCCTCCTAGATATGAATGATAATGCAAGCAAAGGCCTGGGGACGGGAAAAGAAGGAATGACATAGTTCAGGAAAACTAGAACATTGGGAACCTCTCCAAGAGGTGTTCCTGGAGGCTGAACAGGTAGCTAGACCATAACAGATATAAAATGCTAAGCTGAAGAATTGTCGATTAGGAGCTGGTAAACATCTTCAGCCTACGAGTGGCGGGAAGAAGTTGATTCATTACAGAGGTGAGCCCTGGGGATCTTGAGGGCGTCAGCTGAGAGCTGAGTTTCCACAGCTCTGCTCATCAAAGCCCTGCCGGGACAGTATTCAGCATGGATTCCACACGAACCTGAGAGTCTGGGACCAAGGTGGTGTCATTTGTGGAAATAGGGACAACAGATAAAAGAAATTGTTATTTATAAAAAGGTAATCCACCTGGTTTTAGACATACTGAAATAAAAGAAGAATTTATTTTAGCAGCATTGACAATTCACCAGATCCAATTCTAAGTACTTTACAACAATTGACACGTTAAATACTCATAATCCTATGAAGGAGGTTTTCTCTTATTATCCTTGTTTCGCAGACGCACAAAGGTTAAACTGTCTCCCTGAGTGAGCATCAGAGCCTGGATACAAACCTGGGAATTTGGGGCTCCAGAGTCCGTTCTTTTGTTTTCTTTCTTTTTTTTTTTTTTGCGGTACGCGGGCCTCTCACTGTCGTGGCCTCTCCTGTTGCGGAGCACAGGGTCCGGACGCACAGGCTCAGCGGCCATGGCTCATGGGCCCAGCCACTCCGTGGCATGTGGGATCTTCCTGGACCAGGACACAAACCCGTGTCCCCTGCATCGGCAGGTGGACTCTCAACCACTGCGCCATCAGGGAAGCCCCAGAGTCCATTCTTTAGACAACTGGGCCATGACATCATCCTGGTGAAGGTCAATGTGGGCCATGACATCATCCTGGTGAATGTCAATGTCAAACCAATGATCTACAAATGGCTGAGC
The DNA here is from genome assembly GCF_949774975.1 of Lagenorhynchus albirostris. Lineage (NCBI taxonomy): Eukaryota > Metazoa > Chordata > Mammalia > Artiodactyla > Delphinidae > Lagenorhynchus > Lagenorhynchus albirostris. Next base: position 69,799,874 of record NC_083109.1, read on the forward strand.
CTCCCATATTACTTGAGTTTGACAAAAGAAAATGACTCCTATTGTCCCACAAGCCTCCAAGTTTAGGGACATGCCAAGGCATTCAGGTTTGCTTAGCTCTATGTAGCAGGTAATCCTGAAGCACCTCCTGGGTCGTACAATTGCCATGTTCCAACCCTTATGACGAGAATCCACTGTCACGTCCAGTTCACCATTATACTACTGGTGCCTATAAAAACACCTGGAACAAAACTACTGCTCAATAAATACTCGCTGAGAGGAAATAAAAGAAGGAAGAGGGAAGGAAAGAGGACAGGAAGAAAGAGAGAGGGAGGGAGGAAATAAACCAGTTTTTTATAAATATTTTTAATAACCTAACATCCTGCAGACAAATTTTTAGAGGCCAATTCTGCCCCTCTTTGAGTTAGCAAAAAATTATACACACACACACACACACACACACACACACACACACACAATTTGGCCAGTCTGTCAGACTTGTCATAACTTGGGATTGGACAGTTAGCAGGTCATAGGCTCAAGAACTTGATCCCCATTTGAGTACCATAGACTCAGAACTACTTGTCCGAATTACCTTCTCACAGATGAGGAAACTGGGGCTCCAACTGAGGCCCAGAGACAGAAGGTGACTTGGCTAGTACCACCGAGGGAGGGAGGGCAGAGCTGCAGGTAGGACCCAGGTTTTCTAAATCTCAGCCTTCTTTTCTTTGTCCACATGATGGAGAGGACCAGCAAAAAATCTCTCCCCTCTGCCACCCTTCAGCTACCTCTGACCTTCCTGTGTACTTCATTCCCAGTAGTCAGGGAAACAGTGTCCACCAGCCCTCAGAGGCATCTCAGCCATCAAACCTGGACAGGGGAAGCCCTCGCTAAGGCGGGAGCAGGGAAGGCTGGGGCCATATGGCTGCTCACGATTCAGACGTTAACATCAGCTCAGCCGCTTGCATGCTGCGCTAAACCTTAACGTGAACAGACTGAAAATCACTCAGTTACTTTGCAGGAACCGCGGTTTAGTAAGATTAAGAGGAGTTGAGAACCCTTGTTACATCCGAGGTATTGATATGAAAAGCCCAGCATGTGCTTGAGAATTAGCGATGGAATTCTGAAATTAGGCAGTGTCGGACACAGAGTCCAATTCTCTGGCTTTGGCCATGTCAAGGCCAAATCTACTGCTCTTAGAAGAAAAGCCAGTTGTCCTTCATATAGAAGACCTTGTTGTCCTTGGAGACTAGTTACAGAATCGCATCATTATTTATATTAGGAAGTTGTACCGAATGTCATATCTCCTCAAAGGAGAACAGCTGGCCTACGGACGTACAGCCTGGGCAGGCTGGGAGCCGAAGTCGGATACCACTCTGTTGATCTCAGTTGTAGGGGTCCTTGCTGTTGGCATGCTTTTGTGCACCCTTTCTCACTAAGGAAAGAAGGCAGGGCCATCTGTTACAGCCGTCAATCACGGTGACATCGTGCAGAGAAGCCGACGCAAGTCACCACCGTGCATTCTCCACCAAGGGAAGGGCTGTACTGAGGAAGGAGTGCATTGACACTGCACTCTGGAGCAACGTGGGGCAGGAATGCAAGGGCTGTCATTTCACAGATGTGTGAGGAAGGATCTGCAAGCAGGAGGAAGATAAGACAGGTGGGTGTCTAAATGCACGTACATCTACATCTAGAAAGAGAGTGAAACCGAGGCATCCAGAATGAGAATTCCAAGTGGGGTCGTTTCAGGGGTCTGGGTATGGCTAAGGTACTGAAGAGAGAGAGAGCATAGAAAGGAAGTAAATGAGTGGCAGAGCCAGACGTACTCCATACGGGCAGAGTGGATGTATGAGTGGATGTATGTATGTGTGTGGGTATGTTTGTGTGCATGTGTGTGTGGATGTGCAACAGCGGCTGTGCGCATGTGTGTTTTTTAGTTGTGTGTATGTATAATTGAGAGAAACATGTGAGAGCTATCTCTGAAAATTCTCCTTTCAGAGGTACCTGTGCACTTAAGGCAAAAAGGGATGGAGACGTTAATTCTGTCATTTTGGAGTTTAGGTCCATATGGGCTTCTGGTGGTTGCTGGGAGTTGGGGGAGGGAGGAATCAGGGGACGGAAGAGAGAAAGAGTCAGACAGAGAAAGAGAAACTGAGTCTGAGAGAGATAGATGGAGAAGACAGAGAGGCAGAGAGACAGAGAGGTAGAGACAGGGGTGGGCACCGCCCAGCACAGAGGCTGCCAGCAGCTCTTAGCCCACCCCTATCACCCCGAGGATCTGTGCTCTCCAGGCATGGTTTTAATCTCGCATGCTGTGATTACCCTGCCTATTTTATGGTATGTCAGTCCTCTACACGACTAGATATTGCTTAGGAAAAGATCTCTTTTTTTTTTTTTCTCAAACCGCTAGAACCAGCTCGTCTCTGTTTCTGCGTTCTCTCAAATACAGTCTCAGAGAGGTAGGTGGATTCTCTGCGGCCCATCTCACTTCTGCAGCCAGGTGGCCAGGCCTCCAGGTTACCCTGGGAAGGAGGGGAGTGAGAGGAGAGAGAGATTCCATTAGATCAGCCCCAGGTTGTTTAAGTGTGAAATGCAGAGAATAATAACAATACCTTTCTTGCCCTCACAGGTGACTCTGGAAGGGGAGAGTCAATCTCCAACAGTTTCCTGGAAGGCAGATTTTATAGAAGCTGTGGAGGAGGGGCGGGCCAGGGGGCTGACATGTTCAGAGATGCGGAGATATTTAGACTGGGGAGCCAGTGAATGTTTCAAGGAGGCACAAGCCAAAAGCCTTGAGTGAAGGTGACTGGGCAGTCAAGTCGTGGGTTTGGTTGTTTCTTGGTCAGAAACTTCTTTCAGAGTTGAATTCCAATCAGAGCAACCTGTCTGGAAAATTGAACATCTGGTCCTGATGCTTTTAATATCATGTACCACAATTTGAGATTGACTTGAGAAGGACAGTGGCTTGGTGACAACAGAAACAGCTGCAAGAACATGCACTGGGGGCGTCTTAAGACCCCAGCCCCAGATGGAAGCAAGTGCACCCAGCAAACGCTTACGGAGGGTTTACAATGTGCCCAGCACTGGGCTGGGCGCTGGGGCACAGCAGGGAACACTGAGTCCTGCTCTCATGGAGATTAAAGGTAAGTGGGAAAAGATAGTTCAGAGTTGAGCCAATAATTAGATGATGGGGGTAGTGATAAGAGAGGTGTAGAAAATACAGCAATGGATTTGCTGCGTAATGATTTCCTGGGGACGTTATGGACATTCATTAGGAAAGGTCCATTGAGGAGACATTATTTGGCATGAAGTCTGAATGATGAGAAAGGAGATGTAAAAGTTTGAAGGTCACTGTAAGAGCATAGGTTTATTTCTAACTGTAACCAGGAGCCATTGAAAGGTTTTAGTAGGGAAGTGATAGACCCCGGATGCCGGCTACAAAATGGATTGAAAAGACCAGAAGACAAAGGGACCAGTTAGGAGTCCAGTGCAGCTGTCCAGGCAACTGTTAATGGGTGATAGTAGTGGAGATGATAAACTGTGGTTGTCTGAGAATGGATACAATTAAAGAGACTAAAATAAGTGATGGCAAAAAAAAGTAGAGCACCTGCGACGCTCATATACTGCTGGTGGGAGTATGAACTGATATAAATGTTTAAAAAATTGCTTGACAGTGTCTTCCAAAGCTCAAGATACATCTATCCTAAGCCCCAGAAGTTGACTCCTGGGAATATGTCCAATAAGAATGGGTGCTCATGGCCACACATACACACACACAAAATGTAAAAGAATGTATAACAGCTTTATTAATGGAAACCCCAAACTGGAAAACCAAATGTCCATCTGCAGGAAAATAGATAAGTAAATAAACCATTGGATCCCCCAACAACGTGCAGGCAACTCACACAGATCATGGCGAGCAAAAGAAGTCTGTTGCAAAAGAGTATATATTATATGAGTCCATTAATGTGTAAGTCAAGAACAGGTGATAGGGTTCAGTATAGTGGTTACCTTAGAGGGATATTCACTGGAAAGGGACATGGAGAGACTTCTCAGATGCTGGAAATGTAGATCTTACAGATGGTAGCACGGGTGCATTCATGGGTAAAAATGGAAGGAGCATAATACTTATATACAATTTTGTGTGTGAGTTTTGTATAATTTTTTCATTCATATGTAGATCAGCTCAGTGCTTTGTGACCGCCTGGAGGGGTGACATGGGGAGGGTGGGAGAGAGGGAGATGCAAGAGGGAAGAGATATGGGGACATATGTATATGTATAACTGATTCACTTTGTTATAAAGCAGAAACTAACACACCATTGTGAAGCAATTATACTCCAATAAAGATGTAAAAAAAAAAAAAGACATTCAATGAATTCTGAAAAAAAAATGGAGTTTAATACTTATATGCAATTTTGAGTGTAAGTTATACCCAAATGAAAAAGTTAACAGAAATGAGGACATGTTTTAGAGGTAGATCCAAAGATACAATAGAACCTGCTGATAGATTTGGTGTGTGGTGAGGATGAAACCAATGAGGCAAGTGTTACTCTCGGGTTTCTGGCTTAAGCAGTTGGATGGATGGTGTCACATATTGGAGCACTTGATATCCAGGTGGGCAAGGCATATTACCTAAGGATCTTGGCCATCACTTGTCATTTACAGGTGAACAGTGGACTCTAAGGTCTAGAACCTTGGTTCATTCTCTTTATTTAGAGCATAAGGATCCAGCTTAAGACTGCAAAACTCTATGTGGAAGGCACAGCCTTGAGATGGAAGGAAACTGGATTGCTAAATTACAGCATATAAGACTGCTGGATCAATAGCTGATTGGATTATGATATGAGTAAGAAATATGCCATTGCCATAAGCCTATGAGCAACTGTTGCAGCAACTGGACTGAATTACCTTGACTAATACACCTGAGCTTGGAATATAAGTACAAAAGGGTGAGGCTGCCAAAGAGTATGTGCTGGGTCTCTAAGGTCTGGTTAGCTCTGAGGAGCCTGGGGTGGAGTCAGCCAATGGAGTGAAGACAGATGGAGCTGAGCCCATCTGATGGAAATACCAAGGAATGACTGGGCTTTAAAGCCTCTGCTTTTGGGAGAAGAGTCTGGGAGCTAGGCTGTGATTGTCTGTGGACATTGAGGAACACAGCTGTGGGAGTGCTGCAACTAGGAGATGCAGAGAAATTCGTTGATTCATCCATCCATCCACTCACCCATCCATCCATCCACCCATCCACCCATCCATCCATCCATCCACCCACCCATCCATCCACTCATCCATCCATTTATTCATCCATTTACCCATCTACCCATCCATCCATCCATCCACCCATCCACTCACCCACCCATCCATCCATCCACCCATCCTTCCACCCACCCATCCATTTATTCATCCATTTACCCATCTACCCATTCATCCATCCATCCACCCATCCACTCATCCACCCATCCATCCATCCACCCATCCATCCATCCACCCACCCATCCATCCACCCACCCATCCACCCACCCATCCATTTATTCATCCATTTACCCATCTACCCATTCATCCATCCATCCACCCATCCACTCACCCACCCATCCATCCATCCACCCATCCATCCATCTACCCACCCATCCACCCACCCATCCATTTATTCATCCATTTACCCATCTACCCATCCATCCATCCATCCATCTATCCTCTCACCCATCCATCCATCCACTCACCCATCCATCCATCCATCCACCCATCCATCCAATACATTGTAGATGCATTGTAGATGCAGAGGACAAATTAACAGTCATGGGCCCTGCCTTCTTGGAGCTCAAAGTCTAGTGAGACGAGGAGTGGCTAACACCTTATTCTCAGGTCAACTCTTCAGAGAGAGGAATAGACACCTTGCTGCTTCCTTTACCCTGAGAACCCACCTTAGAGATTCTTTGGATAGAGCTGGCCCAAGTTGCTCTAAGCAGCTAGAGGAAGAAGCATGTTTAACCTCAGTGGGCAGGAGGAGGCTGCTGGAGCAGCTGTTAGCCTCAAAGGCTGTTCCTGCCTGGGTTGTCCCCAGTCACCTTAAAGATAGTCCCTAATCACACCCCTAGAGGCAGATAACATTGTACAGCATGTGTAAGCTTGCTCTGCTTGTGAGAGATGCCTCTGCAATGTCCACCTGAACCCAGGTCAAGGAAGGGACAGCAATCCTCAGTGTAAGCAATTATTAGCTCACATGGAAACTGCTCCTAGAAAGATGAACAAATGGAAATGATGACAGCCCTCTGGGCCAGGGTAGTTTTCTCTGAAGCCTTCCTTCCCTGAGCCGTCTGTGGATCAGTCTAACCAGTACTCACAGCCCTAGGGGTGACAGTCACAGTCTCCCCATCCAACTTTGGCACCAGCTTGGTCTTCACTCCACTATAAATAATAATAGTAATGACAAATGATATTAATAAAAACCATTTATTGAGGTCCTTCTACCATCAGTCACTTTATATTATTTCCTTTAATCTCATACTTCAGCGATGGCCCAGTCTGAGCTGTCGGCACCACGGAGCACCAGGAATGAAGACATCCAAGTAATAATAGGATGACTTGAGTGCTTGCTACGTGTCAGATGCCATGGTAACGGCTTTACCTCGCCTGACTTTACAACGCACTTATTACTTATGTTTCATTAGCATCTCCATTGTGCAAAGAAACTGAGGTCTAGAAAGGGTAAATGCTATACAAAAGGCCACACAGCCAAGGACATGGCAGAGCAGGTACTGAGCCCAGCAGCCTGGCTTCAGAGCCTATGCAGCTAAACACTCTGCTGTACTGCCAGGGCTGTGCTAGTCTAGAACTTTCTCCAGAAGCCAATGCCATTTTGTGCAGGAAGGCAGTGCTGTAGCAAGGCCTGGAATTCCACTAAGTGAAAGTCCACCCCATGTAGGCAGGGATGTTCTTCAGGGTTTCTGGAAGATGTCTCGGCTCTAGTTCTCGCCTTTCTGGAAGACACCCTGACATGTTCACTTATAAAGTGAGCTTGTTGGTTCAAACCACCTCCCTTGCCTCCGCATCCTCCCAGGAGATAAAACTGATTGGCAGCTGGGGCAGAGTAGACAGGTCTACTGCTCAGTCCAAGGAGGGCTGCCCATGACAGTGATATGAGCCTGATATAAATCCTGAGAAAACTGGGCCTGGTGATTTTCCTTTCAGAAGACGAACACTACACGTTCATTTGCATTTTGCAACATGCAAAGCAAGTTCACATTCGTTGGCTCATTGAATTTGAACCTTAAAAAAATAAGCTCTGACAAGCAAGAAAAGCAGAAAGTATAATCCCCAACTCTGGTGGGAGATACTGTTTCCATATGACAGATGAAGAAGGTGAGCTTTGGTGAGCTGGGGTCCTTTGTGAGCTCAGGATGACTCAGCTACATAGCAGTGGACCCTCTCTAGCCCAAAATCTGTGCTGTGAACCATCAGGCCCCCTGGATCCCAGCCATAGACACCTTCCCATTGCCAGGCCCTGTCCACTACATCCATTTCCCACTGTGTCCTCAGGACTGTCACCATACAAGGCACAAAGCAGGTACTCAGTTATTGGTCATTGAATGGATGAGTGGGTGGGTGGGTGGATTTGCTGCCTTGAGACACAACCATGACTTAGATGTGCCAACTGTGTGGCAGGACCACCTCCACACTCTAATTAGGATCCAGGAAAACTGAAAATTGTGCAGCTCTGAAGTTTGTACAGGTGGCCAGAAGTGTCGAAATGCATTGACCTCCCTGAAGTTGTCAAAATCCTCTCCTTCATTAATATTTATTTTTTTCTGAGAACCTGCTCTGCATTACCTAACACATAGACTACCTAATTAAATCCCCATTACAGCCATGGCAGACCCGTATAATCACCCCCATCTTATAGAAGAGAAAATCAAGGGCCAGAGAGGTTAAGTGACTTGCCCAAATTTGTACTGTTATTTAGTGGCAGAGCTGAAATTCTAATTATGATCTGTCAGTTGCTAAAATCCACCTCCTAACCGGTACTGGTTCCCTGGCAAGGGTGGTACTCTTGAGAGTGTTCAGAAGAATCTGGGGGTGCTTACAGCTTGAAGGAGCTGGACCATACACAGCTCATCTCTCGTAAATAAACCCTTGCAACTTCTAGCAAATTCCACCTTCCCCCACCCCCAATAAAGGAACAAGCCAGCAGAGAGAGCTTGCTTTGCTCGTCAAGAAGCTCTCGATTAGAAATCTAGTTAACAATTCATCTAAAAGAAGCAGAGTATTCCAAGCATATCCAGATTAATATTTATAGAGGGAATGCTTGCTTAGACCCAATTATTCTGAGGGCCTGGAAGCCAGTTACAAGTGGTGCATAGAGTGAAGAAAGGGAGTGAGGCTTCCAGGGGAAGCGGGCCCTGGGGACAATTGCCAGGACCCTGTTTGGTGCAAAGCACAGGGTGTCGATGGGGGCTGGGCATATTTGGTGGGGTGAACAGGTAACTCACCCCAGGCCCTTCTATTTACAGGTAGGCCCTGAACTTCACCAGAGCTTCAGTTGTTCTCTTTAGCACAGAATATGGGCAAAGCATATCTTTGCAGGGTCACAAACCCATAGGCTTACAGGGGCTGTGCAGTAGGGTGAATTCACTGATGAGCCAGATGGGGGCTCAGGCAAACTGGAGACCAGGTTACCACCATGCCCCACCTCCAATCCATCCTGCCAGTGGGAATGGGGGCCCTGTCTGGTCAGCCAGATTTTTTTCTATAGAAAATTCAGATTTGAATATGAAATTCCCATAAAAACTAATTTACATTTTTAAATAGTGAGAGGGCCAACAAAACATGTCTGTATCATTTTGGGCCCACATGCTGCCTTGTCATAACCTCTGCCCTAGAGGCTGGAATCTGAGATTAGTTCCACTAGCTTTGATTAAGTCCTGCTGTATTTGCCTTATAGAATTCTCCCAGCTCTGCCTTGAAACCAGTCAAGGTGTGATGGTATTTCTCCAGGTTCTACAGGACTCGGCCCATTGCAAACTTGGGAACTAAAGTTCTTATTAGAAGTCCTAAACCACCACTGAGAGGAGTAAGAAATAGCTGTTATCTCCAAGACCTTAATGTCAACATCAGAACATTCTTTCTCCAGCCTCCTGGCCAGAAATGATGCTCATTTCTGGATCTCTGATCTCGAAATCTCACTTCTCCTATTCACCTTCCATGTAGCATCAATGAGATCTTTGGAAAATGCAAATCTGATGGTCTCATTCGTCTGCTCTCCGAAGAGTCCCCGTCGCCTTCCCTCAAAAGATGAGCCTCCTTAGAGTCACAATTAAGACCCTGTGTGATCTGACCATCACCTCTCTCTCCTGCCTCCATTCCCACCACCTTTAGCCTCACATTCTTTCATAGTTAGAGATCTTTGTTTGCAAGCAGCAGGAAGTGGGTCCCGTCCCACTCTCTGAAGCAGAGCAGGAACAATAGAGACTGCTGTCACCTGACTAGAAGCCACCACTGTCACATGCCTGGATCTCTGTTTCCCCACTTGCCCACTTCAGGCTGTTCTTAATATTTATATAATAGTCAGTGATCTTTTAAACCTTGAATTAGTCCATGTCTCTCCCCTGCTTATAATCCTCCAAGGGCTTTCGTTTCATTGAGAATAAAGATGAAATCTCTATCACGATTTGCAGCAAGAATGGACATTTATGGAGCACTTATATACCAGACACTTTTCTAAGCACTGGCTATGTATTAACAAGTCACAGCAACCTTTCAGGGTAGGTTCTATTATTAGCCCCATTTAGCGGACAGGGACACTGCAGAATAGAGAGGTCAAGTATTTGACTGATGGCACACGGCTGAAAGGTGGTGAATTCAAGAGGGATAGGCTGGGCTTCCCTGGCGGCGCAGTGGTTGAGAGTCCGCCTGCCGATGCAGGGGACACGGGTTCGCGCCCCGGTCCGGGAAGATCCCATGTGCCGCGGAGCGGCTGGACCCGTGAGCCATGGCCGCTGAGCCTGCGCGTCCGGAGCCTGTGCTCCGCAACGGGAGAGGCCGCGGCAGTGAGAGGCCCGCGTACCGCAAAAAAAAAAAAAAAAAAAAAAAGAGGGATAGGCTGATTCCAGAGTCCATGGTCTCATCCTCTCCCACACCAAATGCTGCCCGTGATCTCCTAATGCCGTCCTTCTCATTCATTCTGCTCCAGTCTCACTACTGTCATTGCTGTTCTTCAAATGTGTCACTTTCATTCCAAAGGACCTCTTCTCCTGCTATTCCACCTGCCTGGAATTTCCCTCCATCAGAACTCTGTATGGCTTCTTACATCACCTCTACCAAGAAGTTTGCCATCCTATCTAAAGTAGCACCTCTCCTCCTGTGCCACGTTACTCCCCTAAACTGCACCAGTTTTTTCAAAGTACTAAATCAACTGGAAGGCAGGAGGAAAGAGTTTGAAAAGAGCAGGGATGAGGGAGTTTTGGGAGGTTCTTGTAACAGGAGCTGATAGGATTGTTTCAGGTCACCGGGGTGAATCAACTCCCACAATTTTTCCATCCTTGATGCAAATTCCAAGGAGAGAGAGATTCCAGGTGCCATACACTTGGCCATTTACATCATTTTTGGCTAAGCGAGAGCAGGGCACCTTGATGAACAACCAGGGCAGTAGCTACTAGCCCAGATGGTACCTTTGTGAAAATTTGAGGAAAATGCCCTTCTCTGAGGTAGGCACAGCCCTCTTCCATTGGGCATGGTTGGTGAACAGAACCAGGGCTTGATTTCAGCCTCCAGCTCAGCCTTGACCAGGCACCCTTGTGCCGTGCACAACACGTTCACCCACGTGTGGCTGCGTAGTTGGGATTGCCTACAGATGGGGAGAGGTAATTCCTCAAAATGGAATTGAGGACTGTCACTAAAGAAGTGAGGGTCTCTGCTGACTGGCCAAAAAGATAAGTCTAAAAATGTCTGCCAGCTCTTCTCAACCAGTGCCTCTCAACTCAGATTGTACATTTAGAGTCATCTGATGGGCTTTACAAATATTCAAATTCTAAAATCCTATCCAAAACCAATAAATCAGTATCTCTGGAGGTGGCACCCGAGCAGCAGTATTTTTTTTTTTTTTTTCTGCTGTACGCGGGCCTCTCACTGTTGTGGCCTCTCCCGTTGTGGAGCACGGGCTCCGGACACGCAGGCTCAGTGGCCATGGCTCACGGGCCCAGCCACTCCGCGGCATGTGGGATCTTCCCGGACCGGGGCACGAACCCGCGTCCCCTGCATTGGCAGGCAGATTCTTAACCACTGCGCCACCAGGGAAGCCCTGAGCATCAGTATTTTAAAGCATCCTCAGTGCTTCCAATTTGCTGCCAGGGTTGAAAACCGCTGCTCTAAACTCCACCTCCCCCGAATGCTGTAGTTTCTCACCGAGACCTTAGCATGTATTGCTTCTATGCCCTGTTCCAACTGTCATCTTTGCCTAGGATGCTTATGAACAACACACACACACACACACACACACACACTTGCCTTTGCTGTGATAACTCCTGCTCAGATCCTCAAGGAAACATACCTGACCTCTACTCACCACTCCCCATGCTTCTTGATCACTGAGCATTCCAGAGCTCACTGGGTTTGTCATCAGAACTCACTGTATGTTCATTCAACCAGACTGTGGGCTCCTAAAAAGAGGGACCAGGCCAGATTCATCATAGACCTACAGTCTAACCCTAGAGACCTAATCCTAACATCTGGGGGCTTCTGATGGTTGCCCTTCTGTCTCTTATTTCCTGCCAACGTCACATCCCAACTTGGACTGACTCAAGATTTTCGGTGTTCTGTTAGTACTTCATTTTCTTCAATCCAGAATCTACATTTCTACTTGATTCTGAAAATGTGTTACCCAGAAATCTTGACAGTTCGGACCCCGCCACGTTGTAGCCAGGGTTTTCCAGAGAAACAAAACCAAAAGAAGACATAGAAATGAGGAGATTTATGGCAGGAATTGGCTCATGTGATTGTGGAGGACAGGAAGGCCCATGACCAGCTGTCTGCAAGCTGAAGAACCAGGAAAGCTGGAGGTGTCATTCAGTCTGAGTCCAAAGACCAGAGAATTAGGAGCACCGATGTCCAAGGCAGGAGAAGATGGATGTCCCAGCTCAAGACAAAAAAGATCACATTCGCTCGCACACCCTCGCCTTTTTGTTCTATCTGGCCCAGGATGGATTGCACGATGCCTACCTGCATTAGTGAGGGTGATCGTCTTTCCTCATCTACTGATTCAAATGCTAATCTCCACTGGAAACACCCCCATAGACACACCCAAAAGTAATGTTTTACCATTTATCTGATCATCCCTTCACCAAGTCAAGTTAACATATAGAATTATCACATCCTGGATATTATTCTGGCCTGCATTGAACTGTTTTTGTTTGTTTGTTTTTTGTTTTCTTTTGCTCTTTGGACTTTGGAAAGTAAATTTGAGCCAGTGCCTCTTCCTGCTTGCAGTAAAGACATCCACCCACTTAGTCTCAGTTAAATCACTTCGTCACCTCTTCACTCCCTTTTCTTCTCCAGATTTTTTCAGCTTTCCCTGCAGCCTAAGTTATACCCTTAAAGAAAAAAGCTCTGACATTCTCCCTGACTTTCATCCCCTCAAGGCTCAAGGACTTCTGCTATCTCCCAGCCTCACCCGGCCTTCCCCGAGAAAAGCAGCCAGGACTTGAATTAGCAAGATAGTCCCAAGAAAGGATTTTGACTGATCTGTGCACGCCGTTTTTCCTTGATGTGCTGGAGACAGATGAGGGAAGGATTGCATAGAGAGCTCCCGTCTCTGCTCAGTGTCAGCAGCTGCTCTTAAGTCAACAGAGTAATGGTGTGTGTCTGGGCTGAAGAGAACAGAGGTTGCTTAAATTGTTTTCCATCCCCTCTGAAACCAATAAATGCTACTCCCCCGCTTGGCACAATTGAGTTCCTGAACGGTGCCCCAGTGGGGTGTCAAATCAAATCTTAACCCTGTCAAATGCTGACTCTGTGAGCTTCCAGGAACAGGCATGAGGCCAAGGGAGGAGAGCTTGGGGATCCTGTTCCATTTGGCCTGTGCAGGGGGGCACGGCAATCCACTGTTCTCAGTCTCTGGGCGAAAGAGCATCAGCACCAGCAAATATCTGGGTCTTAGAGATGCCTTCTGGAAGGTGTAAATGGCCATGAGTGATAGTACATGCCAGCAGACAGCCGTCAGAAGGCATGGGGTTGATGAAAGAATGGAAGGAGGGGTGGATGGATTTTTTAAATCCCCAAATCATTACTGAGGGCTATTCTACCCTAGAGCGATACCAATGAATAAGACAGAAAGATCTCCACACTCAAGGGGCTGACATTATAGACGATCTCTCTCCAACTTACTCCAGAAAAGCAAACATCTTGAAAGATGAAGAAGAGCTTTCAAGAGATACCAGAGGACAAAATAAATCCCTTCAGGATGCTCTGAGGTCCTGAAGACTCCATGCTTTCTTTCAGACTACATGCTCTGGTCTAACAAAATTGCCCGGAGGCAGACCAGTTCTGTGGATAGGAGGCCACCACGCGGGCGCCAAGAGAAGCTTTCACTTGTCTTCTGTCTCCAGCTGTTCACACCAGGCCATGGACTCTGTGATCTCACATTCACTCAAGATGGCCTCTTTCACCTGGGAGGTGTCCCAGAAGCAGCACGCCTCTGACTCAAATCCAAGGTGCTAGATGTTATGAGGCAGCAGCTAAGGTCTCAGACTCTAAAATCTGGTTTTGGATTCCAGCTCTGCTACTGACTCGTGCATGACCTTGGGCATGTCCCATACTCTCTGAGTCTCAATTTTTTCGACTAAAAAATGAAGATGTCATTCCCAATCTCCCAGTTTATCACACTACTATATATAAAGTAGATAACTAGTAAGGACCTACTGTATAGCACAGGGAACTCTACTCAGTACTCTGTAACAACCTATATGGGAAAAGAATCTTAAAAGGAGTGGATATATGTATATGTGTAACAGATTAACTTTGCTGTATACTTGAAGCTAACATAACACTGTAAATCAACTATACGGCAATAAAAATGTTTTAAAAATGAATATAATATGAATACTAATTCTTTAGAGTTGAGGTAAGGACTCAGTGAGATAATTCGGGTGAGAAGTAAATAAAAATTATTTTAGTATTACTATTTTAATTACTATTTTAATTTCTATTTTAATTACTATTTTAATTTCCATTTTAATTACTAAAGTAATTTTTATTTACTTCTCACCCGAATTATCTCACTGAGTCCTTATCTCAACTCTAAAGAATTAGTATTCATATTATATTCATTTTTAAAACATTTTTATTGCCGTATAGTTGATTTACAGTGTTATGTTAGGGGCTTCCCTGGTGGCACAGTGGTTAAGACTCTGCCTGCCAATGCAGGGGACACGGGTTCGAGCCCTGGTCCAGGAAAATCCCACATGCCACAGAGCAAATAAGCCCATGCGCCACAACTACTGAGCCTGTGCTCTAGACCCCAGGAGTCACAACTACTGAGCCTGCATGCCACAACTACTGAAGCCCACACACCTAGAGCCCGTGCTATGCAGCAAGAGAAGCAACTGCAATGAGAAGTCTGGGCACCACAACGGAGAGCCGCCCCCCACTCGCAGCAACTAGAGAAAGCCTGCACGCAGCAATGAAGACCCAAGGCAGCCAAAACAAAAAAAATTTTTTTTAATATTTAAAAATCAATAAAATCCTTTTAAAAAATTCAAAAAAATAGTAACAAAAATTACTTTATTATTACTATTCACATGTTTTTAAATTTTTCATTGAGGTATGGTTTATATGCAATACACTGCACAGATTTTAAGTGTTCAGTCTGATGTCAACCATGTAACCACCACCCAAACAACACAGAGAACATTTTCACATACTAGAAATTTCCCTCATGCCCGTTTTCCAGTGTTCCCTCTGCAAGAGGCAATCACTTTTTGACATTTGTCATCATAGATAAGTTTAATCTGTCTTGGAAAGCCATAGAAATAAAATCATAAAATAAGTTTTGAGTGTTCCTCAATATAATTTTTTTTGAGATTTGTGAATGTTGGGCTATATCCATGTGTGTGTACCTGTTGTTGATTCCGTTTTACTGCTGAGTAGTTTTTTTTTTTTTGCGGTACGCGGGCCTCACACTGTTGCGGCCTCTTCCGTTGCGGAGCACAGGCTCCGGATGCGCAGGCTCAGGGGCCATGGCTCACAGGCCCAGCCTCTCTGCGGCATGTGGGATCTTCCCGGACCGGGGCACGAACCTGTGTCCCCTGCATCGGCAGGCGGACTCTCAACCACTGCGCCACCGGGGAAGCCCACTGCTCAGTAGTTTTCAAGTGTAGTGACTTTACCACAGTCTGCTTCCCCATTCAGTCTGCCTAGTGTGGTTGCACCGTTTTATACCCCAGCAGCAAGGTGGAACACCAGTTGCTCATGCCTTTGCCAACATTTGCTGCTCTCATTCTTTCTGACTTTTAAGTCCCTGTTTTATTAGTATTTGGTGCTCTATGTGCTCATCTTAGCACTGTTATGGTCCTAGGCAGATGCCACCTTTGCAGAATATTTATTGTGGAGCCCAAGTACTTTCACTTCTTTCATCCGCTTCAGTTGTTTCAGGACCTTCAAAATTGGAGGAATTAAAGTCATTCTGAAGTTGATGGTTTCAACACAAGTGACCAGCTTACTTTTATCTGTGAATGGTTCCTCTCAAAAGCCATACCTGCAGGATGAAAGCATCACTAGCTCCTAAGCCAACCCTTCTACGAGAAGGTACTCCAGACTGGGGCTTGGAGCTGATATGTCACCAAATCCACCTAGAATCCTGTGATGAGCCACTGGTGAAGAACTCTTGACTAAATGTGTCTTGAATCCATTCCCTCCATAGATCTGATAACAGTGTCCCAATTTTCCTTTTTTTTTTTTTTAAGAAAATAGGACATTTTTATTACCATTGAAATGCATGCTGAAAAGAATCTTTATTTCAATAACTTGACGCTTAAAGGCATAATAAAGGTGCAGTTCTATTATCAGTAGTTATTGATGAGAAACACAAAAGCATATGAATCCAAAAGCTGCTTTATCAATCTCAATAAAGTAGTTTCAATGTGGGAGTTGTTTGGCTACTATAGAGATTATCATTTTTTTTGAATTTTATTTATTTTTTTAATATACAGCAGGTTCTTACTAGTAATCTATTTTTAATATATTAGCATGTATATGTCAATCTCAATCTCCCAATTCATCCCACTTCCTCCCCTGCTTTCCCCCCTTGGCGACCATACATTTGTTCTCTACATCTGTGTCTCTATTTTTGCCTTGCGAACCGGTTTATCCGTACCATTTTTCCAGATTCCACATATATGCGTTAATATATGATATTTGTTTTTCTCTTTCTGACTTACTTCACTCTGTATGACAGTCTCTAGATCCATCCACATCTCAACAAATGACCCAATTTCGTTCCTTTTTATGGCTGAGTAATATTCCATTGTATCTATGTACCACATCTTCTTTATCCATTCATGTCGATGGGCACTTAGGTTGCTTCCATGACCTGGCTATTGTAAATAGTGCTGCAATAAACATTGGGGTGCATGTGTCTTTTTGAATTATGGTTTTCTCTGGGTATAGGCCCAGTAGTGGGATTGCTGGATCATATGGTAATTCTATTTTTAAGGAACCTCCATACTGTTCTCCATAGTGGCTGTATCAATTTACATTCCCACCAACAGTGCAAGAGGGTTCCCTTTCTCCACACCCTCTCCAGCATTTGTTGTTTGTAGATTTTCTGATGATGCCCATTATAACTGGTGTGAGGTGATACCTCATTGTAGTTTTGATTTGCATTTCTCTAATACTTAGTGATGTTGAGCAGCTTTTCATGTGCCTCTTGGCCATCTGTATGTCTTCTTTGGAGAAATGGCTATTTAGGTCTTCTGCCCATTTCTTGACTAATGATGAGCACATTTTCATGTGCTTATTTGCTATTCGTATATCTTCTTTGGTGAAGTGTATGTCAAATATTTTGCCCATTACTTTGCTAGGTTGATTGTTTTCTTAGTATGGAATTATAAGAGTTCTTTATATAGTCTAGATGCAAGTTTTTTGTCAAATATATTTTTTGAAAATATTCCCTCTCAGTTTGTGGTTTGCCTTTTGATTCCTGTCTTTTAAAGAATAACATTTAAAAATTTTAATAAAATCTAATTTATTGATATTGCTTCTTTCATCATTTCTGGGTTTTGTGTGTGTCTCTGTGTGTTTTATTAAAGAAATATTTGCCAAAATTAAGGTCACTGAGATTTTCTCCTGTGTTTTCTTCTAGAAGTATTATATTTTAGCTCTTACATTTAGATCCATAATTAATTATGCATAAATTTTGTATGTGAGGCAAGTATTGAGGTTCTTTTTTATTTATTATGTATTTTTTAATAGCTAACCAATTATTATTGACAAGATTATTGTTTCTTCCAGTGAATTGCCTCAGCATCATGAAAGTCAGTTGACTATTACATATGGATGTATGGGTCTATGACTCTCTATTCTGTTCCACTGACATTTTATATATATATATATATATATTTTTTTTTTTTTTTACAAGAATGCTACACTGTGTTGATTTCTCTAACTTTGTGATAAGTCTTGAAATCAGATAGTATAAGTTCTCTAACTCTGTTCCTCAATATTGTTTTGGTTATTCTAAATTCTTTGAATTTCCATATCAATTTTAGAATCAGCTTATCAATGACTACAAGAAAATAGCTTGCTGGGATTTTGATTAGAGTTTGAGTAAAATAAGCATCTTTAAAATACTGGGTTTTCAGACATATAAACACTGTATATTTCTCCATATTTTAGGTCTTTTTTGATCTATTTTGTCAATTAAAAAATTATTTTTAGTGTACAGGCATTATACATCTTTTAGCAAAATTAACCCTGTGTATTTCATTTTTAAAAACTTTCTAGTTGTTCACTGCTTATATATAGAAATACAATTGAACTTGTGACCTGTACCTTGCACAACGGGACTTTGAACCTGTCTATTTGTCTGTGCCCTCCATTGGTCTCCAATTCTCATTTTGCTCAATTATTCTGTTGAGCATTTGAGTATTTCTTATTACTTGCCTTAGTCTCAGGCCCCTTACTGGTCCCATGCATGGTGTTCTTTGTCCTGTTTTTCATGTCCTCATCATGAAGGCCAAGCTCATCCTAAACTCATCACTGGGAACTTGCTCTGACACTCAATTATATCTGCCTAGGTGTTGACTCTTACCCAAGAGAATTCCTACCCAAGATATTTACCTTGCACTTTCAGGAGGGAGCAGCTCAGCTGGAATAGATAAGTTGGTTTAACTCAACCTTTGTCCATTCCCTGATCATTCATCCATTCTTTAGATATGTGTAGCACAGCAGTTTTTAAACCTGGTTCCCAGAATATCCCAACTAGAATGCATAGTTTGTGATGCTCTGGATTTTGCCAGAATAAAGGAACATTGGAAGCATTCATTCCTCCACATTCTCTATGGCAATGATTATGGGGAGGGCTTCCTAGTGTAGTGTGAATTATAGAAGCAACAAATCAAAGATCATTCAATACTAAAAATATACAGTTAGAAATGAAAGTGGGAGGAGGAGAGGCCCATTCACAATAGTCATAAAAACTATAAAATACCTATGAATAAATTTAGCAAGCATGGCGCTTATCTGAATAAAACTATAAAATTTTATTGAAGAACATAAAATATGATCTGAATTAATGGAAAGACATAGCATGCTCCTGAATGGGATGACTTTGTACCATAAAATATCCACCCTTTCCAAATTAATAGAACTATTTACAGAAATTGCTATCAGAATTCCCATGTTTTATTTTTTTCTTTCTTTTTGCTTTGATTATTTTTCAGAGGAATGGGACAAAATAAGTTCACTAAAAAAATTTTGTGCTTTTTTTTAAAAAGAGTGGAGGAGAAGGAATTATGCTATCACCTATATAAAAACATACTCTAAAGATTCTCTAATCAAAACTGTATTGGCATAATAATAGATATTGTAGTAGAAAGTAATAGAGAATATAGAATAGATCCTGGTATATAAATAAATTTAATATCTGACATAGATGATATTTTAATTAAATGTGAAAATAAAGGTCCATTTAATAAAAACTTCTGGCATAACAGGTCATCCATGTAGGAAGCTACAGAACTTAATCCCTACTATACACAATGTATAGAAATAAATTCCAGCTGGACAAAAGATGTAAAATTCATAAAATATGAATACACACTTAAGGAAAATATTTGTAAGACCTCAGGTTGAAGGAAATTTTCTTAAATAAGAGAGAACATTCAAAAACCACTACTGAAAAAAATAAATGAAGGAGAAAGATATTATAAAATCAAAGGACAAACAATAGATTGGGAAAAATATAAATTTGAAACACTGCAAATAAAAGTTAATGTTTATATACAGGTGATTCAGAAATGTTTAGAAAAAAAACAAGCATTACAAAATATCAAGGCCAAATGATATCAATAGAGTCATATTAAAGATAGGGATAGGTGCTCGATGACCCCCAAGTCTCCATAGTTGAACATAATACAGGTTTCTGTATCAGTTCCATGAAGACTAGAATGGATCTTTCTGTGCATTAAGTGGCCATCCATGTGGTTATTACAGGACCAGCCTCCTTCCATCTTGTAGCTGTGTCCTTCTCTAGGGCCCGAGTCCTCTGCATTAGGATGACAGTTGGGGGAAAAAGAATGAAGGATCACACATGGGAGGATTTGGAGGAACAAACCTGGGAGTGAAGAAAGACATTACTTCCTATCACATTTCATTGGTCAGAACTCAGTCACATGACCATACTGAACTGCAAGGAAGGCTGGAAAGTGTAGTCTCTTTGTGTGCTCCAGAAAAAGAGGAAGTAGGGTTCAATGATCAGCTGGAAGACTCTGCCACAATTTGGCAATTCACAAGAACAGAAATTAGTGGCCAATAAACATGTGATAAGATCCTTGCATGTATAAGTATTTAAAAGTGTTAACACACAAGTATGGCAAAGATATGAGGAGAAGGGATTCTTTCATGTGTTTCTGTTATAAATAAGAAATGCTACAGTCTATCTGGGAAGCTGTCTGGCAATGCCTGTTACACTTTCTAAAAAAATCACATGTAGCCTCCAGCCCAGAAAGCCCACTTCACGAAATTCATTCAAATTATCTATTGAGCCAAACACATTGTTAGGTATAGTGGTGACCCAGACAAATACAATAGACACAATGTATACTTACAAGCAATTTGCAGTCTAATGTGATGTTAGGTGTGAGTAAATGAGCAAATGTAATAGTGTGATAAATGCTTTAATGGGAAAATTTCAGAAGGGGGCAGTGGGGGATCAATATCTATGCTCGAGTTCAAAAACAATAAGCACCTAGATATGTGACCTTGACCACAGTACATAGAAACTTCTAGACTCAGTTTCCCCATCTTTAATAGTGCTAAAACCCCTCTAACTTACAGGGTTGATGTAAGGATTGAATGAAGTAGTAAATATAAATTGTTCCTGTAAAATCATAGGATATTGGTAAAATAAGGTACACTTGACTTTCTCTCCTTGAATTGCTTCCCTGTGCCCTTTCTTCAAATATTAGGCAGGCTGCAAGGGTTGGAGAGGAAGCATTTTTCCCAAGCTTGCATCCACTTCACCTCTCGGGTTTCACCCTCTGGAGAGTAAATGAGGTAACCTCTGTTATTGAACAGTATTTTATTAACCATTTTTTAATTTAACTATGGTTAATTTACACTGTTGTGTTATTTTCAGGTGTACAGCAAAGTAATTCAGTTTTACTATGTGTGTGTGTGTGTGTGTGTGTGTGTGTGTGTGTGTGTGTTCTGTTTTGGATTCTTTTCCATCATAGGTTATTATAAGATACTGAACATAGTTCCCTGTGCTATACAGTAGGTCCTTGTTGTTTAGCTGTTTTATATGTAGTAGTGTGTATTTGTTAATCCCAAACTCCTAATTTATTGTTATTGAACAGTATTAACCAAGACGTGTCTGAATAGACCCAGTGTGCTTTTAGTGACACAGAATACCTTCATGCCTGGACCCTTGAAAATGCCCAGAGTTGTTCTCAGGTACCTGTATTGTGTTTATCATCAGTGAAGTCCAGCAACTCACTCACAGCCACATCTAAAGATCTCGAAGATCATACCTGTAATCACTTTTGTTTATTGTCCTACTTTTATTTGTACATTAAAATTTTTTAATGGCAGAGGTTGTTTATTAAGAATGATAGTAGAAATCTGTTTTTACAATATCCATATCCTCCCCTTCTTGTGACACTATCCTGGTTTTATTCTGACAAGCCACTCTCCCCAACTCACTCGTCCTGTGGTTTTAATGGGAATGACTACACCCCCAGGTACAGGGATGGTGGACATATGACCAAGGCCTGGCGAGTCAGGGCATTTAATCCACAAGGAAGCACTGGTTGGCTGAGAGCCAACAGACATCAGCTTCTGGACTTCTGCTGGCCCTCTTATAAAAGAGAAGGATTCTGTTTACTAGGGTCTTCTGTAGCTTCAGGGTCCACCATGTAAGGAGAAGCATATCTAGGATTTTATGTGAAATCTCCCAATGTTTTAACATTTGCAACTAATTCAATGTTAAAAAGAAACACTGTAGAGTCCAAACAAAACGTATTTACAGGATGATTGCAACCAGTGGGTGGTGCCTTTGTAAACTCTGGCATAAACGTTTCAGCAAGGCATGCCTCCAGATCAGCCCTTGAACTATTCATCCAAAGTGGTCTGAGTAGCGCAAATAGAGAGGATGGCTGAGCATTTTATCCTGCTATCCTCATAAGATGAGTAAATTATAATAGTTTTCTTTCTATTCATTCAACAACAAAAGCCATTGTGTTTACAACATCAGGTTTATAGTTAAATACACCAGATTTGTATCCTTTCTCAGCTGCTTACTAGCTTTGTGATGGTGTTAACAACAGTATCTACCTCCTAATGTTGTTTGAAGAGTTGGGTGGGATGATTGGTCCTCAGAACTGCTTGGTAAACTCTTTCAAGGGAAAGGATTGCTGCAGAAACAAGACAGGTTCCCCAATCACCCATGATCTAGGCCAGGGGTTCTCCAACCCCCAGGCCGTGGACGGGTACCCGTCTGTGGCCTCTTAGGAACTGGGCTGCACAGCAGGAGGCGGGTGGTGGGCAAGCGAGCGAAGCTTCATCTGCTGCTCCCCATTGCTCCCCATCGCTTGCATTTCCGCCTGAACCATCCCCCATTGCTTTCATCACCACATGAACCATCTCCCCTCACCCATCCATGGAAAAATTGTCTTCCACCAAACCAGTCCCTGGTGCCAAAAATGTTGGGGATCGCTGATCTAGGTCATTGTAGCAGATCCTCTGATAACTTTTTCCTGGAAGCAGCTCCCAAATCTCTGCCCCCTTCTCAACTAGTGTTATCTCTTCTTCCTTATGTGTCTTCTGCACAGACAAGAATTGAAACAATCTCTCTCTTTCCATGGAACAGCTGTTGGAAAAAAAGAGCTCAACGTGTCCTATCTTTAGGGTTACTGGGGTTTAGATTTACATGGTTTTCTTTCTTTTTTTTGGTACCTCTTTAAGAACACTATCTCCTTTCTCTCCGCTCTCTTTTTTTTACCTCTCCATTTATATGTTGATCTTTTACTCCTCATTTCTCTTTCACTTCTCTCTCCCCCACATCCTTTACACATTCCTTCCCTCCACATCTCGCCCTTTCTTTCTTACTATTTTTACATCTGTAAAGTAAGAAAAAATAACTGTATCATCATCATGACTGGTTTAAGGTGTAGAAAAATATATTTAAAAATCCTAACTTTCCCCAGATGTAGTAGGCTCTTAGTCAATGGAAGATACTCTTCTTCCTTTTCCCATTCCTTTGAAAGTGTCCTCTTGTTTCCTTGCTCTTGTTTGCTTACTTAGACAGCTCCTTGGCATCCGCCCTCTGCCTTCCACCCCCACCTTTTGGCCGTCAGGTTTGTATCAGCACCTTCTTTACCCCCGCAGCTCAGTGAGCCAGCTGCCTTCATTCCAACCACTAACAGCACTTCCTTGGCTTTTTATTGTTCTTCCTTCGTTTGAGATGCACAATGGTAACTTGTTATATTGTTAAGATGATTGACTACACAGCACAAGAGAAAAGAGTCGCATTTCATGAACTTCAGAAAATTTCTCAATAAAGCATATTTTCTCTATGTACATTTTAATTATCTTTGCCAAAGGACTAATTTAGATGCTAGAAGCAGGATTGCTTGGAAGTCATCAGGTAGAGTTTGGCTGACACCTAAATTTCTCTCCAAGGTGCTGAAACTTGAACCCACAGGGTGTCTTGTCTTAGTTCCCTTGGAGAGGGTGGACAGGATATACTCATTCACAGACATGCTTGACAGACATGGCTGAAATAGCATCTCACTTTGAAATGTTTGAATTATTTTGCCTGGAATTCATACCTTACTCCTGTAATGTCACTTCTTGGCTCAGGAATCCTTAATGATTCTTTCCTACTGCAACAATTTCTTACAGTGCTGTCTTTGTGTCAACGTGAGGTTCTGGCAAAGAGCATGGCTTCTGGAGTCATGCCCCCTCCATCACTAACTAGCTATGTGATCTTGAGATTACTTAACCTCCTTGTGCCTCTGAAAAATGAGAGTGAGTGGGAATAATAACATACCTACTCCATAGGTTTTGTAAGATTTAAACAAATTAATGTATGTAAAAATGCTTAGCAAAATCCCTGTTATACATTAACTTCCATATAAGAGTTAGCCAATAAAATCTTTCAAGACCAAATAATAGGAAAACAATTTATCTCTTCACTTTAGGTAGAATAGCATAGTGGAATTCACTTAGAACTCAATAGCTTTGATGAACACCATCCACTATGTGCCAAACATTGTGCTAAGTATCACACATGTGTACCTACAGCAAACTTATGGGGTAGATGTAATTATCATCTTCATGTTGCGGGTGAGGAAATAAGACACTGAAATCTCACAATGTTACTTCAGATCATTTCGCTCTAAGCATTTTATTAAGAAGTTTGCTTTTAGGTGCAAGTGAAAAAATATAACTAAGACATTTTTATGCAAAGAAGTGGAGGATTTTTTGCTCTGGTAACTAAAAAGTCCAAAGCAGGAATTTCTAGTTTCAGGCACAGTTGAACCAGGTGATTAAGTGATACTGTCTGGAATTTGTCTTTATTATCTCTTGGCCCCCATTTTTTCTCTGTTGGTCTTATACTGAAGTAGGTTCTCTCCATGTGGTGGTAAAAAAGAAAAAACCCATTTATTATCTCCTTTTTAATTTCTTAGTCTCTTGTGTAGTGTCTTCTTTATTCATGTGCTTATATCTAAAGCTGTTTTTCTGTACAGTTATTTTACCTGTAGCTGAGCCTATTTTATTCTTGTGATTTCTAGTTAATTAATTAATTTTATAATAATGTTGTTTTGGGTCTCAATTTGTTTCCTGAAGTCTGCAATAGCCCTTTCATCTCATTCTGTTTTCTATTATCTTCACATTGAGCTTTCATATTATTGAAATCTTCTTTTAATTAGTTTTTTTGTATAGCTTGAAGTACTCCTCATGCAATTCTGTGAGCTATGTTTTCTTTCCAACAGGTCTCTTCACCTGTCTTTTGTGAACCATATCGCATGTTTCTCTATTTCTTGTCTTTTAATTACATTAGTAGATTTTCAGTGTTGCAACGTTTTTATAAACCTCTTGTTCATACTAACCCTGGGTGCTCTTTCCATGCCTATTATCTGAAGTATATATATGAGTGAATTTGCTTTGCCCTTTTGGTCCTTATCTGAAAATTGCTTATCTTTCTGATGAGTAAGAGCTTGAGTCTGGTCATTGCTTACATGCACTTTTATATATACATACATAAGAAGAATGTGAGGTAGGGCAGGGAGAAGACTTTGATATAGAAATTATTAGATCACCAAGGTTCTCACTCTCTCTTTCTCTCTCTCTTTCCCACCCCTTCCATTTCTATGTCAGTGTCTCTCTCATTAATGCCCAAGATCTAAGATTTCTCCCCTTAGTTGAAGGTATATTTTAATGCCATGAGAAAATTAATTCACACTTTGGATATTATGCCTAATTAGGTCTAGGGGGGCTGAAAAAAAAAACGGTAAAACTTAATGGTTCCACCGGTCTCAGCAAAAAGAATTCTCTGGTAAGTTGCCAAGATTGAAAGCTGTTCTATAACTCTTAATGGGCAGCTCCTCAGGCCATATCTCCTTAACCTAGGAAGTATTGATAAGCATTTTATTGACTTCCCCTCTCCCCGCCACCAACACCCAGTCCTACTTTAGTGAATTCAAGCTGGGTAAGGCTGCTGCTCTTTGACAGAATATTCTGTTTCTTTTCCTCATTCTCATTTTTTAAGGTTTTAAGTTGGATCCCTTTCATTATAAAGTTGCTGCTAGCAATTTTTGTGGCTTTTACCATTTTTATTAATTTCATGAGTATTGGGGGGAATGTAGATGTGTAATTCAACCTGAGCACGCCACCTTTGCCCAGAAGCCCCATTAACTCCCTTAGGAAACTGATGTCTTAAGAGTTTGTAGTTCTGTAAAATACTCAGTAATTTAGTAACAGAGATTAGACTTAGCATCTGTTCTTTTATTTCCAGTTCTAGTGTGCTTTTCCTGTTGCCCACATTCTCTCGACGGATATTTTCCACTTCTACTGGGAACTGAAACAGAGAAAATGGCTTAAGCCACAGCATAAGGAAAGGAAAGCTCAATTAAATGACAAGGCTCCTTAATATTTTTAATGCATTCATAGATTCATTCATTCAGGTACATGTTATTAAATTGAGTTTCTCCGACAAACCAAACACTCTGCTGGGTGTTAAGATACAAGATGAGGGGAGCAAGGAAGACAAGATAGACAAGACCCTTGTTCCTATGGAGCTCCAGGCTAATGAGGGAGACAGATGATAAACAAGAAGATGCATGAAGAGGATACATTTCAATAAGTTCTACAAAGACACCAAGCGAGGTGACAGAGAATAACCGGGGTTGAGAGGGACAAGAATGCTACTTTACATAATGGAGACAGAGAAGATATTTATGGGGATTGGTTATATTCTGAGAATTGAAGGATGAGAGAGGGACATTCTTGTGAAAAGTGGAAGGGAGAAATGATTCAAAATGCTGAGGCAGAAAAGGTTTTGGAGACCGGGAGGATTGGAATGGAGACCAAGGTGGCTGAAGTGTAGAGATTACAGGGGTGGATGGCGAGAGATGATGTCAGAGTAGTGGGTGCAGGGCAGATTGAGCACAGTGAATGCAGCAAAGGGTTTGACCGATTGTCAAGTCATCAAGTGGCTTCCTGAGGAAGCCCTCCTGTCCGTGAAAATTTTAAAAGAGGGAAGTTTAGATGCTAGAGGTAGTGGCACTGGTGCTAATTGACTGTTATATTCTCTCTCAGAGGTGACAACTTCACAGCACTAAGTAAACAGAGCTCTATGTATTTATATGGTGTAAAGAGCTCAGAGATGAAAGGTGCTAGAGGAAGCCAAGCCTGTGGCTATTCTAACATTTCAAGATGCCTGCCCAAGACTGTAATAGATTCCTCTGGCATTTTCTGCTTCCTGTCTGAACTTTGGGTAAGAATCATTTTTTTATTTCCCCAGTTACATCTCACTTGCCTGTGTCTTCTCACTTTGTAGGATGGATGTATAGGTTAATTCCACATCTGTAACTTCAGAAAGGCTGCCAACCTCTTTGACTATTTGTCTTAGCTGTTGTGTGATAGAATGTCACTTCTCTCCACTCACCCTTTGAAAACAGCCTATTTAAAGAAAGATGATTTGGGGTTAGAGTCAATAAAATCAGGTGGTGAGCAATTCTTCAGCGTGTTTGGTCCTCATCAGATTGGCTGGGTGCCTGGAGAGCCATTTTTGATGACAAATGTTTCCTTGCCATGCAAGCCTGGGAGATGCTCTGTGGATGAGCATGCAAAAGGCTTGGGGTGCCTTAAAGATGCACCCAAATGAAAAACAAATCTGGACTGTAAAGCCTTTTTTAAAAGCTCTCGTGGAGACTCTCTTGGGAGGCTCACTTGGAGACAACGCGGGCTCCATCCAAAGCAAGCTGTGTCTCTTTAGGCAAATAAATCAACATTTTGAGCCTCAATTTACCCATCTATAAATTGGAATAAATATTTCTACCATTCAGTGTTATTTGGAGACTTAAGTAAGATATACGGAAGAAACCGACACAGTGCGTTTACATCCTTGTAGCCTCCCCATCCCTCCTGTCATTCACCTTCATTCTGCCCTCCTTTCTGTCTTTACCAGTCATGTGTATCAGATTCTGTGGTCTCAATAGAGAGTTGGGTGCAGCTGTTAGAACATAAACTCCGGAGCCAGAGCACTTGGGCTTGAGCCCTGGTTGTGCCATTGTACTTGCTCTTCAACCTTGTGCAAATCACTTAAACTCTTTGTGTTTTCATTTAGCTACCCATTAAGTGATGACAATATCTCACAGGGTTGCTGTGACGATTAAATCAGACATTATGGAAAGCGTTCGGGATAATGCCTGGCTAGTGGTTTGTGCTTTATAAGTGTTAGTATTATTATTGTTATTGTGTTGTTATTATTATTATATTCTTCTTCTAGTTCATCTTTCTGGAAGTCAGAGTTATCGCCAGAAGCATTTGTCCATTGGTCCATCTCAGAGTAAACAGAGAAAAGCCACTGGCATTAGTGAGCTCCCAAGGACCTCTGATTCATATGTTTGTCCATAACCTGTATTTCAAGGTAGAAGCAATAAATGAATATTGGCTAGATTTTGTCCACAGAGTTGAACAAAACGTAAATACATTTTTCACAGCCTCATGTTTAATAATAAAACATTGTCCCATGTAAGAAAAATAAGAAGAAAAGTAATCATGGTACCTTCATGATATGAATGCTGCAAACTTATAAAATAATATTTTGAAAAACATGTTTGATTATATGAGGCATATTGTTATATAAAAAATTAAAGTGGGCTGCAGAATGAGCCTGGTACAGAAACATACAAACACACAAACACACTGATAATAGATAGAAGAGGAAGTGTATCAAAGTGTTAACGTTAGTTCCTTCTCTGTAGGTGTTTCATAGGTTGAAGACTCCCAAATGCTTAGAGACTAAATCTAAATCCTCAAGCAGTAGGAAAGCATGGCCTGAAATGTCCTACCACATGGAGAAATTTCTTCTAAAATGTTTTAAAATTATATTTTCTTTAACGTACCACTTCATTTAAGAGTAGTATCTCTACATATCAGATTCAACAG
This sequence comes from Lagenorhynchus albirostris, assembly GCF_949774975.1. NCBI lineage: Eukaryota > Metazoa > Chordata > Mammalia > Artiodactyla > Delphinidae > Lagenorhynchus > Lagenorhynchus albirostris. The sequence continues at coordinate 69,828,232 of NC_083109.1, forward strand.
ACAGGAAAATTTCTTTGCTGTGTGGTGTTGCAAAGATTTCAGAACCAAGACCCCATAAATCTGTCAATATGAATTTTTAAGTGTTTTTTTCCACATCTTTCCAGTAACACTGACTATTCAAGAAATTTTACATTTTTACTTCATAGCTTCCCACCTCCTTCATTCTGACTCATGCTCCTGATCATCACAAATAGTATCATTGTGGAGTAAAATCTAACTTTTACTAAAAATCTTGGAATGCACTATGTCCCAGGCTATACCTCTCCACCTTCTGGCATCCTAGAGGCTCAACTCAAAGATTATCTCCTCTATCAGCTCTTCCTTCATGAGTGTAAGTAGGATGTGTTTTCTTCTCCTAAACCTTCAGTGCTGAAATAGATATATGAGTCATGCTGGGGGTGGGGGATAGAAAGGGGAGGGCCTTGACTGGTTTTGAAGACAGTTCTTAAACAAAGAAAGTGGGAATAGCTGCCTGCATTTTAATTGTTATTAGTTAAGCTGCAAAGGTCCAACTCTATACCTAGACAGTGGGTGTATGTTCCAAGCTTCTTTGGGAAAGACTGACCTGCTAAGTGCAGCTCAGTCCTTCCCCCTCAACCATGTGCTATAACATTGTGATTAAGAACACAGATGTTGGAGTCAGACAGACTTTGGTATGAATATTGGCTCTGATACTCTGTGCGTAATACAAGGATAATAACACCGGATTTACTGGGTGCTTGGGGGATACTCCAAACCTCAAAATCAAATAAAGATGAAAGCTGTTCTGGAAGAAATGATTCGATTTGCCTAGAAATACATTTTTAAAAATGATGCTTATGATATACATGAAAAGAATCTTTAAAAGATATTAGAGGACCCAAAATATTACATAAACAAATGGAAAGGAATATTCTTTTCTTGGATTATAAAACTAATATAAACTATTAATTATCTCTAATCTATACATTCAACATAATTTCATTAAAATGTACCAACAAGTTCATTTTTAAACCAAAGAAATTTATATTAACATTTACATAAAAATATTCAAGAACAATAAGAAAAAATAAGAACTTTGATGAGGATGAATGTTATCATATATAAAGAAATATTCTAAAGCTATAATAATTAAAGTAGTGTGGTTCTAGCACACAAATAAAGACAGATAAATAGAGGGAAATAGACAATGTAAAAACTGAGACAAATATAGAGATAAATTTACAGAGATAATGATACAGGAAATGCATTTTAGTGGAGAAAAAGTAAATTAATAAATCTTACTGAGACATTTAGAAACCATACGAAAATAATCTAGATCCCTACTTCAATCCTTATAATAAATATATTCTAGACAAAGCAAATATTTTAACTTAAAAATAAATCAGACAATGGAATATTACTCAATGATATTAGAAAGTGAACTAAATCATACTCAGTGGTGAAAGACTGATTCACCTAAGATAAGGAAAAAGACAAGGATGCTTGTTTTTACCACTTATTCCCAATTGTACTAGAAGTTCTAGCCAGAGAAATTAGGCAAGAAAAAGAAATAAAAATCATCTAGATTTGAAAGAAAGAAGTAAAACTATCTCTGTTCACAGATGACATGATCCTATATGTAGAAAAATCAAAAGAATACATACACACAAAAAACTCACTAGAGCTAATAAATGGATTGACCAAAGTTGCAGGGTACAATATCAACACACAAAAGAATTAGTTGTGTTTCTATACATCAACGACAAACAATCCAAAAAGGAAATTAAGAAAACTATCCCAGTTACAATAGTATCAAGAATAAAATACCTAGGAATAAATTTAATCAAGGAGACGAAATGTTTTCACAATGTGTATTCATACACAAGAACTTCCTTGCCCTCATCATCAACTTGGTGGGTTCTTTTGCTCAGTCTAGCCACCAGGGAGTGCTCAAGACTGCCCAGATAATCTATTATGACATTATGTCTATTTCTTTTATATCTTGTTGCTTTTTCCCAGAAGTTTTTATGAGAATGGACTTGAGGATATGGGGAGGGGGAAGGGTAAGCTGGGACAAAGTGAGAGAGAGGCATGGACATATATACACTACCAGATGTAAAATAGATAGCTAGTGGGAAGCAGCCGCATAGCACAGGGAGATCAGCTCGGTGCTTTATGACCACCTAGAGGGGCGGGATAGGGAGGGTGGGAGGGATACTCAAGAGGGAGGAGATATGGGAACATATGTATATATATAACTGATTCACTTTGTTATAAAGCAGAAACTAACACACCATTGTAAAGCAATTATACTCCAATAAAGATGTTAAAAAACAAAAGAGAAGACCAGCTTTGAAAAAAAAATGGGAGGCTTGCCACAAGCTCTGGGGAGGCAAGGAACTGCTAAGTCACCACGTGAGCGTGGGAGGTGCTTTTGACAAAGAAAGCAATATTTGCATCTACATTTGGGGTGGTGATTGAGAGATAAAGGCATGGAGTTACCAAAATAACCTGTGATTGATTCTGGGGAAAAGAGGTAGCAGGTGGGGGGAAAACTTCTCCTTTGAAACAGACATCTGCAATAAAAAAGGAATCGGGGCTTTTTTTCCCCCAAAATAGGCTGCTACCTGTCATGATGCAGCTTTGTGAAAAAACCCAGAGAAAATCTAAATTCCAGAGGGAAATTAGGTGATATTCACTTTTTTTTGTCAAATATATCAGATCTTGTTGCTGAAAAATCATAGTTTTAATAGGTTTGTAGATCACAGGTATATCAGATGGCCCCAGATTGGGCATTGATATGCACCCCAACTTGAGTACCCCTCTAGATGTTTCTCAAAAGCGGGTATATGTTCCCTCAACCATTTGCCAATGCTTTTGTGTTCAAAGGGTCAAAAACTGAGAGCATTTAATTTCTTTTGTTTATCTAACTCTCTGTAACTATCTGTATCTATCTGTAACTATTATGTACCAGACACAATACTAGGGGTCTTACGTGCTAATATCTCATTTTACATTTTCAGCCACACTATGAGGCAGACATCACTGTCTTGTGTTCTAAATAAATAAACTAAGGCTCAGGGACATTCATGAGATTTGTTCAGAGTTACCTTCTCCTAAATGCACTTCTATCTTCAGAATCAGTACCTGGCCTCTAACGGCAAAACATGTCACAGTTTTTGTTCTTCAGTTGTATAGTAATAAGTGACAAAGAAGACTAAAAGCTGCCTACATATAGGATCCTTACTCAGGCCAGGCAGGATGATTTACACGCATGCACACTCCCCCACCAACATGTGCACATGCCTACACCCAGCTACAAATATAATGCGTATATACTCATCTCCATCCATTTCTTAAAGATGAGAGCACAGAGCTTCACAGAGGACACTGAACCCACCCGTGCTCATATAGCCCGTAGCAGTGATCTGGGTTCAATTCCAGAATCATCTGATGCCGAGGTTCTTTCCATGGTATAACTCACAGAGATGGTGGTTGAGTAGAGGTAGACTCTGTTAGTTGTCCATCCAATGTCTCTTCTTCCGCTCTTTCTTATTAGCAGAATCCCAGTAATAGCCTAGCTAATTTCCTTTCTATTGACACTGCCCCTTTCTTGGATTTCATTGCCTTTCACTTGGATTATTACAAGTGTCTCTGTGGAATATCCCAGGCTCTAGTCACACCCTTTTCTTTCCAGCCGGTTCCCAGGTTTATTCAGGTATGTCACAACTAGTGGAAAAGTTTTAATGATGACTTGATAAAGTCCGAACTCCTTAACAGCCCTTTACAATCGAGCTCCAAGCCTCCTTTGCAGTCTCATTCTATTATTCATATAAATAACATACTCTGTCTCAGTCAGACGAAGCCAGCCCTGCCTTCCCAAACGCATCTTGAACTTTTTAATGTCTTGTCATTCACTTACACTAAACATGCCCAACACCATACTTCCCATCTATGCATTCTTAGAGCCCTTTTAAGGTCCAGACCTCAAGATGCCTTAAAGATTTTCTGTCTTTTTTTGAACTCCAGCAAAAATATAATGGATCCATGATACTTAGACATAGATCAGATTCGGGCTGGTTTTCTCATGCACTGATTGGTGAGTCAATTGATTGATTAAATGTGTAATATTTAGGTTTCACCTACTTTGTGAAAGATATACTTAGGAACTGGGGATGCATATACGGTAAAAAAGACAAAAAAGTTCATTGCCCTCAAGGAACCTATTGAGAACCATTTACCTGTGCATCTTTGTCTGCCCCCAACACTTACACATAAATTAGCTGGAATGTAAAAGATTTAGGGGTATAAACTCTTTCTGTTTGACTAGACTATGAATTTTCAAGGGCAGATATGTATTACTATATGTCATTTTATAATTATATTACTGTATTATGTATTATAATTATTAATAATTATCATTACTAATATTTTCTGATTTATAACTACAAGCCACACCCTACACTTGGTAAAGTGCTATGCACTTACCCTGTCATGCAATCTTAATAGTAACTCTGAATATCAGAACTATTATTTACCTCATTTTATAGATGAGGAAAATGAGGTGCAGAGAGTTTAAATGACTTGCAAGAAGTAGGCAGTGGTTCACTTTGCTGTACAGCAGAAACTAACACAACATGGTAAAGCAACTATACTCCAAAAAAAGAAAAAAAAGAAGTAAGCGGTGGACACAAGCTTTGAACTGAGGCAGTGTGAATGCTACCATCCAGACCCTGAACAACTTCAATGTCCTTACTCCTACATCATGATATGGACCCAGCACACATTCGGTAGTTAACGTATTAACTCTTGCATTACACAGCCTAAATCGAGTTTCTCCTCACTACCTCTGTGACCCCATCAGGACTCAGTTTCCCCATCAGTAAAACTGGAATAATGATAATATCTATCTTATGGGGTTGCTGGGAGGATCAAATACCTAAATATATATAAAGCATTTAGAATAGTACCTGGCAAAAATTTAACATTACTTTAGGCAATAATAATGGCTACTACAGGTTGAGAAAGCACATGTGAATGAGCGAAGACCTAGCCCAGTGTCCCATGCACAGTTTGAACTTAGCAGCAATAAATAAATCAGCAGCCCAGTGCCTAGAACACAGCAGGGTGCCCAGTAATTGTTTATTGATTGAACAACTGACCGTCAGAAGCTGGGGGCGGGGGGGGGGGCGGTGAGGGCGGCAGGCCTGTGTGGAAACCCAGCATGAGTTTGCATGTGCTCTGAACATTGATCTGACTCCACAGGTTGATGGGTCCCCAGCCAGGAAGAATCCAATTTCAATATTGCAAATGGCATACACATCCCCTAATCCATCTCCTCTGCCCTGCAGCTCTAGACCCCAGAGTACAGTTGCCTATGCATCACAGCTAGCTCTGTGTCTAGACACTGATGACACTCCCCATCTGCTTTATCAGGTTCTCAAAGCTGCAATTGCACCTCCTGAGCAAGGAAGGTTATGAGATTAATTAAATGATGTCAGTCTCAGGATGACATGCAGGATTTCTGTCTGCTTCTGCACCTAGTGAGGTGAGAGGTCATCCAGGCTGTTCCTCTGCCTCCAAGCATGTCTTGCACCTTTCCTTCCCCAGAAACACAATTATCTCAGCTCTTCTTGAGACCTTGGAGAAACTGAGGCAGGTATGCTTTGTTCCACGTCTCATTGAAAGAGAAGTTGGGGCATTCTCCTCGCTGGGGATGCCTCCAAAGCAGAAAGCGTTGAGATTCCCTTTTAGATCTGAATTCCTGGGAGGCTGGGAAGGAGAGGGAGGATGATGCTATCTCATCATCATTCTCTAATCCACCCCTTCACTTCCAAAGTTCTCAGATTGCTTACAAAGGCGAAGTCCTTAAGGTAAGGAGACCGGCTCGGTACCTCAAACAAACCCTGCAGTAATGAGGAGGTGGTGTATGGCTTAGTCCCAGGACCTCCAAATGCACAAATCCCCAGCCAGCTGCCTCTCTTGTAATAAGACCGAAAGATGGGCCTGGGGCAAGTACACCCCACACAAAGCATTCATTTCATTTTTCTAAACACAATGGCTCTCATCCCTGGATGTGTACTGCTATCTCGGCAGATCCTCTGAAACAGAATTTCTACAATTAGGACAGATATTGTTTTCAATCCAGTTGATTCTCAAGGTCATTTTTATCAGGATTTTGCCCCAAAGGACACTACAGACTTCCAGTGAATTGGATATTACAAGTAGCTCTAAGAGCCCTGCAGCCCAGCTTGGGAAAAACCTAAACCTACAAGCCTTAAATACGGTTAGGCAGCCACACAGGCCCTTTACTTGAGGCCCACAGTTTCTCTCAGCTCACAGTACTAACCACCCCAAAGTGAGGATAGGAAAAGAGTCTTTCTCCACGAAGACTGGATTTGAACAGTCTGAGTTGCCTTTCAAAGAGAGAGGATAGCTCCCATCAATCAGAAGGCAGCACCAAGTCCATCATGTTGTCCTGCCCACGCAAGAGATGGGAATACCGGAGTCAAAAGAGAGAAGAAGAAAACATGCTAAGAAAACCCTCAGCTGAGGGATGCAGAGCTGGAACCCTGGCCCTGAGTCACACTCCTTGTCCAATATTGTGTCTCAGCACAAGGGCTGGCCCTTAGTAAGCGTCCTTGAGATGCTTGTTGAATAGAAGAACAAATGAAAGTTCTCCAAATCAATTTATCTCTGCTCCGTCTCATTTTATCAAATCCTTGTTCTAGTTTAGGGTTCATCGAAAAAGTCAAGTTACTCTCAGATACCACCTAAACAAAAAAGCATCCCAGTTTCTAGCTGATGAACTTTTTGGTCTCCTAAGAGAGGGAAACATGCAATGGGAAAAACAAACGTGGGTGCTGGGGCCTGATCGCTTCACAAGTGCCCACCACCTACCGGCCGTGGGACTGATGAATCACCTTACCTCGCTATGCCTTAGTGTCACCACCTGCAGATCAGGGATCATAGCATGTAGCCCACAGGAGTTCTGCTGAGTTCTCTGCAATGACTGGCACGTGCTAGATACTCTATACATGGCAGCTGCTCAGAGACTGTGACTCTGGCTGGCTTTTTAGCCTTTGAGTACAGGGGAGGGTCCTGGCCAGTAGCGTTGGGCATTTATGAAGCTCTATTGTCCCAAAGCCTTGGGAGGGCTTTGGCGTCCAGAGCAGGTCTTCTTGAGAATGGATGGACACAATTGAAAGAAAATGAGAACTAGAAAGACAGAGTGGGTTTAAATCCCAACTATGGGGACTTCCCTGGTGGCACAGTGGTTAAGAATCTGCCTGCTAATGCAGGGGAAACAGGTTTGATCCCTTGTCTGGGAAAGATCCCACACATCGCGGAACAACTAAGCCCGTGCGCCCCAACTACTGAGCCTGTGCTCTAGAGCCAGCGAGCCACAACTACTGAGCCCACATACCACAACTACTGAAGCCTGCGTGCCTAGAGTCCATGCTCCACAACAAGAGAAGCCACCACAATGAGAAGCCCACGCACCGCAACAGAGTAGCCGCCACTCGCCACAACTAGAGAAAGCCTGCGCGCAGCAACGAAGACCCAAAACGGCCCAAAATAAATAAATTTATAAATAAATCAATAAACCCCACCTATGCCACTAATCAACAGTGTGAGTGGTTGAGTCATTGTCTCTTTTGGCCTCTGTTTCCCTATCTACAAAAGTTAGGGGTCAAATTAAGTGACTTCTCATGGCCCATCCCAGAGTTTATAATTCTCTCTCTGTGTCAGTGGCTTAGCTAGTAGGCCCCTCAGGTAGAAAGAGGAATGGATGAGGGCTATGTGGGGCTAGAAGACCATATCTAGGTATTTTAAGAGAAGGGAAACTGCAGTAGAAGTTATAGTGTGGAAATAAAATGAATTAGGGTGATAGGATGGTGGGTGGTTTTGAAATTATTTTGAAATCTTGTTTTATAATTACATTATAAACTTTGTATCTTATTTAAAAGTAGAGGTGGAGACCAAGTCCCACAATGTCTAGAGCCCAAGGAAGGATCTGAGCGAGGGCAAATTCATGGGAAAGTGGAGGAGGGTTTAGAAGGACAAAAGCAGAGTTTCAGGTGGGATGATGGAAAGAGCATCACTGATGCAGCCAGTAAATAGATGTCAGGTACAATTCTGAACTGGATCAATGGCAGTGTTGATGGCAAGCCCTATAGTCACTGGTCTGTTGTAAGCCTCCAGTAAAACTGCTGTGTGACCTTGAATAAGTCACCCTCCCTCTCAGAGTCTCAGATAACTTATAAGTAAAATGAGGGGGGTGTGTAGATTAAATCAGAGTCATTTTTTTCATTCTTCATAACAGAAGATATGTGTATGTGTGACACAGTCCAAAGGGTGAACTTACGTGCTGGTGACATCTTTCCACCACTGAACACTTTTTCAGGGAAATAGGGTTATTATTAAGACAGCCCTATCTACTGACTATGAGCTACTATGGAATGAAAGTGCTGGTGAATGATGGGCAAGACCTGCTTTTTTAGCTATACTCCATGACTTTCAGTTCTCACTAAAGAAATAAAAATAAAAAAGGGAAGAGGGACTTACCATACAATCATAGCTTTGAATCTGTTATAATTTATAGAAAGAGTAAGTATGTCACAATCCATGGTGCCTGCAACATGTTTCCCAAAGTGACAGTTATACACCAGGGTAGAGAAGCTCTTAGTCTAGCACCTAGGAACACTGTAGGATATCCTAGGGGGTCAATGATCCCTCCCGGGTGTCTCATAGCTACTACACAGGGGCATTAGGGCATAGTAGTCAAGAAGGCAGGCCCTGGGGTCAGACTGTCTGGCAGTTCTGTGACTGTGAGCAAGCTCTGTAATCACTTTTCTGTGCCTCGGTTTTCTCATCTGTAAAGTGGGGACAATCATAACTAAGGATACCGTGAGGATGAAATGAAATAATGCATATATAGAGCATGGTATATGATCAGTGCCCAATCAGTGTTACCTTATGTCACACCACACTCTCCCCTTTCTTCATTGGACAAGGATTTACCCAGTGTTTTCTATGAGTCAGCCAGTTTTATGTACTGATCATAATAGCAAGGAACAAGATACGATTTATATCTCCCTGAGGCTTATCTTCTAGTGGAGAGAGAGACAAAAAAAGAAGAAGGAGGAGAAGGAGGAAGAGGAAGGGGAAGGAGAAGAAGAGAAGGAGAAGACCAATGAAAAATCATGTAAGCTCATACGGCACAGGTAATAGGATGAAAATAAAAGAGGTATGATGAAATTAAATAGGGTGGGAGGGAAATGTTACAGTGAGTGACTAAGAAGGGGACATTTCATCTCCCCCAATTCTGTCCCCAAGTCAATAGTTCCCTTTCCTCTCCACTTTTTTTCCTTGAGCCCCTCTCCTGTCATATATATCTATAGTGCTGTGTTGGACAAGCTGTGATTCAGTGAGTGATTCAGGTACTAAACTTGAACCATGTGGCTTCACTAGGGTTGGAAGTCACAGTTTTAGACTTTTTTGTTGTCCCCTAACGTATCCCTTTTTTCTGGACAGTGCTTGTTATAAAGTAGACACCTATTTAATAAATATTCGCTGAATGCATGCAGCAAAACTCAGAGGCATGGATGACTTGCTGCTTCACACAGATGGGAGAAATACCGGTTCAGCCTCGCTCAGTCTGCTCCCTTTAGAACTTATAGAAGGATTCACATCCCTTGACCTTCTCGGACACTTCTGGTTTTTGCATAACTTACTCAAACTGGGAAAGAGCGTTGATAGTTTGAGAAGCCAAGATCCAATGTCTCCTTTGTTGTTATCTATACAAACTTGAGGAAGCACATAACTACTCTAGACTTTTGTTTTCTCATCAATAAAATGGGAAAGCAAGCTCTTCTCTTAGCAGAAATTCAGTCAGATGTTAGATGTGAAAGAATGAATTGTAAATTCCTATCAAATGCATGATATTGTTATTACAGTACAAGCAATTAGTGGCCACAAAGTAAAACTCTGGATTCCTAAGCAAATGTTTGATAAGCATCATCCCCATAGCCTCCTTTAGGCCCTGAAGCCCTCAGATCTCCTTAATACCTCCCAAGTACTCCTCTTTTTGTCCTTAACTAAACATTGTAGGGACTTCTTGGGTACAAAAGGAACATTCTGCCTAGAGCTATAATAATACAACTGAAGTTTGCTGCAAATGAAAGAGCTGGGATTTGAGGCATTTAGAAGCTCAGAATAAACAGACTAATTGGAGGAATGAAATATCCATTAATCTAAATGAATATTTCTATAAAGCTGCATGTAAGACATTGATAAAAAGAGATGATTAAATGCAGGATTAACCAAGATTAATTATTTTAATCAAGAGATTAATCACGATTATATCTTTACATTAGTTTGCTCTGATGATGTTTGCTCAGCAATCTGGGGGAAAATCTGTTCATTTATCACCTTCGTGTTTGAAAATTGGCCCATATTTTATACAGCCTCCCATCTACCATCATTAACCTCTTTGCAAACAGAAGCTCCTAAACAGATAAACAGCATTTGGGAAGAACACACATGGGGCCGAGGACACAGAGCTTCGTGCCAGGGATCCAGATTCGAAGCTGAAGGTTTTCTTTTTTAAGTCTTGGGAAACTACAACTACAACTGTTCCTCAATTTGGTGGTTTTTCCAGTTGAATTCTCCAAGACACTTGAGGATGGGCTTACAGAGTTGATGGGGGGGATACCTGTTAACGTTAGAGATGGTGTTTTATATAAGGTAACCACCTGAGAAAGCATAGTAGCTGGTAGAAATGGAGCAGGAAAGGACTCTGGCTCTTGGAAACTAAAGTAGCCCAGTGCCAAATGAGATATTAGGAAATGTGAAAACAGATTTAGATAATGTAGGTTTGCCCTCCTTGATCCTTTCACATGTTTCTTCATCTCCAGCTCTTGACACCTGAATTTGCTGATGATAATCCAAAACAAGTTCTCTCTGGGGCTCCATCTTCTCAGTAAAAGGTCCCAACATTCACCCAGTGTTTGTGCCAGGAAACTAGAATAATTCCTAACATGTCTGTCTGTGTTACTTCCCCAACCAATCAGACTATATATATATATATATATATATATATATATATATATATATATATATATATATACACACACACACACACACACACACATATATATAGTAATATATACACATATATACACATATTTTCCAGTTCATATATAGTTATATATATACAATATTTATATACATATCATTATATATCCATAATGCATAATGCATATACATACATATATGCATATTATTATACACATATGCAATTGTTCTGTCTTCGATAACAAGTCATCCTCTTCAGTCATGACTTGCATTTCTCACTTGTGTCATGCTGGCTGGATTGGAAACTGGTACCAATCTCTTCTAAATTAAGTAAAACTGAGAGAAAATTATGCCACCTTGGACAACTCCTGTATTTTTTCTTCCAACAAATATTTATTAAATACCTATTGTATATCAGGCATTATGGTTTAACTGGGCAGTGCTTTTGATGGCTATCTTCCATGACTAAGTTAACTCTCCCCAGGTCTCATCATATAAAGTACTATCATCATTTACATTTTGCCAAAGAGAAAACTGAGTCATGGGGAATTTAAATAATTGGATTCAGGTCTATAGAGAAATCTTGGGAGAGTTGTGATCTTAATAATTTGAGTCTTTTGATCCATGAACATGGTATATTTCACTCTTTAAGTCATCTTTAATTTCTCTCAGTGATCTTTTGTGGTTTTCAGTGTACAAGACTTACATTTATTTTGTTAAATTTACTCCTAAGTATTTTATTCTTTTTTATGCTACTGTGAATGAAATTGTTTTCTTCATTTCATTTTGAGATTGTTCTTTGCTGATATAAAGAAATTGCAATAGACCTTTATATATTGGTCTTGCATCCTGTGACCTTGAAAAACTTGCTCATTAGTTCTAGAAATTGTATGTGTGTGTGTGTGTGTATATTTCTTAGGATTTCCTACAGATAGGACTTTGTCATATATGAGTACAAATAGTATTATTCTTTTCTTTCAATCTGGATGCCTTTATTTCTTTTTCTTGCCTAATTGCATTAGCTAGGACCTCCAGTATAATACTGAATAAAAGTGGTAAGAGTAGATACCCTTTTTATCCTAGATAACACGTATGTCAAAGAAGAAGATAAAAGGTAAATTATATTTTTAAATGAATTAAAATGGAAATTCAACATATAAAAATTTGTGATATGTCACATTCAAGAAAGCATTCAACTTTTTACCATTAAGTATGATGTTAGAAGTAGATTTTTCATAGATGTTCTTTACTAAGTTGAGACAATTATATTCTATTTCTAGTGGATTGAGAGTTTTTATCAAGAATGAATGGTGGTTTGTCAAATACTTTTTCTGCATTTATAGAATGATTATATATATGTATGTGACATATATATAATTTTTAATATGGTGGGTTATAATGGATTGCTCTTTGAAAGTTAAACCAAACTTGCGTTCTTGAGATAAACACCCAGGAATATGTAATGATCATTAAATAATTACATCATCCTTATCAAATATTATTGGATTCAACTTAAAATTTTGTTTGGAATATTTGTGTCTATCATTATGAGGGAAATTGTTCTGTATTTATCTTCTTTTCTAATATTTTTGGTTTTGGTATCAGGGTAATGTTTCTCTCATAGAATGAGATGGAAAGTATTCCCTCACTTTCAATTTTCTGGAAATATTTCTACAGATTAATAATATTATTTTCTTTAAATTTTTGGTAAAATTCATTTGAAAAATTATTTGAGCTTGGAGTTTTCTTTGTGAGATGGTTTTTAACTAAAAATTCAATGTCTAAAAGGCATAGGGCTAATTCATGTTAATTATTTTTTTCTTTAAATGTGATTTGGTAGTTTGTATCTTTCAAGCAATTTGCCCATTCCATCTAAGTTGTCAAATTTATTGGCATAAAGTTGTTCATGACATTCCATTAATATCCTTTTAATATTTGTAGAATCTCTGATGATGGCATCTCTCTCTTTCTTGATATTGATTATTTGTTCCTAAGGACAAAAAGCTATATATATTGTCTCCAGCTCTTGATTATTCAACTTTACCTTGTCTTAATCAGCTCCTGACTTAAGAAGTATCTGATGAAGTATCATTTTGTGACCTTCAAATTCTGAAATCCCTCATTAACTCTTAGAGTTCATCCGTGCTCCCAAAATGTTCTTATTCTTCAAGCACCTTCTCTCCACATTTGGGTTTTAAGCTTCCAGTCTGCATCTGGCAGCTTGGATCTTGGATTGGGGACTTCCTATAGATTGAGGCTGAATAATTAAAGAAGTAACAGGCAATAAATTGGCAAAGGGGGAAAAATGGAAACTAGCATCCCTGAGAGCCGACTATATACAAGTCACTATGCTAGATGTTTTCATGTGGGTTTTGATTCATTACTTACAACCATCCTTAATAAATAACAATTATTATTCCTATTTAACAGACAAAAATTTTTCACATCTGATTTCAAGTTTGAGTTTCATGGAACTTAATTTGCCTATCAACAGAGAGTTAGTATATCGAAGAGATTAGATATGAAATCACGTCTTCATTCCAAAGCTTTCTATGCTACCTCTGAAGAGAATTACATTTCACATTACATACCCATGTACATAATGTTGATAATCATAAAACCTTACTAGTGAGGCATTTTTAGTTCCATTTTACAGATGGGGAAACCAAGGCTTGCACAAAGTCGTACAGCTAGAGATCTCAAAACAGGATGTGAGCTCAAATATTCTGATCTTTTCATGACACATTTTTGTTCAGTGGCTAAGAATGTGGAATCTGCAGTCAGACTGCCTGGGTTCTATTCTGTGTTCTGCCAGTTTCCAAGTGGGTGACCTTAGGCAAGTTGCTTAACATAGTATGATTTCTTTTTTCCTCACCAGTAAAGTGGGGATAATTACAGTACTTCCCTTGTGAGGTTGTTGTGAGGATCAAGTGAGAATATATATAATGCACATATGGCAGGTAACATGTTAAGATGTTATTATTATGATCAAGAATGAATATATCCTGCCTTAGTTACTGGGTTTCCAGGGAAGAAAATAAAGACACTCATGAAAAATTTCAGCATAAACCATCTTTTTTTTTTTTTTGAGTATGTTCCCTTATTTCTTTCCTCTCTCAAATAGGGCTAGGTTGGAAGTTGCGGGAAGCCCTGTGTCAGGGTCTGGTTCTGCCACCAGGACAGAATCAGTCGTGTGAACCTCCAAAGCCTTCCTGCTCTCTTTAGCAGCCAGAAGTAGGCTTCCATACCACGGGTATCACCACACTGGCTTGTATTTAAAGCGTTTCTATTTCAGGTTACTGGATCTTCTGCCTGTGGGAAGGAGTGAGACAGTTTTCTTTTGAATGCATGTTCTACTAGGCAGGCTGGGCTCCAGATGCTTTCCAGTTTCTCTACCAATTAGGAGGAGAATCGGAGACAGAGGTGAACAATCAGTTCCTGAAGCATTCACAGAGTTGGAAAACACATTAGCAATCATTTTTCTGACCCTCTGCTTCCTTAGCATTAAAATAGGGATAACAAGGCTCACCAGGAACAGTGAATGAAATAACGTTATGTATAATGCTAAGACTGAGTGTTCCCTGTGGGACAGAACTGGAATACGAAGAGCTCTGGATTGAGAATTAGTACCTAAATTTTCATTTAGCTATGAATTTTCTGTGTGTTTTTGTGTGACCTGTTTGCCCTTGCTGGCTGGCAGTTTCTTCAGCTGTATAATCAATTATTTGGATTTTATAAATGCCTAATGTTTCTTCCCCCTCAATCTGCCTAAACGATTCACTTGTTCCTTAATCACACATTTTTAGTTAAGTACCTACCTACCACCCAAGAACAGATGATATCAGAATGAATAAGAAAGATTGACCTAGAGGAACTCTAGTGCTCTATTGGACATGATGCATGCATTATGGAAAGGAAAGGAAAAAGGAAATAAGAAATTGTTTGAAGGGGAGCTGGCCATGGCTCAGAGAGCAGGTGATATCTGAAATGGGCCTTGAACTAGTATGGATTTTCCAGTTGAGAAGGAAGGACCCCAATAAGATGCTTATGATTTTACTCCACAGCTTAGATTATGTTGTGATGCATCCAACCAGAAACAGAAAGTTCCCATTCTCTGAGGGACGTTTCTAAGTATCATCTCTAAATAGGGTCAGGGTTTGCCTCTAATTTCCACTCCAAAGTGGTGGCAATCAATATCACATGGATTTAGTGTCTTGAGTCTAGGTTCTCTCTCTAACGTAGAGCAAGACTTAAGCCAGTGTCTTTGGGAAAGATGTATAGGTCTGGGGATATGGAGCAAAGCAACAAACAAACATGCTCTCATACTCTCAGCCAATGTTCTGGGATTCAAAGAAAGGTTTGGGCTTCTCTGGGAAATCAAAGAGCTGGCCAGGGAAATGAATGCTCACTGCCCATCGGTAGGACTGAGGGAGATTAGCTCTAAGACAACATGGGTCTTGGAACTCCCACCAGGTTGGAGACGTGCTTACCTGATGAATGTCCTCCATGCCTGCCGAGAGCGATGCTCTGCTAAGGAGGTGGTGGTGCTGGTGATGAACACTGTGGGTGTCCCCAGGAGGTACAAAAATTGTTCATTTTTCTTGTTTGGCTGCCCCCTCTTTCCCCCCACATCTTTTTTTTTTTTTTTTTTTTGTGGTACGCGGGCCTCTCACTGTTGCGGCCTCTCCCGTTGTGGAGCACAGGCTCCGGACGCGCAGGTTCAGCGGCCATGGCTCACGGGCAAAGCCGCTCCATGGTATGTGGGATCTTCTCGGACCGGGGCACGAACCCGTGTCCCCTGCATCAGCAGGCGGACTCTCAACCACTGCGCCACCAGGGAAGCACCCCCCCCCCAATCTTAAACACTATAATTTTTCCTTAGAGTATTACTCTTCTTTCTTTTTCATTCAGTTCATGTAGTTCAAGTAGAGTTGATTCCATCTGTGGTCTGGGGTTAGTCATGTGACCCAAACCTGGTCAATTAGAAAACCACATCTCCCTTGACACAGTGATCAGTTCTGGAATGTGCTTGCACACCAGTCAGAGAAAATCCCAGAACTCTTGCTGGAGTGACCGGGAGAGAGGTGCCCTCTTGCTATAAGAATGATGGGACGACAAAACGCAAACCAGAAGTGTTCGGTGCCATCCGGCACTGAGAAGGAAGAACTTGCTTGAGAATGAAAGCGACACTGAGTAAACAAAACAGAAAAATCGATACCACTGCTGGTACTGTTTTAGCACTCACGTGTGCTTCTGCCTGACGTTGTTGTTCATCTTGGACCTTGCAATCATGTGAACCAATAAAGTTGCTCAAAGTTAGTTTTCTGTCACTTTAAAATTGTTTCCTGACTTAAACAATGATGTTGCTATTTTTGGAGCTTGAGGCATGCAAACTCTGGTATCAGTTTTCCTGTTATCTCAAAGAATTTCTTTCTTCCCAGGATAATGGTCCAACTTCTCAACACACACAGACGTTTTTCTCCATAGGACTGCTAAACCATATTCCAACCTGTAGCTTCAGGGCTTCCTTTTCTATAGCATTCTCCTCCCACAACTTTGTTGCTGCCTCTTTTTAAAAATAACTCCCATCTGCTTGTCTGCCCCCTGCTCATCCTTCTGTTTCCACGTTGTGAGCTTCCCTGGTCTCTGTCCCTGGCATTGAGTAAGCTTTGGAGATGCACCTCTTGGATCCATTTCTCCTGCTGTGCTTTCCCTCTGTCTAATTTTTAGCTCTCCAAATCACATGCTTCTCTTTTCTTGGCTCAACCAATGACCCATGAAGAAATTTTAGCTGCATTTCTGGATTCACAAACCTGAAACTGTTTATCATGCCATAGATTCCTGGACATAACTTTTTGACATCCTAATGATGGATGGCTAATCAGGGGACTTACCCTATACAAACTGTAAGGAGAGATGTCCCATTGTATTGGTTTACCCTAGGAGGAAAGTTGAACCAAGCCACATCAGGTAATAGGAATTGGTTCAATACAAACTACGATCAAGCCAATACTTGTTGAAAATGTATTATGAGTTATGTGTTGGGCTAAGCACTTCTACAGGTTTCCGTTTCTTTCTCAGAACCATTTGTTAGGTATTATAATTACCTCCATTCTGAAGATGATAAAACTGAGGTACAGAGAAGTTGAGAAATTTGCTCAGATTGGGATTGCTCATCCCAATCTGTTAAATCCCGTGGTAGGAAAGCCATGCATATTTGTACCTAAATGTGCCTCCCCACTGCACTGCGGCCCTAGCCACATGCCCTGCACTTGACTACCACCAAGCCTGTGCTCATCCTATTTCTTATGTTTAGAATGCCTGTCACTGCCCATCTCCACATCTTCACAGGTGGACCAACTCAAATATCAAATTTCCCACCAAGAGTTCCTTGTTTCCTCCAGCCAAGACTCATCTCTCCACTCTCTGAACTCTCACAGTCTCACCATCCTTCCCTGATCACTCCCTATATGTATCTCAGTTATCATTGAATTTTAGGGGCCAAGTTAGCATAGGAGTTACACTTGGGGTGTTTGGAGTCAGGCAGTCCTGAAGCTGAACCTTCACTCTGCCAGTTAATGCTGTCTGACCTCATGGCTGTTTGTCACATTATTCTCAATAGGTCTAAACCATTTTATATTTAAAAAAACAACCCTTATATGCCCCCCAATGTTGTTTAACTTCCCTAACCTTCAATTTGCAAAATTTGGATAATGAACCAACCACAGAGGTTCTGTGGATTGACTATTATAATAAAACACTTGGCACAAAACCTGTGACAATAAATGGTGGCATCCCCATTAGGCATCTCTGGCATTATTCATTCATATGAATTACAATTTATTATTTTATTTTCCAGTTTCATAATACATCTCTCCCAGGAGACAGAATGTTCCTTCTAGCTGCAAGGCTGGTTACTTAACCTCTGTGTGCCACAGTTTTCTCACCAGATCTTTCCTTCTTTCCCTGAGTTCACCACATATTTACTGAGTGCCCATTCTGTGCCAAGTCCAGTGTTTAAACTTGGGGGAAATAAAGAACAAAATGACAGGTTACCCTATCATCATGGAACTTGCATTATAATTGGGGAAATAGGCGGAAATCGAAATTCCACATAAACTGTAAAGTTATTCCTAAAATGAGTACTTGAAAGAGAGATACATGGTGTGTGATAGGGAGATTTGGCCTAAACAGGCCAAAATTTTCTGTCGGGAAAATTGAACTGAGTTCTGAAGTACTAGTAAGAGTTAAGTAGAGAAAAGGAGGAAAGAAGCTTCTGTAATGAGAGTACAGTGGAGAGCATATGCAAAGACCCTGGGGTGGCAGGAAGCATATTGATTGGGAAGGCCACTCTGGTTGTACAGCAAAATTGAGAGAGTGTGTGATCTCAGTTGAAACAAAAGAGGTAGTCAAACACATTCAGACTTTCCTCCAGGAAGTGTTCCTGGACCGGTGAAATGAAAGTAAGAGGGGTCTTTGAGACTGCCTTAGGGCAGAGGGTAAGGTCTAGCTCCTTTGTGTCCATGGGCTAGAGAAAAATACTTCTGTGCATTCCTATATGATGCAAATCATGTTATTCCTGGGCCTATCTCATAGGAGACACTAGTATTCAATAAACATCTCTGTTGGGCAATGCTTTTCCCCCAATCATGTAAAGTTTCATTTCCCTATCATTGTGAGCATTTATTTTGATTTGTTTACAATAAAAGCTCATGAATTTGCATTCTATCCATTCAAGAATTTGTGACACTAAAAGAGAAATTGAGCTGACGTTCTGAAGCACATAAGAAAGTTCTCAAGCCACTTTAGAAGTATTCAATTAGAGGCAAACAATTACTAGGCTAATTATAAATCATTCCTACCTATCCATTAAAGCAGGTCCAAGACGCTAGTTAAAAGTAATAAAGCTGTATCTCTTTGCAAACAGTCTATAACTCAGGATGTTGCTAATTCAAATTAGCCTCCCCCTTAATCAAGGAGATCACTGAAGTGTGTTGCTTGCTCTTTTGAAAATGAAATGGAACATCTTTTTTTCTGATTTTATATAAGCACACGTACAATGTAATAAACTTCAAAAATTTAGAACAAGATAAGGGAAAAAAATCCCCCAGTGTGTCTGTATATAATCATTGTAAGCGCATCCATGTGTTCCTTCCAATCTCTTCCTAAATACAATTTGATAAATGAATGGGCGGATGGAGGCATGGATGGATGAATAGGTGGGTAGTCAGACTGATGATCAATAGATACATGAATAGATACGCAGACTGATTTTCTAAAACTGGAAATCATAATTTGTCAGATATTGTTCGTTCTCACCAACTATCCATGTGTTCCTGCACATTTCTCCACTTCCTTTCTTTCTTTCTTTCTTTGGCTGCGCCACACAGCATGTGGGATCTTAGTTCCCCGACCAGGGATCAGGAACCTGTGCTCCCTGCAGTGGAAGCATGGAGTCTTAACCACTGGACCGCCAGGGAAGTCCCTCTTCACTTCCTTTAAAGTTAGCTGGGCCATGAGACTGAGTCTGGTCAAAAGGATGGGGTGGTAATGATGCATACTTTTTCCAGGCTTGATTAAAACTCCCTGCCAGATGTGAAGTAGATAGCTAGTGGGAAGCAGCCACATAGCACAGGGAGATCAGCTCGGTGCTCTGTGACCGCCTAGAGGGGTGGGATAGGGAGGGTGGGAGGGAGACGCAAGAGGGAGAGGACATGGAGATATATGTATATGTATAGCTGATTCACTTTGTTATAAAGCAGAAACTAACACACCATTGTAAAGCAATTATACTCCAATAAAGATGTTAAAAAAACAAACAAACCAAAAAACTCTCCGCAAAATCAGCTACATAGTCCCTGGTTTACTCCTCAAAGGACTGTGATACAGGAGAGCTGTGTCATCTGCACTTGACCGGGACAAGAGTAAGAAGCAAACCTTTGCTGAATTAGGCCATTGAGATTCAAGAGTTGTTTATCAGTACAGCATGCCCTAGCCTATCCTGACTACAGACTCTGCATACACTGATTCATATTCTATTATTAGTCATTTTACATTATATCACATGCAATTTCCTATGTCAACACATCTTCCTTAAAATGTAATTTTAATGGCTGTGCAATATTCATTTATTCTTTCATTATGTGGCTGAACCAGAATTTTTTTTTTACCACTTTACTTTCTGTGAGCTTTTATTTTTTTTAATTAGAATACATTCCTAGAAAATTTCCAAAATTGTAACTTTTTTTTAAAGTTTTTGATATGTTCTACAATGCATTCCAGAAAGTTGTACAAGTTTCACAAATCCTATAGTCTAAGGGAATGCTACTCTGATGGCATTCTTAACAAAACTGGGTATTAACATTTAAATAGTCTTGCCAACTTGATAGGTGACCATGACACTTTATTTAATTAAATATTTATTACTAATAAGGCTAAAGCATCATATATTTGCCATTTGCTTTTGGTTTCCTTTGTGAATTACTATTTCTTCAGCCTGAAATTTCCTCTGTCTCTATACCATCTTTATCTAGATAACTCCCACATATATTTTAAAGCTCAGCTTAGAATCATTTCTTCCCAGAGACCATCCCTGACTCATCCAAACAAAATTGTTCCCTATGCCTTGTCACAGTACCTATATCTCCTGAATACCTGCATTAATGATACTTTCTGTATCATTCATGTTTGTTTAAATATCTGTCTTCACAGGCAGACTAGGGTCACTTCTGACTTACTTGTTCACCACTGTCATGGTGTCTGGCCATGTTAGATGGGCAATACATGCTTGTTTTATAAGTGGATTAACTGATAAAGGTAATAGTAATACTGATGGTGTTGATGACAATTCCTTATTCAAAAGGATACAATAATGATGATTGATTATAAAGGTGATTATTACAAAGATGATGGTGTAATGGTGGAAATAGCTACAGAAGTGATCTTTATATGGATAAAGGCATTTATGTTAGCAGTAAAGATGTGGTACTGATTTTAACAATATAATGGTGGTCACAGTCATGGTGGTGGTAGTAATGCTCCCCTGATGATAGTGATAGTGGTGAAACTGATGAGAGTGATGGATGTGTTGATGGTGATCATATTTGTCAAAACTTGTTGATGCATTTTCTTGGGATAATCTAAACTAGACAGAGACAATTGGTTTTATAAAGACTTTTAGCAAACATGCCGTACCACTGGTCATGGGAACATGACCATGTCTCGGCCTGGACTTTACTCAGATAAAGAGGCTTTATAAGAACCAAATTTAAGAAAGTCATGTCAAAAGACTCAAGGGATTTGCCTCAAGAGATTTGCCTCTGGCATGCAAGGCAATAGTTCATTTCCCTCAAATATCCCTTGTCTCTCCCTTTGGATATAAAACCTGGGTTAGACCTCAGCTTAGAAATAAGGTCCCTGAAGAACAGAAGCACACTACCTGATCATTGAAGGGAAGACCAGTAGTGGTAGACACAGGCATTGCATAGAACTGTAGACCTTAAAGTCTCATAGGTTAATACTGATAAAGTTCATTGATAATGGGAGAAGTTGAGCCATTTGCAAACATTACCTTAAAGGTTTAGAATTTTAATCCAAGATGATGAGAAAGAAAGGAAATGCTGATGTTTTAATGGAACAGAAGACAAAATTTTTGAAGGAACAGGATATATTAAGAATAATACAGCATAATATAAGTTTATTTATCACCTTTAAAAGGGCCAGTTTGCATTGGTAGGAGCTGTGCTCCATCCAGTGACTCAGGGATCCAGCCTTCTTCCTTTGTTTCTTGCTATCACTTTAACACGTGGCTCCCAAGATCACCACAGCATGAGAAGAATGAGCGTGAAGTAGCTTTAATGCTTCAATTCATAAGTGACACCTATCTCTTCTGTTCACATTTTCTTACCTTGATCTAGTCATTTGCTCCTGCCTGACTGCCGTGAGCTAGAAATCATAGTCTTTCTGTGTTTGCAAGAAGGAGAGCAGAACCAGACATAGGTGAGCATGAGCAGTCTTTATGACACTGGGAATTGTCTACATGATGCCTGGAACAGAGAAAGTCAAGAATTAAATTCTCAACAGGACCTTTGGTCCAGGGCAGCGTTTGGGCAAAAATAAAATGCAGCTTCATTTATCTAAAAAGACTGTCCTGTGGGTATTAAAACAAGACGACCTTTTTTCCTTTGAGGAGCTAAGATTCAAGAAAAAGGCTGCAGGCTTCCCTGGTGGCGCAGTGGTTGAGAGTCCGCCTGCCAATGCAGGGGACACGGGTTCATGCCCCAGTCCGGGAGGATCCCACATGCCATGGAGTGGCTAGGCCTGTGAGCCATGGCCACTGAGCCTGTGTGTCCGGAGCCTGTGCTCCACAACAGGAGAGGCCACAACAGTGAGGTGCCCGCGTACCATAAAATAAAATAAAATAAAAAATTAAATTAAAAAAAAAAAGAAAAAGCCTGCAAACTGGTAAGTAATATGAGTCTCTAATTTAACCACTATTATCTATGGAAGGACTTACTAATCAATCCCAAAACTTGGTATCCAGACCCCAAATCCTTCTCAGGGTATGACCAATCAATTAGAATAGGCAGCTGAGATTAACCCATTGGCCTCCTTTATGCTTCCTTGTCAAAAAAGTTTGAGTGAATTTCTGCTTCCAGCTATAGTAGTAGTGGACTTACCTTCTCAATATAACCAGATACAAAACTAAACAACATAAGTGAGGTAATGGTTTTCAAGGATTGGACATCAAGATGCACAAGTCTCCAATCTCTGAAAGGAGGAAAATTAACCAAGTGAGTCCCATAATTGTCCTCGTTCTCTATCAGGGGTTAATTTCCCAAATGAAGAAGAAGCTGTGAGCTAAGCAGAGAACATCGGTTGTACTGCATCAGGGAAGCAGAGAATAGCCTCTGGGGTAGCTGAAGGAGCTGAAATCTGTGACACACATAAATAAAAGGGAGATGTGAAAAGGAGAGTGCCCCAGAACTCTGTGTGTGGGGCCCTCGTGAGTCCTTAGCTAAAAGCTAGACTGCACGTATGCAGGGTGAGACAATGTGGGGCTTACAAGGTAGTGGCCCCTCCTGGGATGAAAGTGAAACAGAGAAACTAGAGGTCAAAAGCTGAAAGGATGTTAGAATTTCAGTTTGGTCAGAAGAGAGACTTCATTCATAAACAATGTGTTGCTCACTCTGCCCCAGCCTTTTAGTAAGAAACATCGGAAAGGCTGCAGCTTAAGAGTAATATCAACTGAGAGTGATTATCCTAACATACCCTGTATGATCTGCCCTAACATACCCTATAACGATTCACTAACAAAACTGTAGGGGAGACAGTTTGCCCATCAGTGACTTGGCACCAGCCCTGGGACACTGAGGGCCCCACAACCAACTGCCCTGGGACATGGTCCAACCCACTAGGGGGTTCACAGACATGGCTCCACCCAACAGCAGGCCAACACCAGCCTTAGGAACCCCAGGCCCTGCTGCCTGTCATGCCAGGACACAGTCCTGCCCACCAGCAGACAGCATTCCTTGCGTGAGGCAGAGCCTGGCTGCCAACTGGTACAGGGGACAGCTTGGCCTGCCAGCATACCCTACAGTGATTGGCTCCACGAAAACAGAAGGGTCCACACAGCCCACACGGGGGCACCCCTAGAGCATGTAGCTCTGGTGACCAGAGGGGAGTGTACTGCTGGGCCCCATAGGATATCTCCTATAAAAGCCCATTTCTCCAAGATTAAGAAATGGAACTAACCTACTTAATACATAGAAGTAAAAAGAGAATTAGGTAAAATGAGGCAACAGATGAATATATTCCAAATGAAAGAGCAAGATAAATCCCCAGATGAAGAACTAAGTGAAGTGGAGATAAGCAATCTACCTGACGAACAATTCAAGGTAACGATCATAAAGATGCCCAATTAACTCAGGAGAAGGATGGATGAACATGGTGAGAACCTTAACAAAGATTTAGACAATATAGAGAAGAACAACTCAGAGAGGAAGAATATAATAACAGAAATAAAAACTACACTAGAAGGAATTAACAAAAAATAAGATGATACAGAAGAACAGGTCAGCACACTGGAAGACAAAGTAGTGAAAATTACCCAAGGTGAACTTTGTATGATGACTGAGAGTAACTAGACTTATTTCAGTAATCATTTTTTAATGTATAGAAATATTAAATTACTATGCTGTGGAGCTGGAACTAACACAGTGTTGTTGGTCGATTATAACTCAATAGTAAAAAAATAATAATAAAAGGACTTGTATCTAAAAAATAAGAATTCTGACAACTCAATAATAAGAAGACATACGCTTCAATATTAAAAAAGGAGGGGGCGGGCTTCCCTGGTGGCGCAGTGGTTGAGAGTCCGCCTGCCGATGCAGGGGACACGGGTTCGTGCCCCGGTCCGGGAGGATCTCACATGCCGTGGAGCAGCTGGGCCCGTGAGCCATGGCCACTGAGCCTGCGCGTCTGGAGCCTGTGCTCCGCAACGGGAGAGGCCACAAAAGTGAGGCCCGCATACCGCAAAAAAAAAAAAAAAAAAAAAAGGAGGGGCAACGGGTATGGGCAGACATTTCACCAAAAATGGATATACAGATAGAAAATAAGCACATGAAAAGATGTACATCATTAACCATTGGGGAAATTCAAATTAAAACCATAATGAGACAATATTATGTACCTACTAGAATACGTAAAATTAAAAAGAGTAATCATGCCCAATGATGGTAAAGATAGGAAGCAACTAAACCTCTCATATACTACTCATGGGAACGTAAAATTGTATAACCCCCTTGAAAAACAGTATCACAATTTCTTAAAAAGTTAATTGTACACATACTATATGGCTCAGCTATTCCACTCCTGGGTATTTACTCAAGAAAAACAAAGCAAATGTCCACACAACTACTTGTAAATGAAAGTTTATAGGAGCACTATTTATAATAGCCGAGGACTGGAAATAATTCAAATGTCCATCAATGTTAATGAATAACCAAATTGTAGTACGTCCACACAATGGTATACTATTCGGCAATAACAAGTAACACGTGAAAACAGATGAATCCCAAAATCATTATGCTGAGTTAAAAAAACAGGGAAAAAGAGTACTTGCTGGGCTTCCCTGGTGGCGCAGTGGTTAAGAATGAACCTGCCAATGCAGGGGACACAGGTTCTAGCCCTGGTCCGGGAAGACCCCGCATGCTGCAGAGCAACTAAGCCCGTCCGCCACAACTACTGAAGGCCGCGTGCCTAGAACCCGTGCTCCGCAGAAAGAGAAGTCATTGCAATGAGAAGCCTGTGCACTGCAACAAAGAGTAGCCCCCGCTTGCCACAACTAGAGAAAGCCCATGTGCAACAACGAAGACCCAATGCAGCCAAAAATAAATAAATAAAATAAATTTATAAAAAAAAGAGTACATGCTGTATGATTCCATTTATTTATTTAACTTTTTATTTTATATTGGAGTATAGTTGATTAACAATGTTGTGTTAGTTTCAGGTGTACAGCAAAATGATTCAGTTATACCTATACACATATCTATTCTTTTTCAAATTCTTTTCCCATTTAGGTTGTTATGTAATATTGAGCAGAGTTCCCTGTGCTATACAGCAGGTCCTTGTTGGTTATGGTGGTCCACGGGGTAAGACTCCGCACTTCCAAATGCCGGGAGCCCGGGTTCGATTCCTGGTTAGGGAACTACATCCTGCATGCATGCCGCAACTAAGAAGCCCGCATGCTGCAACTAAGAAGTCCGTATGCTGCAACTAAAGATCCAGCGGGCCGCAATGAATATTCCGCATGCTGCAACTAAGACCTGGCGCAGCCAAAATAAATAAATAAATACACACGTATATAAATATTTAAAAATAGCTAAATAAATAAATATAGCAGTGTGTACACATCAATTCCAAACTCCCTAACTATCCTTCCTCCCCAACATTCCCCCCCCCCCCCCCCCCCCCGGGAATGTCTCTGTTTTGTAAATAAGTTCTGTCTCTGTTTTGTAAATAAGTTCATTTGTCTCTGTTTTGTAAATAAGTTCATTTGTATCTTTTTTTTAAGATTCCTCATATAAGCAATGATATTTCTCTTTCTCTGTCTGACTTATTTAGATGCTTCAGAAAAAGCCAGACAAAAAGGATATGTATGATTCCATTTATTCATAACTACAGAATGCTATAGCAAACTAAGCTTTAGGGACAGTAAGCAGACCAGTGGTTGCCTGAGGATGTATTGGGAGAAGAGGGACGTGGTGAAATTACAACCTCACTCTTTGCAACCACTTTGAAAAATGTTTTGGAGGTTTCTTATAAAGTTACACATACATATCTCATATGACCTAGCAATTCACAAGAGAAATCGAATTCTATGTTCCCAAAGAGCCTTGTTCATCAATATTTTATAGCAACATTTCTCATAATAACCAAAAACTTGAAACAACTAAGTGTCCAGGTGAATGCATTAAAATATGTGATGTGTTTGTACATTGAGTACTTTTTACGAATGCAAAAGAACAAATTAGCGATACACAGGCTAATATGAATGAAACTCCAAAACGTTATGCTGAGTAAATGATGTCAGATTAAAAAAAAACACAATTCCATTAGTTTGGAGTCTAGGCAAAACTAATCTATAGTGAAAGAAGTCAAATCAGTGATTGCCTGGGATGTGAAGTCAGAGGAGATTTACTGCAACAGCTCATAAGAAAACTACCTGCAGTGACAGAAAAATTCTATGTCTTTACTGGGACCACAGTAACATAGGTCTGCATATTTGCCAAACTCATAGAACTGTATACTTAACGTATGTGCATTTTATTGTATGTTAATTATGCCTCAGTGACGTTGATTTTAAAATGGAGAGAGTATAAGGAGTTTGGAAAGAGACGTGAAAGAGAACCAGTCCCTGAGGCTTTCGAATCTGTGTTTCTGGAGCTACTCTTTGAGAAACAGCAGGTGACTATTGCCAAGTGGAGTTTATTTTTAGGCAAAGAGTTCATTGATATAGCCTTGGGGGTTATTTTCTAGCACTAAGTATTTCCTTTTGCATTTTCTTCACAGCAAAGAAAACAGAAGAGTTGGAAGAGAGCATAAAACTGTAGAGTGCTTTGTTCTTCCTGGGATGCATTCGTAAACAAAATTTTAATATTATTTTCTCCAATGGTGATGATTAGCACACAATGGATACAAAAGGAGGAGTCATGCGCTGGGTATTGAAAGACCTGAGTTGTGTTCTCTGCACTGCCCCTGAGTACCAGGTGGACCACCTGCTTGCGTTGAGCCTCGATCTCCCCATCTGGAAAGAGAGGATCAGTGAACCTCTACTGGACTAGAAAGTTATAGCAAGACTCAAACAAGAGCATGTCTGTAAATACATTTTTGAATTAAAGCACAGGGAAATAATATCTAACTATGAATTCTATTCAATGTTTAATTTTAGAAAAACAAAGGATATATTTTGGCCAAAATAACACAGGCCAGGGGAAGAAAAGCACCCGTATCTGGAGGTGGCCGGCTATCTTAAGTCACGTGAAATTGTAGCGAAGCATGGGCAAAGCAAGATCTGTAGAACCAGAAGATCTTGGTTTGTACTCTCCAAAATTTAAAGTTCAAAAAATATGAAGTGTTTAATCTTGGCCAAATCCTTCCTAGCCTCTATGTCTCTATCTGTAGAGTTTTAATGATTATATAGAAGTTTTATAAAAATAAATTGATATAACTATTGCAAAGACATATTATAGTGCCTGATAAGCAGTTAAATTGCTAAATTTAGGTTAGATATAAGAAGAAGAACTTGAAAATTTCCTCTAAAGTGAAACCATTAACACAACACAAGCAGTCTACACCATCGTGGAAGACAGAGTGAAGCAACAGATGGGGTCCTGAAAAGAATAATGGTGACGATGGCAATGATCAAAATTATTATTAAAAAGATTTATTTAGAATGTATTATGTGCCAGACACTGTAGTCATTGCTTTATCTTTATATCTCACGCAATCTTCTCAATACTCCATGAGGTAGGCATGATACATAATAATTTATCCTTATCTTACAGATGAAAACCAGGCTCAGATTCACACAGGTAGTTAGTGCTGTGCTGGAATTGCGTGTTTATTTTGTGCTAGGCACCAGTCTAAATGTACTTTTCAACTGTGCTATTGAAAAAATTCCACCGTAGCTGCTATTTTCACGATATGCAGCTCAGTGGCAATAAAACCATGCTGTTAGAGACCCCAGAATGCTGAGGCCTTGCTCTCTCTCTCCCAGGGAGCAGTTGTTATTCAGGTTTTGGGGCTTTTGTTATTAAAAAAAAAAGTCTGTGCATCTCCAGCAACACCTGCAGCCAGCTGCTCATTTGGTGAAACACAGTTTGTAGGTTCCAGAACAGGTGGTTTTCAGCCACCGTTTATCAGCAAACGTATCCATTGTACAGATGCACCTGCTATTTCTAAGGACTCCTACGCTGAATCCTTTTAAAAAATGAAAGAACATTTTGCCAAGCAGGAATCCTCTTGCCCTCATTTAGGGGTGTCACTGATTCACATTTTCCTAAATGGGCTTTCACATGTGGGGAAGAAAGGAGGGCTTGACACTGGCGGACCACCCAATAGAAAACTAGGTGTAAAGCAACGAGTGAAAATGATTATTGAATGCTTATTCTATGTCTAGCACTCTGTTAGATGTTTTCACTCCAGGACTTTCAGACGGTCCTCCAATCAACCAGATTACAATGTATATTGGTCATGATTTTCAGTTATGCTGTAGTTTACCAATTAGCCCTGAAATTTCAGTGGCTTCCCTCAACAACGGCTTATGTCTCACTCATGCTAAGTGTCCAGTTTACATCAGTGGGGAGTTCTGCCCCACATAGTCGCTCAGGGACCCAGGCTGATGGATGCTCGTCATATAGCCTCCACAATTGCTGTATTAGGGGGAGCAAGAGCTGAAGACGTGCACATTGGCTCTCAAATGTCTTGGCAGGAAGTGGTACCTCAGTTCCACTCACAGTTCATTGGCCAGAATGAGTTCGATGGCCCTGCCTCACCGCAAGAAGGCTGGGAAATGGGTGGTGGGTGTGACAACATTAGTGTTTGGCAGTATATGTTTCTGACATGAGTGGGTATTACTCCCCCCCCCCACCATTTTACAGGAGAAGAAACTATGGGTCAGAGAAGTTATTTGACTTACCCAAAGTCACACGGTTCTTAAGCAGCAAAATATGTCTTCTGAGCTCCAAACAGTAATCATATAACTTCCTTACAAAGCCTCCTTGGAGGGCCAGCACAGGAACTCTACTCAATACTCTGCAATGACCTACATGGGAAAAGAATCTAAAAAAGAGTGCATATATGTGTATGTATAATTGATTCACTTTGTGCAGCAGAAACTAACACAGCATTGTAAATTAACTACACTCCCATAAAAATTATTTTAAAATTTTAAAAATTAAAACAAATTTAAAAAAGAATCCTGATATCTTCTATGGACAGGTCTTTGGATGCCATTTAGGTGTTAATCAGTGTGGAGAAGGCTCTTAAGCAGTCAGAGTTCAGCCAGAGAAGTAGAACCAATAGGAGATTATGTGGGGGGGGGGGCAGGGGCATGTATACACACTTGCATATATGTACGTATGTGGGTATGTACACATATACAACAATCTAGTGTGTGGCTATGAAATAATTAACAGTGTATATATCTGTGTCCCACAATACAGTGCTACAGTGTGAGCCCCCGAAGGAAGGAATCACGTCTGATATGTATTTAAGGGATGTGTGAAAGAACGGGCTTATGCAATTGTGGGAGCTGGTTAAGCAGTCTGTCAGCTGCTGGTCTGTGTCTAATGATGGGGCCTGAGGTCCACAAAGCAGGTGATCAGGAATGGAAAGTCATGTGTAGGCTAGAACCCATAAGCATGAACTGGACCTCCATGAGGGTCGACTGAAACCTGTGTCCATTCTTTTTGCCTCTGCCCTTGGTGATGAGGGTGTCCTGAAGAAGCTGAGGCCCTTCATCATGAGGCTAAACACACACTTCCAGCCTCGGATCAGTGGTAAAGGAGAACCCAGGGGAAGGTAAAGCAGGGGAGGACGAGGCTGCTGCTTCATGCCAGGGAGGTGAGCTAGCAGATCAGCAGCAGCATACTTGAGCTGCGAAATGGTGACTATTCCCTTCATCCAAATCTCCCAAGAATCTTCCTCGTGGCCACGCCAATGGGAAGTATATCAGAAATTAAATTCCAGGAAGTGCAGCTCACTCTAACCAAGTTGACATGTTACAAAACCGTACAGCCCCCTTGTCAATGTGGCTCACACATCTCCTTAAACCAGACTAAATCTCCAAGTAATGACAATAACGAAGTCTTACTTCTGTCTAACATGATACATCTATCACATGTACAACAGAAAACATACTCTCTTTTTCCCCCAGAGAAGATCAGAAGTCCCTGATTTTGTCCTTGGGTGATATTTCTTCTTTTTGCTGATACACATTTGCCCTTTGATATCCTCTAAGGTAAATACGACATATAAAGTTAACTGTTATTCATACATCTATGTTAAAAGTTACAGGATGAATGAGAGAGGAAATAAAAATGTTTGATGAATATATACGGTTTGACGTAACTCGTCAAACCGTATATACTCGAAGCTTTGTGACTGCCCACAGACACCAGAAGCTTCCAGATTGACATCCATGTGTCATTCCCTGACCAATCGCATGCCTCGGTCTGCTGACACACGCGCCTCTTGCTTTGGTCATGAAAAGTGTGGATATCGAGGAGTATGGAATCCATAACAGAGATCCTCCAATTCACCCAGCTGCAGGGAACTGGAGATGTCCAACATCAAAGCCAAGGTCAGAATGACATCTGCTTCCTGAGGTTGCCCATTCTCATGCTTTGATAATCACTTGCTTCTCACTATTGATGATCAGTAGAATCATTGGAACAATTGACTGCGAGCCTTGGATATGGCTGTGATGACCATACTCAGAGCCACGCACAGATTATCTTCACACGTGTCATTTATTCCCATCACACACGCAAAGGAAATACGGCTCAGAGGAGTTAGATTACTGGGGATGCTCGGTTCACATGCGGTGAAGGTGAGATCCTAACCCAGACTGGTTTCACGTCTAAGCCCCTAGGCTTAACTCTTGCATTTTTCTTCCTTCCGGGAAGCTTGCTCATGGTTTTGAAACCAGTTCAAAGAGATCTTTCTTACCTGGGCTTTTTGAGGGCAAAATCTTGTCCACTGTCCAGAAGCCCTCTATCCCCACTTCCGCTCTCAGGCTGCCTTGTCTGTGGCTACAGGAGTGAAGGGTTGATGCAGAAACTGGTTGTCTAGAGTGGCCATGTCCTGAAACTTTATCTCTGTTGTGAGTGGTAGAGACAGGGAAAAGAATTCACATTTTTGAGTGCCTACCTTCTGCCAGTTAGTAACTCTACTTAGTACCTCCTATGTCTGGTCTTATTTGCTCTTTATAACAACCCCATAGGGGAAGGATGATGATAATTTCTCTCTTATGAGCGAGGCTGTGTTAGTTAACGTATTTATTAAATGCTACCAAGAGTGCTTGGCGCTGTTCTATTTCCTTTACATGGGTAGCCTCATTTGACCTTCACATCAACCTCTCAGGCATCTACTGTTATTATCCTAATTTATTTTGGCCGTGCTGCGAGGCTTGTGGGATTTTAGTTCCTCAACCAGGGATCGAATCCGGGCCCTCGGCAGTGAAAGCACAGAGTCCTAACCATTGGACCGCCAGGGAATTCCTTATCCTAATTTTACAGATGAGAAAACCAAGGGACAGAGTCATTATACAATTTCACAAAGGTCACACAATGGGCAGATGGAATAGCAAGGATCTGAATTTAAGAAATCTGGCTGCAGAGGATTTCTCAATGGAGAAGAGTTGTTATTTGAACCCAAGGAATGTGTTGTTATCCACAGGGACTCTTTTTGAGCCTCAGGAAAAGCAATGACCAGAGAAGACCCAGGGCCATTTATCTCTAGATCCTGCCTGGAGGATAACATATAAAGATCAGGAAACTCAGAAAGCCCAGCAGGGGAGAAATCCTATTATTCAGTTCGTTATTTTATTGTCATCAACCCTTCCCCTACCTTGTGAGAATCAAGCACCATGGAGATAGGTACCATCTTTGTTTCTCATAAAGGTGGCTCTTCCAGACCCATAATCATGTCTGGAACATAGTAGGTGCTCAATATAAATCTGTTGAAATCAATTACCCTTCAATCTTCCACTTAAGTCAGAGTGCACCTCATTTTGGTGCACTGCTTGCAGCTAAATAAGTTCTTTCTCAAAGGGAGATGGATCTCACACCTCCAAGGCCACCACACTCAGTTTCCACATTCACAAAGTGGGGGCGATCACCCCGGAGACCTGCAATTTCCACTGACCGTGAGGAAGCCTTCCAGAGGCGCGAGGGGATTTTCCAGCAGAGGTGGCAGGCAGATGAAAAATAAAATGCTTTCCCTTTGGAAAACAGCCTTTGCCAGTACTCAGGGCTATTCATTGATTCAGGAGACAGGACTGCAGGCACAGGTAGCCTGGAGCCTACTACACTGTTTCCCATCAGTTGCAGTGGAAACTACCAAGCGCCCTAGTGGAGTGAAGCAAGGGGTTAAGCACAGTCATTGTAGTGAAGACCTACTGCGTGCCGTGTTGTCCACTCATTCACATACACATATAGCTACACGCACGAGTAGATATACATTAATACATGTGTATAAATACATCTTTTTTTAATTGAGAGCATTTGTATTCTATCTCATTCCAAGAAGGATTTGAAGTGTCTTATGACAAAGATACGTATAACATGAATAATAAAATGGGAATAAAATGAGGAAATAGTTCCGAGCATCAGAGAAGTCAATGCCAGCCATGTGTCCAGTCTCTTGGACTAACACCTCGGTGATAACAAGTGTTGTTCTAAGGAAGCAGTGGGGAGATGATGTCAGCTCTGGCATCCTACAAACCTGGTTCAGCTCCAAGCTCTCCAACTCATCCGTATGTAAATGACTCCATGCCTTTTAACATCCTTATCTTTAAAGTAGGAATGATTTTACTCACCTCGTGGCTCTGTGAATTAAAGGAGTTCATGTAATGGACCGAATAGGCATTCAATAGTTGTAAATTTTCTTTTTCCAGTTTTCCTTCTATTTAAA
This sequence comes from Lagenorhynchus albirostris, assembly GCF_949774975.1. Taxonomy (NCBI): domain Eukaryota; kingdom Metazoa; phylum Chordata; class Mammalia; order Artiodactyla; family Delphinidae; genus Lagenorhynchus; species Lagenorhynchus albirostris. Next base: position 69,861,469 of record NC_083109.1, read on the forward strand.
ACTTTTTTTTTACTATTTTAAAGCATAATAAAACATCTAGTAGGTACTATGTGTAGGTTTCTTGACAAAGTTCCTGCTTATAAGGAGGCTGATGGATCTTCTCAATTAGCCTGCAGGTATATGTCATTCTGTGTGTCCTCTTGGGGGGGCTAATGGTAACTGATCACTTCCTGTGGGCCAGGCACTCAGAACTTCACCATGCCTCCTCTCAACAACACTGACAGACACACATTATAGTGCCATTGCACAGGAAGGAGAGAAAATCAAGACTCAGATTGGGTGAAAAGGTTTGCCTGGGATCCCACAGCTGGTATGAAGTAGCAGAGGGATTTTAACTTACTGATTCTAAATCTCATGCTTCTATTTCCCCTCCTGTGCCTCCCTCTTGCAAGTCTGTCTAAGCCAAATTATCTGCAAATAAGGTCTGCAGTGGTGTTTGCTAAATTTCCATTCTCTGGGTTGAGCCCAGCCCTTGGAGTGACTGAAACCTCAGTAACTAGTTTTGGAAGATAAAGCAGCCTAACTTCTCACTCCAGACTTTTCCAGGGAAAATCTAATGATTCTTCAACAGCTGCAAAATACTCACTGGGTGGCCCATCTCCTCTGGTTCTTCCCCATTATACCACTCAGCGAGCCTGCTCTTGTGACATTGATGGTTATTTCATAATAGAGTCCAGGTTTCCTAGAGAGATAAAGCCTCAGATAAGTATACCATAATCTGATCCACACTCCTCCATCTCTTAGCTCAACTATAAGGCAGAGTCGACCTGGTGGTTTTGTTTAGATATCACTCAGGGTAGCAAGATGTCTATACACTGTGTAGCATCTAAGATCAACTGAGAGCCGCCGATTTGCACATCCCGTTTCACAGTCATTCCAAACACATACATTCACTGAGAAAAATCTCAGGTGGATTCATGAGTGCTCTTTACTTTTTCTCTCTGTGTTTTCCTGTCTTTGTGTGTGTCTCTTTATCTCTCTGTCTATCTCTCTCCAAACTACATAGTTAAATTGCTATGCGTTACATGCATTTCATCTGGGGCAGAGCAGGTGCCTGGCAACACGTCCTTGATTTTGAATTTTGACCATCTCAATCCACTTTGGGGCTTCTTTCCTTCCACCTATACCCCTAAGAATTTTCTGAGAGCTTTCTGCTGGATCGCCTGCTTCTCTCATGCTCAGGACTCTACCTGGGGGACCTCAATCATATTTCCAATTTCACCCTCTTTTCTATTTTGATGACTCTCAGATCTGTGATTTATTCCAGGATTCTAAGCTGAGGTCAGGACCCAAATATCTTGCTGCTTCTTAAGTAAGGTGTACCACACAAAGTTTAAACTCAGAGGTTTAACCCTGGCACTTGGCATCCTTTCCCCAGCCCCTCACCCCACATTAAGTCTTCCTCCTTAATTCCCAGGCTTCCAGGCCAGAAGATCGGGAACTACACTGACCTTTCTTTCATTCTTCCTGTGCAGCCTATCAAAGCTCCAAGTTCTATAGATTTTGCCTTCTAAAAATCTTTGGTACCCATCTGTTTCCATTCCTAGTTTCCCAAAATTGTGATATAACAGCTTAAAAGCTGCTGTAAGAGCTATTTTTATATGATTTAGGATTTTGGGTTCCTTGACCTAAAAATATGATGAATTCAGATTTTCAGAGAGCGTGAAGATGAGTGTGGGAGACAAAATTGCCCTTGTTGTAATTCTAGCTCTTCTGCATCATGATTGTTTGACGTTCACCTCTTTGGATCTCAGTTTCCTCACCAACATAATAGCAATAATATTACCTACCACCTCTACAGCACTTACTCGGTGCCAGATATGTTCTAAGTGCTAGATACGGATTAACTCTTTAAACCTCACAAGTGTCTGAGATAGGTACTTTTATTACTCACACATTTTATAGACGTGTAAACTGAGCTGCACAACGGCCCAAGTCCATTCAGCTCGTAAGCGATAGAGCTGGATTCTGACCCCGTGCTCCAGAGTCCTTGCTCTTAATCACATTTTCCTCGGGGACTGTTAGGAGGATTAAGTTCATGCATGTAAAGTGCTTAGCACAATGCCGGGTACACGGTAAGTGCCTGATAACTAATTAACATACATTGGAAAATGGGTTTACAGTCTCGCAAGGAGCACAGGGTGGTGCAGTTCGGTAAAGAACTTCAGGGAATAAAGTAGCTTTGTTTATTGATTTTATTCCTCCAGAACCTATGGCTAATGAACTGCCGTATATCTCAGACCAATCTCAGAAATTTAATTACTGCACCTGCTCTGCTGTCTCTTTTGAGACCAAGCCCTCTCTTTTGTGGGGTAATTAACTGCACCATACGGATTCAGCTGCCCTGGACTCTTTCCTCCCCACCCCCCAAGTCTGGGGAGACTCCATCAGTTGCATCCAGTGCTCCTTGAGGAGAGCTAATGTAATATGGGGTATGAGTATGTAAGAGTATTTTGGCAGTTCATTGCTTCATTTTTGTATCCATTCATTCACTTATGTATTAATTCAACAAACATTGATCGACTGCTAATTCCACGCTTAGGACTGTCCCTCTGTCCCTCTGGCAATCCCCGATGGTCCTCTTGACCTCTGTTTTTAGTTCCCCTCTCAAATACTATTCAAACTTTGTAAGTGTCACTACCCTGACATCTGGAAGACACATAAAACTCTTTTACTCATGAAATGTATCCCCGTGGCATGAAACTATTATTATTTTTTTTAAGATTCTGCTGCTCCTAGTTTGAATTTATCTTTCAATTCCTAGATCCCTCTCTCCTTGTTTTTCTTTCACTCTCCCAGTGCAGTAAGGCAATTCCCTGGGGCCAGGGCTGCTTTTCTCCCCATCCCTCCCTCGCTCTTCCTTTTGTAATTCACAGTGGAGATCTGTGATGCACTTTATGAAGGACATAGGATAATAACAAAATTGCTGATGACGCTAAAGAGAGCTTTTAATGAATCTTGTTTCTGGGTATTATTGGAAGCATTTCGCTGGTGAGACAGACCTTTTCAAGCTGCAAGAGTCTCACATTTGGAGACTTTTACAGCCTTGGGAGGGTTGTTTAGTATTGGCTTAAATTGAGTTATTTGTAGTGAGGTGGATGGACCCAGAGTCTGCCATACAGAGTGAAGTAAGTCAGAAAGAGAAAAACAAATACCGTATGCTAACACATATATATGGAATCTAAGGGAAAAAAAAAAGGTCATGAAAAACCTAGGGGTAAGACGGGAATAAAGACGCAGACCTACTAGAGAATGGACTTGAGGACACGGGGAGGGGGAAGGGTAAGCTGGGACAAAGTGAGAGAGAGGCATGGACATATATACACTACCAAATGTAAAATAGGTAGCTGGTGGGAAGCAGCCGCACAGCACAGGGAGATCAGCTCGGTGCTTTGTGACCGCCTAGAGGGGTGGGATAGGGAGGGTGGGAGGGAGGGAGATGCAAAAAGGAAGAGATGGAAACATATGTATATGTATAACTGATTCACTTTGTTATAAAGCAGAAACTAACACACCATTGTAAAGCAATTATACGCCAATAAAGATGTTAAAAAAAAAATGCAGTGAGTCTCCAAGGTAGGCACTGGAGCTTTGCTGCTACCCTGTCTCACTTACAGGGGATTCTGGTTGGTTGGGTTCTGCTGGTCCAGTCCTCTGATCTTTACGGAGGTATCTCAGTATTTACCCTCTGCTCATGTTTCCTGAGTGCCTGTTGGGTGTCAGCTGCTCTGACATCATGACTCTGTGAAAGGAGAGCATCAGCATGCCCCCTTTTGTAGATGAACGCACCAAGGCTTGCTCATCCTTTATCTATTCAACAAATATTTGTTGAGGACCTACGATGTGCCAGGCATCATTCTCGGCTCTGACAATACAGCAAGTGAAAAAAACTGACAAAAATCTCTGCCCACGAGGAGCTTAAGTTTTAGTGGAGTGAGACAGAAACTAATGATAAATACATAGTACATCTGATAGTGACGAGCGCTATAAAAAATAAAGCAGAACATTGCAGAGGAAGGCTTAGGGGTTGCAAGTTTTTGGAGAATGGTCAAGGAAAGCCTCATTAAAATGATAGACTTTAGGGGCTTCCCTGGTGGCGCAGTGGTTGAGAGTCCGCCTGCCGATGTAGGGGACACGGGTTCGTGCCCCGGTCCGGGAAGATCCCACATGCCGCGGAGCGGCTGGGCCCGTGAGCCATGGCCGCTGAGCCTGCGGGTCCGCAGCCTGTGCTCCGCAATGGGAGAGGCCACAGCAGTGAGAGGCCCGCGTACCGCAAAAAAAAAAAAAAAAAAAAAAAAAAAATCAAGAAACATTATTCTAGAGATATTTTAAAAAGCAGTATTAACAACATTAGGTTAGATAAGCTTTACAAAAAGTTTCTACATTTTAAGTATAGAATAACATGTTAAATTCCCTTTAATTTGCAATTGTACGATGGAGTTGGTCGCTAGCTGTCTGCATTGCTTGATTCTTTGTTTACCTGTTCTATGTGACTGGTTATATATTTTTCTTCCCTTGTTGGTCTTGGTCTAATGTTGTATGGGTCATGGTTGTCTATATTTAGGTGCTTGTATGAGGTGGGCTGTCCTGTATGTGTATGTGTTTGAGGGATTCTAATTGTGTGTGTGTGTGTGTGTTTCTCCGGGTGGCAGCACTATAGGCCTTTTGGATGTACTGATTCTAGATGAGGCTGCAAAGTACATTGAACAGGGACACAAAGTATTGTAGCACCCACAGGTCATGTGATCATCAAATCTGTCCCCTGTCCCCATTTCCAAATGCTTCCTAGGGGTTTGAGAACCACTGCATATGTAAGAGGAGGCTGGATTTGTTTTCTTTTTTTTTTTTTTTGCGGTACGCGGGCCTCTCACCGTTGTGGCCTCTCCCGTTGCGGAGCACAGGCTCCGGACGCGCAGTCTCAGCGGCCATGGCTCACGGGCCTAGCTGCTCCGCGGCATGTGGGATCCTCCCGGACCGGGGCACAAACCTGTGTCCCCTGCATCGGCAGGCGGACTCTCAACCACTGCGCCACCAGGGAAGCCCAGGAGACTGGAGTTTTGTATCCAAATCTTCTGCAAGTGACTCTGTAGCTGGGTATATCTTTGTGTGTAGTGTGTGTTGGGGTAGGAGATGGTAATGACTTGTGCCTATGGGAAGAACCCTTTGTGCATCTGTGTGTGTGTGTGTGTGTGTGTGCACACCCATCACTACGTTTGCCTGTGGCTTTGTAGCACTGAGCATGGCCCAGATTTGGTTAACAGTCAGCATCATGGGATCATTTGTCACACAGTGAGGTCACACAAGGGATCTCACACAAGAGACCAATGGCCTCATGAAACCACACTTACATGGCCAATCACACATCTGACAAATTGTGCACAAAGTCTCACACACACACACACACACACACACACAGAAACGTCATCCGCATCTTTATTCATGTGCATAATCTCAGCCAGAGTTAGGTACCAGCACACAGAGCCGTGCATGCATTCACACCTGGATACACACATATGCAGTCAGGCGAGCTCTTTGGAGGTGACAGCCAGAAGAACATGAACTTCAAGCAGATTCTACAAAACAAGCCTGAAAGGGAAGCGTGGGTCTTGTTGTGCAGTGGGTGACCTTGAAAAGGTTGCTTCTAATCCTCTGTTTGGAAAACAGAAAGGGCTTTCACTGAACGATGGGACAAAGAGAGGCGCCAACTAGCAGAGATTGAGTGTCTGCCCCTAGAGAGAAAACCTCTGGACCCAGCCAAGAAAACCTTCCCCTTCTCTCCCTGCGTCCAGTCCTGCTTCCTTGACACTCTCCAGTTAATTCAGCCTCAGTTTGTCACTTCTAACGTCTAAAATCGTATCTTGGGAAGCCCAGATGAATCTTGCCTGCCGCTTATGGCTCTCTCCTGAGCTAACAGCCCTGTTCTCTGAAGATGGGGATGCTAGGAGTGCATTTCTTGATTTTTCTTTCACAAGAAACTAAAGTACCCAATTATCATTACATTTTGATTATTCACCACTGGAAGAATAGATGCTCCAAAACAAGAAATAATCTCTATATCTTTTATACTGAGTTTCAAAACAACATGTCCCCAGTTGGATCGAAAGTCAAATAAATGCTGTTCACACAGAAACACTCGGATGCATTCAAAAACCCAGACAAAGAAGCACATGCAGATACTCTCAGAAACACTTCCTCTCAGTCCCACCGACACTGGGGTACAACAGTAGACCCCGGGGTACGTACTTATATAGGGCTCAGGTGCTTGTACATTGCAACAATGGCATATAGAAACATACATCATCAAACCCAGACACACATCCAGCTGTGGATGTATCCATTTCCTGGGCCACTCAGGCTTTAGCCTGGAGAAAATGGGATGTCATAGAAAATCTACAGAATGGCCAGTCCACTGGTAAGAGTAGACAAGTGTCATCGCCAAATGTCCTCCACCATGACAGGTTAATTTGGAAGCTTAAGGAAGTCAAACTTGAGTCCCAACGGTAAGGGAGCAGAGACACACCGGAAGAGGGTTTGCAGCAAAGAGAGTTATAAGTTTTAAAACTTTTTTCCCCCTTACCTTTAAACAATTATTTGTGAGACTATCTTACTGAAGGGCTTTGTTTTCTTCCAAAGTCTTTGTTTTAGTTATTGTTGATATTAATTTGTGGATACAATGAGAGCAACGAGATACTCAGCTGTGGCAGTAAGTGCCTAGCTCTTGCTGGAAAAGCTTCTCAGAGGCATTTTTCCTGCTGAAAGCTTGGGCCTGCGGTGAGTGCTGGCTTTATTACACGTTTTCTCAGTTGGTTATTTATCAGAGAAGGGTCTGACAAGACTGAACTGAGTAAATGGGAGAGGGAGGAGAGAGACGTATCTTGGTAGAGAGACAGAGAAGAGAGAGAAACACAAAATTATTGTCCTTTCCCATTTCCAAATGCCCCATAGGGAGTTGAGGATCACTGTGTAGGAAAGAGACAGAGCTTTGGAAGGGAAAAAAAAACAGGAAAAGAGAGAGTGGGGAAGAGACAGTATGAGAGATAGAAAGAGAGACAGAGGGACAGAGAAAGTGAGAGAAAAGTCTCTGTGCATGAGAATTGCTTATGAGACAAACATGATGTTTGTGAAAAAGGTCACAGCATGAGACAAGTATGTGTGTGCGTGTGTGCGCGCATGTGCGCCGTGCATAGGCAAGTCTGCCTTAGAATAGAAGAGATGGTGGGGAAAGAAAGATGCAAAAAAGAGCATGTACAAGTGAAGAGAGAAGGCTATAGAAATTCTCTGTGTTAGTATGAACGTGTCCATGAACATGAGAGAGACAGACAGAGAGAGGCAGAGGTTTTTGATGATATTGTTTGAGCACCGGTATCCAGTCCTTCCTGAACCTAATATATTCCTGAATGTGTCAATTACATGACTCAGTGAATCCCTTTTTATTTGGGGTGTGTCGTGTTGTTGCTGCAGCTAGTTCGAACTGGGTTTTCTGTCGCTTCCAGATAAAATGGTCCTGCTTAATACGTGTCATGTTCTTTCACAGAGCCATGCTTTGGCATACGTTGTTGTTGTTGATTTTAACCTAGAATGTCTTTCTTGCCTTCTCTAACTGACGCACTTCTCTTTCATCTTTTAAGTGCCAATTCAAATGTCACCTCTTCAGTTAAGCTTTCCTAGAATATCCCAGTAAGTCACTTCCCCTCCCTTGTCCACCAGCATTTCCACAAACCTCTGGAAGCACTGATCCCACTGTGGTGTATAAATTGGTGTCTACGTCTCCCACATTGGACTGGGGCCAAAGTTCCTCTTGTGCCTCTCTAACTCCATGAACTAGTGCAGCGTCTGTGGCATTGTGAACCCGAATGCTCTTTCTTCCTTCTCGTCCTCCCACTTCTGAGTGTTTTTACCTGAAACACAGAGTCTGGCTAAGAGTCACTGGAAAAGAGGTGGCTTAAGAAAATATTCACAGTATCTGGACATCACAGAGGATAACCTAGCGGGTTGATGGGGGGGGCCTGGTTCACCTGAATAAGCACATTGATTAGAAGTTATATCTCAGAAGTTGGGGTCCCTGAGAGCCCATGAGAAACAAAGAGGGTCTATGGGAAATTGTAACTTCAATTTTTATGAAGCCCGATTGGCACATGTTAACCCCAGTGCAGGTCCTGTGAGGAGCTGAGGCTTCAACTCTGAGTACTTCAGTTCCTGTGTCAATTTCTGGGGCAGCAGTAATCAGACAGATCCTATCAGATCCAGTTTTGCTCTCTCAAAACTTCTTGCTCTAATATTTCCTATTACTTCATTTTGGATTCAAGTTTTGTCCTTCAACCCCTATGCTTTTGAGGGTGTGTCATCCATCGAGACCTTGAACTTGGTCTTTCCTTTCTCAGGACCTGTAACTTGGTCCATGTCCAGCTTGACCTACATCCCTGAGGCCTTAGGATGGGACAGTAGAACAGGAAAGTCATTGTCCTGAATGGCCATTGGCTGCTTTGTCCACATCCTCTTCTAGGGTAGATTTGGAAATTGAGTTAAAAACTTATTATGGAGTCAATATAAGCAAAAGTGCCCATCTGCCTCAGTGGCTGCTTAAGGACCCCATATGAGTCAAAGTTTAAAGGGACGCTCAGCACGTGAGTGAATAAACAAAGGAAACCAATCAGTGTAGAGAAGTTGTTAACATGAGAGCCTGAGATGCTTCAGTCCCAGCAGCCCCTTTTCCTGCAAAGCTTGATCTATTTTGGTTCCTACCATGATAGCGTGAGACCCCCAAGCAACCTTGTCATAAAGCACAACACTTATTAGCGGTATTGCAAGCATTTCCGCTCTTTACAACTAAAAGAACCAGGACTGAAACTGCCAGCGATGTGGATTTTGTTCAGGTGTTGCTCCTCTGTTGGGAAGATAACGGTGGTTATGGCAACGTGGCAGGTGGGAAGAGGATAAACCCAGAGCCTGGTAAGGACCTACATACTTGTACAGAATAAGATCTGGAGGATAGGATCCATTTGCAAAGGCCAACTCTGGATTTTCTTCTAGGTTGGTGACACATTGTGTCCAAAGTGTCCAAGAATCTCCATCATCATCCTGAAACAGTGACAAGGCACAGCAGTGAGAGAGCTGAAGGGAAGCAGTCAGGAAAACAACTGGTTAAAAGCCCAGAAAATCTTCTCATAGCATGTTGCTAATCCTGAAGGGGTAGCAAACGCAAGACAGTTTAAGGCAAGACGTATATGGTTATCATGATGGTAAAACTCGCCACGGAAGGGAACTGAACAATAAGGCAGAGGCCAAAGCAGAAAAATGAATCCTATAGTCTGAGCTAAAATGATTGAGGTTAGGGGGGAAATGTAGGACCAACAAGACTGTTCTGTTATTAGGAGGCAGCTGGGTTGCCTTGGGCCAAAGTTGTTCATAAAGGATATTACGGCAGCAGCACAAAAGATGGTCCCTGAGTCATCCAATTCCAGAGTCCAGTTGGGTAAGCTTAATGCTAAGACTCATCCATTCATAGGTCTCTGGCTCTTGTTTCAGAAACTAGGGAAAGGATGAGCTTAGAATGAAGAAAAGAGGTATTGAGACATACTCAGGCTGACCAGGCAGGTTTTGAAAATCTGTAAGCAGGAGAAAATAAAGCTCTGTGTGTCTCAGCATTCCTGCCCTTTCTGGAAGATTCTAACAATTCTACAAGAGCCTCAGCTTTTTGTAATTAAAGAACCAACTATCAGAGCAAGCGTGCAGTCTGGCATGCCCATCTGCCACCAGGTCCTGCCCTTTCGCATCTGGAAAACAGTGTTTCTGAGCCCAGAATGCCGTTGGGTGGATTAGTTTAACCTGCTAAACCTTGGTTCATGAGATTGTTCATTTGAATTTTATAATATGGAAAATTAATTTCTTAAGTTATTAGGAGAGAAAAATTCAATAGGATTAATACTCCTGGTCCAAAAATAATCAGAGGTCACCATGGAAACACACATCAATGGAGAATACGCAATGAATGAAACATTCTTCTATGTTGGGCTGTTTATGCAAGCCTCTCTCCTCTCTGCCCTGGCGGCATTTGTATGGGTGAGTGAATCCCCCAGTGTCTCTGTAACTAATGAGCATGGGTCAGGTGGTCATATCCAAGAATCACCAAGGTAGAAGGTAAAGTCTGGCTTGGAAACAGAGTTTTATCTGGCTTATGTCCTCATCCCCAGGGGATTAGAGGGTAACTTTTGGAGAAAATACCAGCTATTTCTCAAAATTCACGAGGAGCCTACGGAAATGAAACCAACAATGGCAGAGATTCAAGTCATTTACTGGATGCCAAATGCAACTCCTTGGAAATTGGAGGAAAACAGGCTCAGAACTTACTAAGAGGGATTTCAGGGTTGAATGCTTCCGACTGGCTGACATGAGAAGACCAAGGGACACTGCTCCCCTTTTCCATTTGATTCTGCCTGGACTGAGCTGAGACAGGAGAGCATCTCTCTGGATCCCAAATTCTATTTTCATGAAAGGTAGCATGGCTGAGTTATTGAGAGTTTCTCCTCTAGAGCTAGCCAGTCGGGGTCTGGACGGTAGCTCCACCACTTTCTAACCTTGGACATTTCGTGTCTCTGATGCTTGTTTTAGTCACCTGTAAAACGTGTGTGTGTGTGTGTGTGTGTGTGTGTGTGTGTGTGTGTGTGTGTGTGTGTGTGTGTGTGTGTGTAGGGTAGGGTAATAGTTCAGCTGATAAGGTTGTTGTGCATATTCCATTCAATAATGAATGTAAAGCAATTAGCATGGTGTCAGACACGTGGTAAGCACTGGCTTCCCCTTCACACAGGAGTGTACCCTGAAGGCATTTCTCAAACTCCAGATCGAAACAAGAGGGATGATCCGGAAAAAGCAGCTGACGGGTGCAGGTGCAGTTCATGCCTTCCACTCCACATGTAATTTACGTCTAAATTAAAGAATGCAAGCACACAATTATAGTACTATTGGGAAATGTGGTTTAGGTGTTATTCATATCCCAGAAAAGAAAAGAACCTGGAGAGTCTGTTCACCTCCAAACGCACTCTGAGTCATTAGAGTGATGTTTTGACAAGGCAAACTACTGCAAACATGGACAGGCTGAGCTCAGAATGAGAAAGGAGAGCTTCCTCTATCCTTGTCCCTCGCCCCATCTGACCTGGCGTCTTATTCTCATTCTGTGAGTAGGCCTTCCAAAAGATTTGCAGCAGGTGAAGAAAACGTGGTGAGGCAGCCAGAATCCATATCAAATGAAGAGCAGTAGAAGGTACTGGATTATATCAGTCAATCAATCATCAATCAACCAATGGGTCTTATGTGGCATATATATTATGGCTCAAAGAATTGTCATGGGGCTTCCGTGGTGGCGCAGTGGTTGAGAGTCCGCCTGCCGATGCAGGGGACACGGGTTCGTGCCCCGGTCCAGGAAGATCCCACATGCCGCAGAGCGGCTGGGCCTGTGAGCCATGGCCGCTGAGCCTGCGCGTCCGGAGCCTGTGCTCCGCAACGGGAGAGGCCGCAACAGTGAGAGACCGCGTACCGCAAAAAAAAAGAAAAGAAAAGAAAAGAAAAGAATAGGAAAAAAGAAAGGGAGAGCAAGAGAATCAGGCTGACTCATTACATATGGACCAAGGGATCAAAGCAAGACCAATGGATTCAAGTTACAAAAAAGCGGGTTTTAGTTCAATGTAAGGAATTGGCTCCCAGTTCCTACAAGCTGTCCAGAAACGGCAAAGTAATGAGCTTCCCATCATCGAAGCGTGTCCCAGTGGAGGCAGAGAGCTTCTTCGTTAGGAATGTGACAGCAGCAGTTTCTGTAGTGAGTGGGAAACTGATTCAGGTAAGTTCTCAGCTCAGTTCCACTGACAATCTTTCTGCAAAGCTTGGAGCACCAGATTGAGACCAACTCATTCCATAGGATGATGTGTACTTCAGGGAAGGCCATTCTCTGGAGAGCCTAAATATCTTGGTTCTAGGGAAAAAATGGTAAAAACTTAATTTCTCACAGGGCATTTCCCTGGAGTGCTTCAAAGAAGAAACAGTCACTATGAATGACGCTGTAGTCAAAGACTGAGGAGTTGGGAGAGATAAAATGACAGCTCTTCAAGACACTGGGACTCTGAGAGCTCTGAAAGTGAAAGTGCGGAGAGAGGATGATTGCAGATGACACACAGAGCACTTTTTCACCCTTGTGTGGTGGTGAGGCTCCCTCCCACACACAGCCTCTTGCAAGGTTTCCTGGCTCATGTTTGGAATTAGCTTCCAAGGTTTTGTAAACATTACTTAGGAAAGGGGCTCAGTGGACATCATACAACCACCTTCTCACCCAGGAAGCAGCCCAGCCAGAGGTGGAAAGGAAGTTACTAGAATTACCCAGCTGATAGGTAGAAATTTGGAAAGGAAATAAAGGCTGGATGGCAGCTGTGTTCCATTCATGTAAGATAATCTAATTTGTTTATTAAAGGGCCTCAAACACAAATACAGAGACCAGCCAAGCCACAGAAGGCATCGTAGTGTACTGGTGAAAAGCAGAAATTTGGAGACCAAAATACCTGGGTTCAAATCCCTGCTCCACCATTTGCGAACTGTGTGACCTTTGGCAAGTCTCTTAACCATCTCAGTTTCTTCATCTCTCAAATGGTTGTAATAATAGTAACCCTTCCATAGGGTTGTTAAGGTAATTATATGGGTTACTATTTGCAAAGCTCATAGCATAGTACCTAGGACATAGTAAGTACTGTATAAGTGTTTATTAAATAGTACAAAGAATAAAGTATACAGAGGGTCTGAAGGATATAAAATAGGGAGCCTGTGATAAATCTTTTGTGGAGTGAGACTCACCAGCTCCAGCAATGTGGGTATATTGCCGCTAAATTTCTCTATGTTTTAAAAGAAGCTAGAAACCCAGATTTTTTTTTTTCTGGGACTTAGTTTCTTCATCTGACAAATAGGTTTATCAACTGTTGCATCTCAGCCTGGGGTGAAGTTCATAGAAGGTTTGCGAGGTGAAGGGGGTCAAGAGGGTAGAGGAAGCAGTGCACCCAGGACACATCCCTTGTTCTACTCACGAGAGTAGGGTACGTTTTCTAGGGACCACACAGAATTTCTTTCCATTCAAAGACCATGGAAAGTTCTTTCCTGCCTCAGAGTATGGTGAGACCTGATAATGATCACCAGCTACTCTAACAAACATCCCCTAGGAGCTGAATGACTCAACACAATAACCTTGTTTCTTGTTCACGCTCATCTCCGTCCAGTACAAGTCAGTGGAGTAGGGGGTGGTGCTCTTTCAGATGCTGAGAGGTGACAGAGGCTCTGCCATCTTCAGGTCATGGCTCCCGAGGGCTACATTAGCTGGTGACCCAGGGGAAGCAGGGAGGGACACTGGACGTGTTACAATGGCCAAGCCTGGCAATAGTGAATCATTTCCACCCATATGTCATTGCCTAGGACTCAGTTATGTGTCCCTGCCTCACTGCAGGGGACTGGAGACACTGTTCATTGATGTGCCCAGGAAAGAGAGGAGAAACTCAGATATTGCTAACCACCAGCATTCTCTGCCACAGGGCCTTTGCACATACCCTTCTCTCTGCCTGGAGCACTCTTCCCCTCATCATCTCCTGCCTTCTCATCATTCATCTCTAAACTCCCTTAAACAGAACTGCTCCTGTAAAGAGGTACTCCCCACCGAGCACTGCAGCATTCTTTACCACTTCAGCCTCTATCTTCATAGCTCAAAGCACATTCTGAAGTCATCTAATGTATTTATTTGTTTCTTGTCTATCACATGGCTCTGCCTTCTTTCAATCAAGAGAGCAGGCAGTTGCCCTGGGGCGTGTGGGATCTTAGTTCCCTGACCAGGAATCAAACCTGTGTCCCCTGCATTGGAAGGTGGATTCTTTGCCACTGGACCACAGGGAGGTCCCCTCTTTTGCTTTAAATGTGTGTTTCAGTAATTCTTTTTTTTTTTTTGCGGTACGCGGGCCTCTCACTGTTGCGGCCTCTCCTGTTGTGGAGCACAGGCTCCGGATGCGCAGGCTCAGCGGCCATCGTTCACGGGCCCAGCCGCTCCGCGGCATGTGGGATCTTCCCGGACCGGGGCACAAACCCGTGTCCCCTGCATCGGGAGGCGGATTCTCAACCACTGCGCCACCAGGGAAGCCCCTGTTTCAGTATTTTTATATTGTCATATTCTCTGTATCACCGGAGTTCACTCATCCTTGTATTCATCACACTCTTAAAGACAAGAAGACCTCAACACAGTGGATGAGTTAAGTAGTTGTTCATAAGGAAACAGGATCATTACCCAAAACTATCCTGCTAAAACAACATTTCATGAAGCCTATGTTGCTGACCTTTGCAAATGGGATATAGAAGAGTGCTCATAATTTCTTGAACATTGCCGAACATTGCCTAGATATTTTAAGTAAAACTTTTAGTTTTATTTCATTAGAAATCTGTTCAAGCCCAGCCTTGGTTTCAAACATTTTACTAAGCTTTTTCTTCATGTAAGTTCATATATATATGTATGAGTATATATGTATATATACATATATATGTGTGTATATATATATATATATTTTACATCATATATGTCACAATTATTGATATACTTGGTTGTTCTGGGTTTTATTTTTGCTTTTTTGACTGTTATCTCTTTTTCAAAATAAACCTGTTTTTTTTTTTGTGGTACGCCGGCCTCTCACTGTTGTGGCCTCTCCCGTTGCGGAGCACGGGCTCCGGACGCGCAGGCTCAGTGGCCATGGTTCACGGGCCCAGCCGCTCCACAGCATGTGGGATCTTCCCGGACCGGGGCACGAACCCGCGTCCCCTGCATCGGCAGGTGGACTCTCAACCACTGCGCCACCAGGGAAGCCCAAACCTGTAATTTCTAACTAAAAAAGAAAAGAATCATGAGAGCAGGAACAATGTGTCTTTTTTATTTTAAAAGGTTTTCTTTCTTTTTTGATGTGGACCATTTTTAGTCTTTATTGAATTTGTTACAATATTGCTTCTGTTTTATGTTTTGGTTTTTTGGCCACGAGGCATGTGGGATCTTAGCTTCCTGACCAGGGATTGAACCCGCACTCTCTGCGTTGGAAGGCAAAGTCTTAACCACTGGACCACCAGGGAAGTCCTGGAACACTGTGTCTTGTTTGCCAACATACTTACAACATCTACAACAGTGCAGCTGAGTTAATGCATTCAAAGTTCATTCCAATCACAGACAACCTCCTGGGAGCCAGAGCTTCTCCGCTTCTGCAGTGATCAAAGTTTGAACAGACCTCTTAGAACCCATCTCTCCATTGTCCAGTGTCCTTTTAGAGCCCAGATCTGCATGCTGCAGGCTAACCATGGCAGCCAGCTGTGTCTCCACTGCCTGTTTCCCGAAGCCAGCCTTCCAGACTAGATCATTTCATCTCTTTTACAGCACAGTGTTTTCTTCTATCCACTCTGTGTTTTTCATCCTGGAATCTGCACAGAGGGTTTTGAAATGTTCCTTCTATTTCAGGTCTACTTGTTAAGCACCAGGGAAAATGTTCAGTGGAGAAGAACTCTAAGGAATTTGGATGTGTGTGTGTGCGTGTGTGTGTGTGCATGTGTGTGTGTGAGCACGCGTGTGTGTGTGTGTCCACTCACGATTGTATACAGGAAAATGACTTGTGGGGTTGTTGCAGTGATGATGGCAAAATAAGTCAATTACTTATGGCTGTGAAAACAAAGAAGCCCCAAATCTCAATTCTACAACAGCAAGCGTCTATTTCTTTCTTATGCTGTATGTGGTTGGCTGTGGGTCAGGTGTGGCTCTGTTCCAGTGTCTTTACATCGCAGGATGACCCAGGCTGAGGGAGCATCTGAGACATGCCTTTCTTGTGGCAGAGGGAAAGCTCATATAAGAACTCTTAAAGCTCTAGCTTGGTGCTGGCTTTTGGCCACTTCTCACCTTCCATTGGCCAAAGCAAGTCATATGACCAAGCCTGATGTCCAAGGCATGGTGAAGTTGAACACAAATGGCAAATCAAATGTCAAGGGGTGGAGAGATACTACCCTCTCAGAGGGAGGAAAAGTGAATAGCTGGGAAGAGCCATGCAGATGTGCCACATTCCCCATTTCACAGAGGTCGTAAGTTGGCTGTGTTTGCCATGCTGTGCTGTTGTTTCAGTTGTAACAAACAAAATCAGCTCCAACAGGTGTTTTTTTTTTTTTTTGGTTGTGCCGTGTGGCATGCAGGATCTTAGTTCCCCGCTCAGGGATCAAACCCATGCCCCCTGCATTGAGAGCGTGGGGTCTTAACCACTGGATCACCAGGGGAGTCCCCAGCAGGCTTAATTTTGAAAGAGGAAATATGCCTGGCCTTGGCCATGGCTGGTGGTAGGGTTGCACATGTTGTCTGAATTCATTCTGCTCCATGAGTCTGTGTTTCTTTGTGTAGTGTTGTTCTCAGATGGGCTCTCTCCATGATGAGGCCTGTTGGAACTCCAGTCATTGTCTTGTGAAGAAATTCCCCAAAATTTCAGCCCAAATTCCAGAATTAGATCTCATTTGATCAACTGGAGTGACATGACTCAGCCTAAACTAATTCCATGGACGGGGAATAAAGGATGGAGATCAACTGTGCATGGATTATGGGACCCCTAGGTCCTGGGAGGGCCAGCGTCCTCTCAATCTGAACAATATGGACTGAGAATGGTGAGTCAATGTTTCCCCTGTATAAAACTAACATGCTGGCAGTAGAAGACAGGCGATTGAAAACAACAGATTCTATTAGAGGGGCTTTTATCTATACATAACTATGTCTCTGAACCAAGAAAATATAAATTGGGATAGAAAGTCAAGACCAACCCCAGAAACAGAACACAAATAAGCAGCCCATGGGAGCTAATTAACTTACCTTACTGGTGTTGAAAGTTTGACTCCGAACTTCCCGATGGTCGTGGTAGCTTGACAAAATACACTGTCATCATCTACTTCTTTCTGTTACCAGAAGTTTAGCATAAATTAGGTTATTTAAATCAGGGACTTTCAAAAATTTTAGGCTGTGACCCAGAACACACCCAGCTTCCCCCACACACAAGTCTGTATGTGGACATATTTATATTGTTACATATACTTAGACAGATACAATCTATATTTTTAAAGAAATAATACTTAACCTTCTCTATGAAGTGCGCTGACACTTTCTATCCTATGCTGCCTTAATCTAGTCTAGCCTACTCTACACCATCCCATCCTATTCTATTTCCTGCTGCTCTATTTTATTTTTTTTCTCTTACTACAACTTGCAACCTAGTAAAATGATTTCATCACCTACCACTGGGCTGCAATCCACATTTTGAAAATCATTGAATTAGACATGGAAGATAAACTAAACACCTTTTACATATCTACTGAGTAATAAATGATGAATAAATGAAGTCAATTCAGTCCAGGCTGTAATTATTGTGTACTCTACTAGTATGTATAATTATGTGTACAAGGTTCTGAGGTTGCATTATGGATGAAACTTAGCCCCTGGCTTTGAGCCCACCCCTCAACAAAGGAGAGGAAGACCCTATTAGGCAGGAACAATGGAGTGTGAGAATTTTTCCTCAGAGGTGAGCCAAGTGCCACGGGCATACAGGTAAAAAGCCACCGATGCTCCCAGAGCGAAAGGTAGGAGAGAGAAAAATACACTGAGGAGGTAGCAGAAGAAGGATGTGAAATTCAAAGAGGGCTTCTCTGCCACGTGAGGCTGGAAAACCTTCAGACTGGAGCAAGTAGGGCTGGGAGAAGGCAGAATGAGGTCAGTGTTATAGAGGGGATATTTGAGGCTGGGAACATTGAGTGAATCAAAGCTTGTCTGGCTTCTGCTCAGATTCTACACTTCATTTGTTTTGTTTTGGTTTGGATTTTGTTTTTCCTCTCTTATCTGAGGTTCACGTTGAGATTAGGCAAGCACCACGGTGTGTGCTAACCAACCAGCTTTAAGAGTAATCATGGAAAGCCGTAGTGTGTGTTTGAGCTGGGGAAGAATTCTTCCAACAGCCTCCTCCAGCCGTAAGTATAGAGAGGTTTTCTTTCTTCCTTTTCTTAACCTTTTTCTTTTTGTCCTTTTCGGGCATCACCTCTCATACTTTTACTTCCAGCTATCTAGCTGTTATTTCAACCTTTTAAATATTTTTCTAAGTCTTATATTTAATATGGAACTTCTAGGACACAATGCCCCAGAAATTGTCAACTAATATGAAAAAATCACAGATATCAACTTTCTGCTTTAGGAATGTAGGGCCAAAAAGACAAGGGGGATTTTTTGAGCACATGGATTTTGATATATGGAATGAAGACCCTAGTGTTTGACTGCATCCGTAACGACCCCTCATCATTTTAGATTAGGGTTATATGGACGTCCAAACTAATGGGCAGTGGATTGTGTGGATATAATGCTAGTCTATCATACTTTTTCTTCAATATCAATTACTTTGAATGCTTAAATATCCAATTTCATGCGTTTTTTATTGTTCAATTTTCTTGTTAAGTGACCCTCCCCCCAAGTTAGTTACTAAAACAATGAGGTATGAGTCCTAGCAGCCTGAAATGAGCAATGCTGGGGAGCTCAAGTTCAATGAGGGGATGGTTTATGGTTCCAGATATCTGGAATATTCCATGACAAATGCTGCCAGAGATGAGAGACTCAGATCTTTTCCCCAGCACTCAGACAGAATTAGAAAAAGAAAAAATTAAAGACAGGTTTAATTAACCTGCCAGAAAGAAAAAAAAAAATCACAGAATGTCTGTGTGTGAGATTAAGAACAAATCTAATGATCAAAGAGATTGGAAAGAGGGATGGTTTTAGAAGGCGCATTTCTTATTCAGTGAGCTAATATCACTGAATCTCTTTAGAATCAAATCATCAAATTATTTTGGCTCTGGGGTTGCTGCAGCAGAGAGAACTTCTGCAGGTGGAATTTGATTGAGAGGAAGAGTGAAGGTCATCACGCTTTGCCTCCAGTCCCCACGTGGACGCTCAGCTTGTGTACCTCCAGTCCAGAAGTTTCTCACAAAGTTGTCTCCACCAGTGGGGGGAGTCCAGGAGGAGGTCAGAGCAGAGATACAGCAAGAAAGTGGAGGTGAGGGCTTCCCCGGTGGCGCAGTGGTTGAGAGTCCGCCTGCTGATGCAGGGGACGTGGGTTCGTGCCCCGGTCTGGGAGGATCCCACCGCGGCTGGGCCCGTGAGCCATGGTCGCTGAGCCTGCGCGTCCGGAGCCTGTGCTCTGCAACGGGAGAGGCCGCAACAGTGAGAGGCCCGCGAGGCAAAGGTAAATAGAACTTGAGTAATACCCAGGTGAAAAGGCAAGTGTAAGTGCTTGAGTGTGTATGCACGAGTGCAGTGTGGGCGACTTGTGCGTGGTGGGGTATCGTGAGTGTAGGTGAACAGATGCCATTTCCTTGGCATGCAGAGAGACTATATTCCCAGCCCTCCTTGGATTCTATCAATGGAATGTGAACATCAGTGAGTAGTACCCCTGCCATCAAGCTGCTGGTCAAGGGTCAGTGAACTTTCTCCACATTCTCTCTCTTTCTTCACTGACTGGATGATGTAAAGCAGAACATGGCCTTGGAAGAGGGGAGAGCTCCACGATGGAAGGAACAGGCGCCTGAATGACTTTGTGTAGGAGCAACTGCCCTACCCAGCCACAGTGGACTTGAGCAAAAACTTACTTGTCTGCACCCTGAAATTGGGTGGGGGGGGGAGCTATAGTCTAGATTAACTAATCTAATAACCTTGAACAAATAATCTCTTTGAGCTTCATTTGTAATATGGGGATAATGCAAGCCTTGCCTTTGTAAGATTGTTGTGAAGATTAAATGAGTTACTGGGAATAAAGTGCTTAGCACAGTACTTGGCACATAGAAATCACTCAGTACATATTAGCTAATTGTTATACAGCAGTTGGCTGTTTCTCTTGAATATCCTGCTTGTTTTGTTGTTTATACACTACTGTTATTATCATCATATTAGTAGTAATAGTTACTGTAATATACTTTCGGTCATTATTTAACAAATATTTATTGACCACCTACTACATGCCAGACACAAAGAGAAATACTAGGGATATGATGCTAAATAAGATAAATGTTCGTATATATCCAGCAAACATGGACGTTTATCTTCACCATGTTATTCTAAGGTTTACAATTCATCTCCTGACTCAGATCCTGATTTTCACTTTGCCCCAGACACTAGAATTCCTGACCACAGCTTTCTTCCCTGAAGACGATACTGGCACCCCAATTATCTTGTGAGGAAGCAACCAACCTCAGTTTATGACTGTGTCGTTCTTATGGGACTGGCTACATAAAGGTTCTAGCTCTTGGAGTGAACTCCTGACCCAAGCTGGCCAGTCAGAGCCCACCACAGTCCCTTACAACAATAACTAGGGGATAGGCAGGTACCTCCAGCTGGGCCAACAAAAGGAGATCTCAGAACTACCACAAGAAGACTGACCAAGAGACGCCGTCTTCACACTGGGGTTATCAGGCTGATAGGATGTAAGCTTGAAGCTCTGGAGTTGCTTGTGACCAACCTCATGACCCACAGCAGGAACCTGCCTGAGATTAAAGCCAAGGTTGGGAAAACCGAACCAAGAGAAGAAAGGGCACCGTTCCTGAGGGCCTCATTTGAGCACCTGGATCCAGCTGTTCCTAAAACCCTACCCTTTGTCTTTTCCGTTAATTCAGCCAAACACTTTATTGCCTAAGGCGGTTTGATTTGGTGGTTGACTGCTTGGAACCAAAACATTCCTGAGTACTATCTGGCATTAACTTTGGAGAGTGCAGGGTCTGAAGCATCATTCACCCACCTAAGAAGAAACATCACCAGTCCCTTAGACTAAAGACCCTCCTGGGGGCTCTACCCGCAGCTGGGCTGCATCCGGGTACCTGCGCCGCCAAGCTGTGGCTTACCTACTTACCAGCCCATTTTGCTCATGTTCTGTCATCTTTCAGGTGACATTTTCCCATTTATGACAAGCTCACCATTTCTGCGTAGAAGATAATCTTTTTTTAAACTTCCTGCTCTGTGGGTCGATGGATTCTAACCTCTGGGGAAATATAGGAGGCCCCTATCGCCTTTCTGGCCTCCTACTCCCTGAACGTGCATAGAAATACTATCTTCTCCCCAAGACAGGAATCACTTTGGCTTAGGTTTTTCTTTTTTCTTTTTCATTAAAATTCAAATTAATTTAATAAAACTCAGAATTGTGAATTAATGAACCACTCGCAGAATCTACACAATACAAGCTTCTCATATAACTATGGAATTTCTTCCATTAACAATGTTTGGGGCTCCCCAGGGAACACAGTCTGCCAGAATTACCCTTGTCAGTTGAGCTCAGTTAATAGCAAGCAGGTCTTTTTACTCAAATGCAGAATTGTAGGCATTTCCTGAGCATCTACTATATGCATGGTACTTCCATAAGCATTTTCTTCTGGAATCCACATAGCCACTCCGGATGGAAGTGGTATGAGAATAAACTATACAACTATGACCCCAACTCTTTTGCTGACTCAGCTTACTCAGGAGAGAGAACACAGACCCACTGAGAACCCTATTTACTCCTATCTCACCACATTAGGATCATTTTACACTCCCTGGGATGCAATGAAAGGGTAGATTTCAAAGAAATGGTATATGCATGTGGCTGTGTTACACCTTCCATTCCTAATTTTTAAAATTCCCATTGTATGAAGTAGTTTGGAGGGAGGTAATAAAGAAGAAAGCAGTCGACTATATCTGGAATCTAATATGTAATAAACACAATTTGTTAAGCGCTAGCTGTATGCTCAGCATGGTTGGTATAAGGTCACTGGATCTTCACAACAAACATAGCTATTGGGAGTTAGCATTAGCAGACTTCATTTACAGGTTGAAAAACCAAGGCACACAGGGTTTACTAAGCTGCCTAAATTAATCCAGTCAGTAAATGTAGAAATAGGAATTTACCCCAAACACAGATTTTACTCCTAGAGCCTAAATGCTTTACCACCATGACATTCTGCCTCACATATATGTTATAGGTATTAGTATATTAGGTAGGTTTTGAGGAAGCTTACGTGTTCAGATGACTTATGGTGATCTGAGTTATGGTAAATATTTTTATGAAATGAAGGCAATATTCATGTATTTCTTCAGTGCCTACTCTGTGTCAGCAACTGTGCTAGGAACTGCGGATTCAACGGTGAACAGGAGAAGTAAATGAGCAAAGCAATATGGAATAGGATATGCAAAAGCTCTGTGGAACTTGGGAGGAAACGAAAGGACAATAAAAGTAGAGCCAAAGAATTTGAGCCAGTTTCCAGTGAGCCACGACTGAAGATGGGCAGAAGCCAGACGTGAAGGGACTTGTAGTTCATCCAGCGTTCTTGTTTTTCTTCTAAGAGCAATGGAAAGTCAACAGAATTTTAGGCAGGGGAGTAATATGGGGAACATTATCTTTGGTTGTCTAAGCACTACAAAGTAGATTTGATAGTGTAGTGGTCCCATGGGAAACCAGGAAGATGGGGTATGACCGTTCTAATACCCCACCTTCTCTGAGAGCATCTGTTTCAGATAGAGTCTGGGGAGTTGCCTGTCACTGTCCAATATGACGGATTCTACTGGGTAGAATTGTCATCAAGGTCCCTCAAGGGCAGATGGCCTCCATCCTTCTATCTCATCACTGATAGCCTTCGTCTTAGAAACCAACACCTAAAACAGCTATGATAGTCATAGGAGGGCTGGTTTAATTCTTATGCTTGGAACAAACTCTTTATACTGTAAAGAGCACCTGAGGTTGCTTTCTTTAGAGGGAAGCTATAGGCATGCAAGGAACATGGAAGTTCTCCATAATCTTCTCCAGATAAACCAGACTACAAGGAAACAGTGATGCTTGAGTGAAAATTTAAAAGAGTATTTTACTAATGGAGAAGATGAATCAAAGAGATTCATTGCCCTGTCCAATATCATAAAATCCATAGCTAGCAGAGTTCAGATTAATACCTAGTCCCCTTTCTTAAGTCTAGCTCTCCTATCTTTGTGCCAGGTCTAACATTGACATTGACCTTGGGGCTGGCTTTTCAATCCCATGTGGAATTTCACCTCTTCCCACATCACCAGACTAAGCAGGAAAATCAATTCCACAAGAACAGGAAAACTATCTCTGCTCTGCCCTTAATGTCCAGAACAGTGTCTGCACACAGTAGTTTCTCAATCAATGCTTGTTGAATGCGTGAAAGAAATCTTGTTCACATCATCCCTGATGATCGACAGCTTCTGCCTATGTACCACAAAGTGCAAACATAACACCACCTCCTTGGTTAATGCCAAATTATTTTTTATAGAGCAGAAAAAGTCCTTCGTAACTAGTGCCCTTAGGAGCTACACAGAACAAGTGAAATCTTTCTTTATTATGATATTCATTCAGATATTTGAAGATGGAACATCTGTAGTTCCTTAAAATGTCCCCCATATCGTGTGTTTTTGTGTGGTTTTGAATTCTCCAACTTTCCTTTGTGGGAAACATCGAGATTTCTCACTTCATCCCACCCCCTAACTATGTCATGTTCATCCATATGTCCTCATCATACAGCACAATGTTTAGCACATAGTGAGTGCTCAATGTTTGTTGAATGAATTAGTGAATAAATTAATATCCACCTGAGAACATGCTCCAGTTTTTCTACTGAATTATTAAAATAACGCACTCTGGGCTAAAGACGAAATATTCCAAATTTAGTCTGATTATTTAGGGATGGAACTGTCATCTCCCTCAGACTAAACACTATGATTCTATACATGTGATCTAAGATTTACATTTGTGGATGTCTGTGTGTGTTCATTTCACATCAGTAGGTCAAATCGAGAGATGACATGTTGTTGCTAGAACTGGGTAGTTTGGGGTCGCTCAGATCAAGACAGGAGGAACAATTCGGGATTGTCTGGGGTGAAGCAGTGGCTCTGTCTGAGTGTCTTAAAAAGGCCAGCTGTGTGGGGACTAGGGACATGCATGGTGTCCGTGTCAGTAAATTGTCCTAACAGTGGAGTGGTGGTGCAGGGGTGTCCAACAGTGTGAATGAAGAACGGAGATGAGAAAGCA
The DNA here is from genome assembly GCF_949774975.1 of Lagenorhynchus albirostris. Taxonomy (NCBI): domain Eukaryota; kingdom Metazoa; phylum Chordata; class Mammalia; order Artiodactyla; family Delphinidae; genus Lagenorhynchus; species Lagenorhynchus albirostris. Next base: position 69,885,573 of record NC_083109.1, read on the forward strand.
TATGATCCAGCAACCCCACTCCTGGGCATGTATCTGGAGAAAACTCTAATTCAAAAAGATACATGCACCCCAATGCTTATAGCAGCACTATCTACAATAGCCAAGACATGGAAGCAACCTAAATGTCCACTGACAGAAGAATGGATAAAGAAGATGTGGTATATATACACAGTGAAATATTATTCAGCCATAAAAAAGACTGCAATAATGCCATTTGCAGCAACAGGATGGACCCAGAGATTATCATACTAAGGGAAGTAAGCCAGACAGAGAAAGACAAATACCTATGATATTACTTATATGTGGAATCTAAAATATGATACAAATGAACTTACTTACAAAACAGAAACTAACTCACAGACATAGAGAACAGACTTATAGTTACCAAAGTGGACAGATGGGGGAGGGATAAGTTAGGAGTTTGGGATTAGCAGATACAAACTACTATATATAAAATAGTTAAACAACGAGGAACTACTGTGTAGCAATATAGCACCACAGGGATATATATATATATATATATATATATATATATATATATATATATATATATATCTCCGAATCAATTTGCTGTAAACCAGAAACTAAAACAACACTGTGAATCAACTATACTTCAATAAAAGAAAAAAAAAATGAAACCAGGTGGGAATGACTCAGGACTCAGGTGTCAGATGGGCGATCACAATTATGCTGACAGATTGAGGAATGAGATTGGTTGGAAATGGGTCCATACAGGAAGAGGTTAGGAACACCATAATATATATCTATATACCTAGGTATATCTAGGTCCCCAGAGGTCAATCCTGGATTACTGCGTCTTGGATACAAAAGGAGACTTTGGAGTAAATGGATCCCCAAGACTCTGTGTCAAGAGGGGTAAATTTCTTCCAAGCTGTATTAATTATAGTATAACCTAAATGGCTATAACAGGGGCAGGGGGGACAAAGTGTAGCTTATCAAACAAAATAGAAGTTTATTTAGTTGGTGTACCACAGTCTGGAAGTAAGTTGGTCCGGTGCAGATAGAGGCTTCTGTCCCATGAAGTTGTCAAAGGAACCAGGGTGCTTCTGTCTCATCATTCCACCCTGGTATGCATGGTCAAAGCTTGCTAGGCACCATTATGTCTGTGTTGCAGCCCCTAAAAGAGAGGAAGAGAGAAGGGCAGGCAATTAGCTTTTAAGAAATAAGACAGAAATATTATACCTCATTTCCATAGACAAGAACTTGCTCATCTGGTCACCTCCAGTTGCAAGGGATGAAGGGTAATGTCAATTTAGCTGAGTGTTATTGCAGGTTGAGTCTCCAATAGCAGGTGCTGAGATGGTGTTTGCGGTGGAAGCTGGGCCTTAGGGATCAACACCCATAGAAGGAAGTATGAAGCAGGATTAGGCAGACAGAAGTCAAACTGCAATGCCTTGGCCGACCTGGTAGGAAAATCTGGAGTAAGAATTGTCCATCAGAGGACTTCCCTGGTGGCGCAGTGGTTAAGAATCTGCCTGCCAATGCAGGGGACACAGGTTCGATCTCTGGTCCAGGAAGATCCCACATGCCATGGAGCAACTAAGCCCATCGGCCACAACTACTGAGCCTGCATGTCACAACTACTGAAGCCCGTGCACCTAGAGCCCGTGCTCCGCAACAAGAGAAGCCACCGCATTGAGAAGCCCGTGCACCGCAATGAAGAGTAGCCCCCGCTCGCCACAACTAGAGAAAGCCCGCGCACAGCAATGAAGACCCTATGCAGCCAAAAATAAATAAATAAGTAAATTCATTTAAAAAAAAAAAAAAAGAATTGCCCATCACAGTCGACCCATGATGGGCTGAGATGTCTGTACATTTATCTCCTTGGCTCCCTCAGTTGCTAGATGCAGGCTACCCCAGGAAGGGCACAAACTCAGGTGAGGACAGGAAGACCCTGAAGGAACTGATATAAAACCTGCCTACTGACCACCCTCCCCACAGTGGGGCAACAAGCCCCTCCTCGAAAAGGTATCCTGGAAGCAGCGTCTACCCAGGCAGCATGTACCTTAAATCAAACTCAGGAAAATTGGATATTGGTGGAGAGTGAGCCACCTCTGGCTGGGATATGAGGTAGGAATTTATTTGTGGAATACCTACTGGGTTTCAGCAGTGAGCAGCAACACAGGACCCCTGACCTTAAGGACTTTACAGTTTATTGAGAGAGACAGAAATAAGCAAGGAAACAAATAAATAAGATGATTTCAGATAATGAAAAACACTATGAAGACATTCCAGTGGAACAGGGAGTGACTGGGGGAATTATTTTAGATGGGCTGTTCAGAGGAGGCTTCTCTGAAGGGATGATGTTTGCACTGAGAAGAGAGTGAGCATGAGAACCAGCATTCCAGGCAGAGGTAATAGCATGTACAAAGGATAGGAATAAACTCGACTCTTAAGGAACAGAAAGAAGCTGTTGTGACGAGGTTATTTAGGCAGAAAGGGGATGTAGATCATGTCATCAAATAGGTTGGCAAGAGCCAGATCATGTACTATTTAGATAAAGGCTTCAGAATTCATTGTAAGTGTGATTGAAACCATCAGAAGTATTAAAACAAGGGGATGACTTAACTATTTTAATCAAGATTCTAATAAAGTTGCTATATTTTCATGGAGAAATTATTTCTGCAACGAACTCTTCAAACCTATTTAACTCTTGGCTCCATTTCCCATACAGTATAAACGGATTCCAATTTTTTTCTATTTTCATATGGAGCAATTTCACAGCAAAAATTTTGCTCTTATTATAGTTCCAAGCTCTGGCTCTGATAAGAATGACACAGGAACTGAGACATGGCCAGATCAGCCCTTTATCTACAAGCAAAAGATTTAGCTTCATGCCAAATACCAGCACCCCATAAAAATAGTTCTTCATTTCCTACTATGTTCTGACCCATTTCTCCTTGAACTTCTTTATGCTCCTTTCCTGATCTTTTTGGTTTCCTATCAGGTTTCATGTAAGTGAAGATTCTTTCTTTTTTAAAGGAAACAAAGCCAGCTCAAAATATTTTTTTTAATAAATTTATATATTTATTTATTTTGGCTGCGTTGGGTCTTTGTTGCTGCGCGCGAACTTTCTTTGGTTGCGGCCAGCGGGGGCTACTCTTCGTTGCGGTGTGCAGGCTTCTCATTGTGGTGGCTTCTCTTGCTGCGGAGTACGGGCTCTAGGTGCGCGGGCTTCAGTAGTTGTGGCACATGGGCTCAGTAGTTGTGGCTTGCGGGCTCTAGAGTGCACGTTCAGTAGTTGTGGCCCATAGGCTTCGTTGCTCCTCGGCATGTGGGATCTTCCCAGGCCAGGGCTCGAACTCGTGTTCGAATCCGTGCATTGGCAGGCGGATTCTTAACCACTGAACCACCAGGGAAGCCCCAAACTATTTTCATAAAAGTTACAATGTATTAGTTTATAATTAGCTTCATGTATGGCTGGATCCAGGAACTCAAATAATATCATGTACATTCAGTACTGGCCTTTATTTCTCTGAGATACGCTTTATTTGCTCTTGACCAGTGACTTATGTCCAGAGTCCTCTCCACGTGGTGTTCCACAAGAGCTCCATAGAAGTGTCTTCTACCACTTAGCAACTGCAGAGAGCAAAGAAAAAGCATCTTCTTTCCATAATTTTTGGCAAGCATCCCAAGACTGATTGTAGTTTTGGGTGTGTGCCCACACCTGAATCAATTATCTACCCAAAGTGATGTAAGCCTCTGATTGACTAGTCCACTCTGAGGCAGGGAGGCAGTCAACCCCTCCTTGGACCATATCAGTTTGAAATAGAGAAGTTATTTCCTTATAAGAAAAAAATCAAGCTATTGGTAACAGATTAAGACAGATAACAGAGGCTGTGCAGTAACCGTCCCAGTTTCTGAGCCCCTGAAAACTTTTCTATTTGCAGTTCCGTAGTTTTCCTTCAGAACTGTACTTCTGCAGCTACGGCTTATCACGAGCTTTGCTTAGAGGTCTCGTTTTATCCTCTCCTGCTGAGCATGGTCCTTGTTCTCTGACCCTAATGGAGGACCTCATCACTGGATTCACCCGAGACCCAGCAAAAAGGTCCAGGTGGAGCAAACCTATAGATGGAGCTGACTTCCAAACAGCCAGCCCCAAGTCCCTAGCTGGAGGGACAGTTCTCTCTCCTGCAGCATCAAGTTGCTGATCCAATGCTTAATTCAAAGGCTAGAATCCATTAAAAACCAAAGCAAGGAACAGAAAAGAAATCTCCTCATTAAATCTGTGCTCAGCGGAGTGTGTGCATAATTCATCCCAACACCATCAAATATAAATGTCCCTTTGTCAGGGGGAATGCAGCAGGTACCACAAAAGTCTGAGCCCGCTTAGAAGAAGGCGTTGGGGAAGAGGCAACGCTTTCAAGGACCTTCTCGGAGCAGTAATGAGATCTGGCATCAGAGTATTTGCAACAAAGATCCAAGATGAAGATACGCTCAGCGACAGTACTTCTCTGCCAGTTTCTCTGTAGGCACCTGCGGACTTATAAACTCAGCTCTGGATTCCCTCTGAGCTGGGGCTATGCTGCCAGATCTTCTGAAGTGTGTGGAATGAAGGTTCCCTGGGCCATGGATTAGACTCTGGTAAATCAAGGGCAGGAAGTGTTGGCTCCTGCTGTCCCAGCTCTGCTCAACCGCAGGAAGCAATACCTCCAACCTGCAGCTTCGACTCCACCTGGTTTCAGGGCCAGAGCTCACCAGAGTGAGAAGGGCTATTCGGAGGCCCCGTGTCCCCCAATCCTGTGGTTCAGTTATAACTATCTGATGAGCTCAGGAAACGTTTTTTGTTTTTGTTTGTTTTTGGTGGTACGCGGGCCTCTCACTATCGTGGCCTCTCCCGTTGCGGAGCACAGGCTCCAGCCGCGCAGGCTCAGCGGCCATGGCTCACGGGCCCAGCCGCTCCGCAGCATGTGGGATCTTCCCAGACCGGGGCACGAACCCGCGTCCCCTGCATCGGCAGGCGGACTCTCAACCACTGCGCCACCAGGGAAGCCCTCAGGAAACGTTTTTAAACCGAGTGGAAGCTTTATTATCTATCTCACCAAAATTGTCTACGTATCTGCTCGGCACAACAGCACACATAGACTGGTTCTTGCTGTCTCTTTCCAGAGACGTGGACTCCTGTCACCACGGCCAGACTCTAGTGACAATTCATGATCCTCTCCCATCTGCTCCTACTCATCTTCATCCTCAGCGTTATCACAGCTACTCTTCATCTTGTATTTATCACGTCCTGAGCACTGTGCTAAATATTCTACAGGCATAATTTCATTTACTCCTAAAACATACTAATTCTTCCATTGTCAGAGCATTTGCACCAGCTTTCTAGAATGCTCTTTATATAGCTCTTCAAAAAGCTGCCTTCTTGGGCTTCCCTGGTGGCGCAGTGGTTGAGAGTCCGCCTGCCGATGCAGGGGACACGGGTTCGTGCCCCGGTCTGGGAAGATCCCACATGCCGCGGAGCGGCTGGGCCCATGAGCCATGGCCGCTGAGCCTGCACGTCTGGAGCCTGTGCTCCGCAACGGGAGAGGCCACAACAGTGAGAGGCCCGTGTACCAAACAAAAACAAAAACAAAAACAAAAGCTGCTTTCTTATCATCGTCTTAGACTCAAGCTAAATATCATCTCTTCAGAGAAAACTTCCCTGCTCCCAGTTTAGTGGGACATCATCCAGCCTCATCACGATCACATTATATTCTTCTACTGCCTTTAACAGTGCTTAGCACTCCACAACACAGTAAGGTTTATTCATTCATTTAGTTGTTTATATCTGTCTCCCATAGTAGAATGTAAGCAACGGGGGTGGGAAGTAAGGAAGCATTCTATCTTGCTCTATGCCACATCTTCACTGCCAAGAACACTATGAACAAAGTCAGTGCTCAGAAAACATTTGTGGAATGACCAGCTCTATGGGGTGGGCAATATCATGATGCCCATTGTACACACAGGGAGACTGAGGGCCAGACAATGTATATAGTTAATTTCCCCAAGGTTACGTGGTACTGAGTTGGGTGCTATTTATTGCAAATCTGCTCCGACAGTGGAGCCTTGGACCACGATGCTGCCAAAACACTTCTTCCCACTCCTTTCTGATATCAACACTAGCTTGCATCCAGGTCACCAAATCTATTGGGCAGTAGTTTATTAGAGGTCAGCTACCTCAGACCAGATTTACCTTTCCCTGTGTTTTCATTCTCTCCCTGACACTGTCACAAATTCACATGAACATGTATTCATTGAAAATACTTTAGAGCAGCTATGACGCACGATGCACTGGCCAGGTACACGCTCCTGTCTGGATCTAAAAATGACACCAGACTTCCTTACTGGAAAAGAAAAGGGATAGCCAGTCTTCCGGTGGTCAAAAAGAATGGAAGATTTAATTGTATTAGGAAGTGGGGGCACTGTGTTTGAGTCCCTGTCACCCCCTCTGGTCCTGTGCTTTGGTTTGGTCTCAAAAATATTGGGGAAATCAAACTGAATTAAGCTTTACCCAGATTAATTCCAGCTGATCTTCTCCCTCTCTGCTGGGTGAGGAGTTTGGGCTGCAAGAGATCTGATACTCACCCTGTTGTTAGGAATCAGAAGCTCAGGGTAATAACCAGTCAATATTGTGCCTAGTTTCCAGGGTGGAGTATAATTAGTCAATTCCTTCATAAAAGGAAGGAACATGTGTGAGTTTTACTCCAATTTACAATGCTGCTGTGTGAGAAAGTCCACTCTTATTTCAGTGAGCTGGCCTGCCCAGAAAACCCAGGGACTATAATGACCCAGGAGGTCTGTCTCCCAAGATTGAAAGAAGAGACACTCAGAGATCACTTTGTTTGTTGTAAATGGATTTTAAGAATATACAGGGTCATAAAGTGCAAGAGGAATTCATCCATCACCCAAGGACTCACACTGTTCCCCAGCCTCCCTGGTTCCTAGATACACAGCAGGCCTCCTAAGAAGCCAGGAAGATTGCCAAGCCCTGCTGAGGAAGGTAAGTGAGTGAGGTTAGAGCCCCCGCCTGTGTCCTCGTGCTCCCTGCATTTACAGTTCACCAAGGAAGGAGGGGCTGAGTTGAGCTGGCTGAGTTGGTGTGGAACATCTCCACTGGGCTGAGTCTACACTGGTACATCGGAGGCTGCTGGGTTCTGGCCGTAGATACATGACATTAGGTGAGACACTGTGTATTTCCCAAGGTTGTTTTGAGGATCAGTGAGGTAGCATCTGTGAGTGTACTTAATTGTGCTCCCAAAAGCCATGCCTTAATTATTTTTTTAATTTTTAAATTTTTAAAAATTTTTATACAATTCTTTTTTCATTGAAGTATAGTTGATTTATAGTGTTGTGTTAGTTTCAGGTGTACAGCAAGGTGATTCAGATTAAAATATATATATATATATATATATATATATATAGCCTTTTTCAGATTCTTTTCCCTTATAGGTTATTACAAAATTTTGAGTACAGTTTCCTGTACCAGTAGGTCCTTGTTGGTTATCTATTTTATATATAGTATACATAGTGTGTATATGTTAATCCCAAACTCCAAATTTATCCCTCCCCTGCCCTTCCCCTTTGGTAACCATAAGTTTGTTTTCTATTTCTGTTTTTTATTTTTTAAACGTTTCTTAAAGGTTACTTTCCATTTACAGTTATTACAAAATGTTGGCTATATTTCCCCATGTTGTATAATACATCCTTGAGCCCATCTTACATTCAATAGTCTGTATCTCCTACTCCCCCACCCCTATCTTGCCCCTCCCCCCCCCACTGGTAACTATTAGTTTGTTCTCTAGATCTGTGAATCTGCTTCTTTTTGTTTTATTCACTAGTTTGCTGTATTTTTTAGATTCCACATATAAGTGGCATCATACAGTATTTGTCGTTCTCTGTCTGACTTATTTCACTTAGAAACCATGCCTTAATTTTGCTAAGAACATCCTTGGACAGGATCTAGGCCCTGTCCACCTCTTTACCTCCCAGCACACCCTTCCCTCACTCTACAATCCATCCACAACAAAATGACTCCTATGGGACTTCCTGGTGGCGCGGTGGTTAAGAATCTGCCTGCCAATGCAGGGGACATGGGTTCAATCCCTGGTCCGGGAAGATCCCACATGCCGCGGAGTCACTAAGCCCATGCGCCACAACTACTGAGCCTGTGCTCTAGACCCCAGGAGCCACAAGTACTGAGCCTGCGTGCCACAACTACTGAAGCCTGTGTGCCTAGAGCCTGTGCTCTGCAACGAGAGAAGCCACTGCAATGAGAAGCCCACGCACTGCAACAAAAAGTAGCCCCCGCTCACCACAGCTAGAGAAAGCCCACGCGCAGCAATGAAGACCCAACGCAGCCAAAAATCAATTAATTAATTTTAAAAAAATAAAATAAAATTCCTCAATGGCCTAGCATATATAGGTGGGAAGAAAATGACTCCTATGTCTTGAATATGCCATGCTGGTTCTCATCTCCACAAAATTGTGCATGATTTTCTTGCTGCCTTGTTCACTAACCACTCCTGCACAGTACTCCACACTCACCCTCACATTTTGCCTGGACAATTCTGTAGCTTCTGAGTTTCTCCTTAAATGGCACGCCCACCAGAGTTTTCCCTGACTCTCCCAGACCTTTTTAGATGCCTGTGCTATGATTCCTTCAATCCTCATATACCAGCTTAGTGCCTGTCCAGCTGTTCAGGCTTCCCTTTCCCTAGGATCCCTTTCCTCCTGGAATTAGGATTGCTAGATTTACCACAAAAAAAAATTCAGAACACCCAGTTAAACTTGAATTTCAGGTAAACAACAATTTCTCTTAGTATAAACTTACTAATCACTAAAAAATTGTCTCTTGTTTACCTAAAATTCAAATTTAACTGGAAATTCTATATTGTGCCTGGTAACGCTACCTGAAATTCATCTTCACCTTCAAGGAAGCTGGTTTTCACATTGCTGGACATTATTACTATGCCTTAGTAATTCAGGCTGAAATTCTTAAAAATAACCAAAACCTGGTTCTTCTTGCATACAACATCACATTGTTGTTGATCGTAAAACCAGAGGTCCAGTATTGCCACCTACCGAAATCTCTGCCATTTAGAAGAAAAAATTGGTGCTCATTTCCAAGATCTAGCCACTCACACCTCCAGAATGCACTTCTGAGGCCATGTTGGTTCAAGGTTTAAGCAAGACACTTTTGTGCTAATCTCAGCTAAATATGTCCCACAGCAAAACTGCCTTGAAAACAGTTCCCAGATGTCAAGGCTGCACTAGAGGGATAAGCTGAGATAAACTGCTGTAGTTAGAACCTTGGGGACCCAAAACCACCATGCCCCTTCAGACTGGACAGTGTTATTTATCTCCAAGGTAACTTTATCTCAAGAGCACCATTGCCTTTTCCTGCTACCTCGCCTCAGTGTGGAACATCTTGACAGGTTTAATTAAATCTGAATTTCAGGAGGAGTGTTTGAGTTGCAAAACCATTCTTCACTAAAAGACAGATTATTCTTCAGATTTCTCACTTTCCCCCCCAATGTCCTGAAACTTTGCAGAACAATACTTTTTTTTGTTTGTTTTTAATTCTATGTCAACGGATCCCTACAGATATTCGTTAAATGAATACATAGGATGGGGAAAATACATATATAAACACCTACTATCACGCAGTGGGCTAAGAGCTTTGTATTTTTATCTCACTTAAATTTCACAGAAACAATATTTTAGAGGAGGAAACTGAAGCTCAAAGATTAAGCAAATAATCTAAGTTCGCATAGGTAATGGAAGAGTTTGGATTTTTTTAAAGCACTATAGGAGGAGTATAATTCCCCATACCATTGATTTAAAGTTCAGCTCTTGAACTGAACTTTAGTTCAGTGACTTGCTTTGCCCAAAGAGATATTCATATATGACACAAAAAGAGGTCTTAAGTATGCATGTGCGCTTTGACCTGACTCTGTGTTCTGATGGGTCTCTCCTTGCCCAAGCTCTTCTCAGGATCCCCTGATCTTTTCAACTAGTCCTCAGCTTTTGGACTTCTGTGTTAGTCTCTACATTGTCCAACTTTAGTAGGAATCCCGCTCTCCGTTTAGTCATAATCCCCCATCCTCTTTCCTAATCACCTTCCATACCTAGTTGGGTTCCTCATCCTCCACCATCACCCAGGTGATGTCTGGTCAGCCTGGCCTGCCTTCAGCAAGAATCCTGTTAGTTTCATTTCACCAGAATCCTCCCTACCACACCCCTTACCCAAGATGTTTCCTCTTAGTAATTTTCCATGCACTGACCTCCCACGATACTCCTTGGCTATAAATTCCCACTTTTCCTTGTATTCAGAGTTGAATGCAATCTCTCTCCCCCACTGCAAGACTCCATTACAGTATTCGCTACACCTAAAACAAAGGCCCATTTTGAAGAAAGGTTGCCTTACCATCTTCCAAAAGTGTCATGAATTTTTTTTCTTTACCACATACCCCTGGTGGCTGCTGGTACAAGGAGGACAAGATACATGGAGCAGACTGAACTCAATCCCCACCTATTTGACTTGCAATTTGAAGCAGAGCTACCCAGCTGAACTCAGTCTAGGTCAGCTGTACTGCAATTGGCTTGCAGATCTGGAAGCCATTGAGATTTCAAGATTGGTTTCTAAGAAGCAAAACTGATTATTGCAGTTAGGAGATCACATTTCCCAGATTTCAATCCATAATACTGGAATCTGTAAGTTCATGCCACCCAAGCTCACTCCTGGAGCATGGCAAACTCTACCTATCAGATAGAGATTACTACGTCTGCAAGCTCTGGATTTCAGAGAGGCCAGAAACTTGCAGAGGGGAGTGAGGGCTTCTAGGGAAATCTTTAAGCATAGCTTTGGACCAGGAAACAAGATGATCAATATTTGTTTCGTGGAAAAAGCAAAGGCCTCTATACTTTCCTCCATCTTCCTCTTCCTCCTCCTCCCCTCCCCTTCTTCTTCTTCTTCTTCTTCTCCTCCTCCTTCTCCTTCTCCTCCTCCTTCTCCTCCTCCTCCTCCTTCTTCCTCTCCTTCCTCTCCTCCTCCCCTCCCCCTCCCCTCCCCTCCCCCTCCTCCTCCTCCTCCTCCCCCTCCTTCTTCTTCTTCACTACTTTCCCTACTTTTTCCAGCTTCATTAATTTCTATTAACCTACACTTAAGTGAACTAATTATTTCCTCTGCTACATCCTTTATTATGATAGGCCTGTTGAAAGAAGCCTATCAGAAGGATGGACATAACACTCTTATTCATCTCTGATATCATGTTTCTCATTTTCATGTCATCTTTTTTACAGTTTCCATCTCTGATGAAATTCCCGATCTGTTCATGCATGTTGTCTTTCACGTAGATCCTTTAATATATTAATTATAGTTTTAAAGTCCCTGTCTGAGAGTTACAATATCTATACCATCACTGAGTCTGATTTTGTTGACTATTTTATCTTTTGACAATGTGTCTTTTTTTTTTCTGGCTTTTTTGTGTGTTTCATAATTTTTTATTGAATTATGAATACTGTACATTAAAGAACAAGAGAGACTAAAGTGGATCATGTTTATATCTGGAAATGGGCCTGCCTTTTTTGTCAGGCCTTTAGTTTTGGGTATTGAGTCAATCTAGTCTATAGTTGAACTGGGTTTGATTTTGTTTTTGTTATCATTGCTATAATTAACTTCAATGTCACAGTCTTCAAATTCCTCAAGTAGCCACTACCTCACACTTAATTTGGGGTCTAAGGTTCTGAAGGGCTTTCCTTGGTGTCCCTCTTACACCCTCAGCAGGCCCTATATACCTGCTCCAAAGAAGAAGTCTTTCTCTGTGGTCTTACCTTACACCCAGCAGTTGACTTCATTGCTCATAAAAGGCTGTGATGGAGCAAGGAGTTTCTCAGATCTTCTATCCAGCCTTTGTCCTAGGCAGATCCTAAGCTTTAGGGGTGGTGCTTTCTCAGTGCTCCCCCCACTCTGTGACAAACAACCTTTGTCTGACAGGGTCTAGAGCACTGGTAGGTCTTCTGTCCTCTAACCCTCTACTCCATGGCAGCTGAACTGTGCTTTGTATGAAGCAGATTTTCTGCTACTCTTCCAACAGCAGACTGCTTTTGTCTAGTGTTTGTGCAGCATGGAAGGGGTAGATTTTCTATCCCTCCCCCAGTGGCAGTAAATATTTCTATCCCTCCCCCAGTGTGAAAGCAGAGCCAGGTGACTGGTGGGTTGTACTGTGTCTTCCCCGAAGGCACACAACTTTAGTCTTGTGTTTGAACACACAGGAAGGTCGGGACTGAGACGTGAAAAGATTCTTTCCCCTCTCAGAGTAGAATATAGCTTCTGCTTCCTATCAGTATAACGTATGTGTTCTGGGTGAGTTTCCTGCCCGTCTCACGTGGCTGTGGTCGCCGTCTGGTACTCACAGAGAGCCTAAAGTATAGATGGCTCCTTCAGCTGTTCTGGTTCCACCATTAGACCCTGGCAGGTCCTGTAGGCTTGAGACACTGAAGGGGTCCTAGTGAGAAAACACTAGAGGTCCACGGAACAAATCCCAGCATTGGGTCCAGACTCCCCTTAGGTCTAGGAAGCATCCAGGGATTCTAAACTGTAACGCTTGCCCTGACGTGGTCCTTATGAATGTTTAAAATTTTGATCAATTCTTATTCTTTTTGAGGGTGACCTCTCCTTCTTGGCCATGCTCTGCCAAAGATGTAATCATCTGCGGGTTCTATCTCTCCTCAGAGGGGCTTGTTGCCTTTCTAAATTCAGTAACCTTATCTTTTCCTTATAACCTTAGCTCTCTGTTGGCCTCCAAAAAATAAGATGATGCAGATTATCTGGGGTTATTTTCATCATTGTTAGCATAGGACTGACATTCTCTTACAGCTTTTAACATCCCTAGGGGACTACTACCTGATACAATCTTAAGCTCAGATAAATCTTATCTCACCTCTCCTGGGTGTTTTTTGTTCATTGGCTCTTTGAAGCAGTTTTTCTTTCCACCTTTGATTTGCCCCAAACCATTAACCTAGTTGAGTGTTTATAGAAGACTTTCATGAAGGTTTGAGGAGAAGGTAGAAGTTACATTGTAGAAATACAAATAACTGAAATCTTAGTATTGTCAAACCTGGGTCTAAAGTGTTTTCCAGTTACTCCAAACTTACCAGGAACTTATATCACAGCCATTGTTTTTTTTGTTTTTTTTTTTTTTTGCGGTACGCGGCCCTCTCACTGCTGTGGCCTCTCCCGTTGCGGAGCACAGGCTCCGGACGCGCAGGCTCAGTAGCCATGGCTCACACGCCCAGCCGCTCCGCGGCATGTGGGATCTTCCCGGACCGGGGCACGAACCCATGTCCCCTGCATCGGCAGGCGGACTCTCAACCACTGCGCCACCAGGGAAGCCCTATCACAGCCATTTTTAAAAACCGAATTCACAATTTCGCGATGTTCGTGTAGCATCTAGCTGCCCACCCACCTCCAGACTCTCTTCCCGTTCCCTGCTTTCCCATACTCTGGATCCCCTCATTTTAGGAGTGGCGTCTTAGGAACCTCTGGATGCAAGCAACAGAAACACAAGTTGATCAGTCTTCAGTTGAAATAGAAATAGAAATAGAAATAGTCTTCAGTTGAAATAGATCAGTCTTCAGTTGAAATAGAAATGTACTGGTGACTCAGGAACTGGGTACATTCAAGTGTGGAACAGCTGGATCCAAAAGTTCTGTGTTAGTAAGTCTCTTTCTGATTATTGGGTCTGCTTTCTTTTTTATTGGCTTCATTCTCAAATGGGCTCTTTCCCAGTAGAGACACAGATGACCACTTGTAACTTTAGACTTGGATTCTCCCTAAAGTAGAGATTACAAGGAAAAGACATACCTTCATTACTCATAGCTCCAGCGATATCCAGGATTACAGACCTTACAGGTTCGGGGCTCAGTCAGGTACCCATTCTCCGAGCCAGGGGAAAGGTTTAGCACCACTGAAATCACAAGCACAGAGAATGGAGAAGGGCTGGTTTCCCAGAAGGGAGACAGTTAGAGAAGACAATGTGAGTTTCAGATGTTATTGTCATCAACTCTCTTCTCTATGAGGCAGCCGGTAAAAAACAATTATTACTCATACACCATCATGAACAATTTTAGAAATTAGGAATTATTTTAGTGTTTTACTTACCTTCTTTTTTGAGTGCAGGGACAAATCAAAATCTGTGTACATTCAAGGGATTGTCTTACACTCAGGAATGCATTCTGTAGCTGGTGCCTGAGGCTGAGTCTATCAGTGATGAGAACTGTGACCTAGGGCACTGATAGACCTAGTCTATCAGTGATGAGAACTGTGACCTAACTGTGACCTAAGATATTTGCTGGCTGTAAACTCCCCTCCTGGTTGACTAGCCTGGACCTCTGACTCCCATCCCTGGACCCCTGTCCATTCCACCACCGTCACCTGCGTGGGTGCACAATTTACTGCTGTCTTCCCTACACTCTGGATCTCCTCTGAGATGATGCTCTGGGAGGAAATCCTTCGCCGTTCCCAGCTGGTGTCTGAACTGATTAGGAGCCAGATGACCTCAGCTTCACAAGCGTTGGATGAACCAAGCAAGCACTCTTTATTCAGCGCAAATAGCTTTTAAGTATGGGAGGGCTGGATGGGGGCTGGCAGCATGGTTTGGAAGTGGGGGAGCAGTGAGGAACCAGCTTTTATGGGCTTGGAAACACAGTCTTAACAGATTCACAGGTCAAAATTGGTCTTTTTGAAGCCTTTAAGTAGAGTGGCCTATCATTGCTCCATCGTATGAGATGAGTTGTGCACTGTGGAGGTACTGCCGTCAGGGATACCCATGGCTGCCCCCATGTTATGATGGGGAGAAAGTGACTCACTAAATGCTCTCCCCAACAGATATGCGAGAAATCAAGGTCAAAAGCAAAGGTTCAGTGGAACAACCAGTTGGGTGAGGTCACTCAAAGCTAGAAGAAGTGCTTGGAGGAGCTGGACATCTTTGCCCTGGAGAGGAGGGACTTAGAGGGACCCAGTTCTGAGTTCAGATAGCAGAAAGATGATTCCAGAAAGGAGGTCTGATATGTTCTGAATGATACCAGGGGCTGGAAATGAGAACCTGGCAGCATGAGGAGCCTGAGTCAGATTTTGATTCAAACATTGGAAGAAGGTTTTAATTATGCAGGGTACCCAGGGGGCCCTGTTGGGTGAGGGGTTGACAGGCACATGTTTTCTCTAGTCTATGGGCCTTTGCAGAAGACCTTCTCCCTGCTTAGGAAATTCTCTTGACTCCTGACCCAGCTCTTTGCCTCAATCCCTTTGCTCTTCTTACTTTATTTTTCAATTCATTTGAGGAATCATTTCTCCTCGGACGTTTGCACTAAGCATCCTTCTCCGAGTCCCTATTCAGACATATACACCTTCTATGTGCTGTTTCCAGAATGTCCTTTGACTCCTTCTGCTTCATCACTATTATAATCATTACCATCATCATCATCATCAACATCTTCACAATAATTTATTATTATTGCTATTATTACAATTATTATTATATTTAATAATGTTATTACATAATATGATTATTACAATTATTAATATTAAACAATATTATTACTATTGAGGCCTTTTATGTGCCTGTTACTGGGATGAGTGCTTTTGCATGCATATTCTCACAACTAGCCTTCAAGGTAAATGTTATCTCCATGCTTTCCTGCACCATTCTGCTCCTGCATGAGAGATAAAAGGGTTAATTTGCCTAAGGATACATAGTGAGTTGATGGGGAAGTCCAGATTTGAACTCAGGTCTTTCTGATACTTACGACATGGATTTGTAATTGTCTATTCTCCTGCTGTTCTCCCCGTCTCTGCTACGACCGGCCTGGTGGAGTGTGGGTCACAGAGGAGGGACACTATGAAACTCAACCCATTTTTGCTGCTGACAGAATATGCTGAATGATCAAGAAAGGGGTGACGTGTGTCCATTGTTTAAGGGCAGGAAGCATCGAGAAGAGGGAGGAAAGAGATGATTCCCCAACTCAAAGTAAAGGCTTTGCAAGTGCAAGGGCCCGGGGGTATGAGGGAGCATGGCACATTGAGAGATGAGGGTTCTAGTTCCAGAAGAAGAGGAACTGGATGCTGGACTCCAAAAGAGCAAGGACTCGTTATACTTACATACTGATGAGGAAACTGTCAGGATCAATCATCAGGTGAGTGGCACGGTGGGACTTCGAGCCCAGGCATAACATACTCTGAAATCCCTTCTCTCGTTCACCTGTGCCTGGACCTACTCAGGTATATCCAGGGTAAGTAGTCACTGCTGCCTCCCCAGACCTGCACAAGGCAGAGCTGCCCACACATTATTCCTCCTGCCCAGGAAGGATATTTGGGTGGGAGACTGGACAGCCATGGGGAACCTCTGCTCGATGGGTTTTTGCTGAAGCCTTCTACCTCCCTCTTGGAAAGTGCAGTATTGAAAATCAATGAGGAGAAAGTGTCTGAAAGGAGAACTAAATATCCCAATATGGAGGAGTTAATCATCCAAAATTAACCTTATAACATCTAGTATCAAACTGATCTATAAAGAAAATCAATGAGAGCACATCAAACCCTGAAGACTTTTGCCCCTGCCCTGGATGCCGCCGTGACTGGAGAGAGGTGATTGTGCTCCATTACCTGGAACCGTCCCTCAGCAGTTGATATATTTAGCCACGGGTTCTCAGTGGAGAGTTTTCACGTACATTTCTCTTCCTGCATTTGCTTAACTGCCATTCTTAGAGCCTTAAATAAGATGCACTTAGCTGAAAATTGTCCTTCACCGAGGAGACAGGCTGTTCCCACTGAGACAGATAATCTGGCATTGTATATTTTCATGATTGGAGGAAAGCAAGACGCTCATCAGAGGCGCAGCTATTCCTCTGTCCCAAAGCAGCCCAGAGGGATTTCTGGGTCCAGAAGCATGCCCTGAGGGACGGAGGGAGCAGGAGAGAAGGGCATCTCTAGGGGCAGATCCAGGAAGGTAATTGGGCCAAGCCTGAAGTGAGGGATCCTGTGGGCATTGACCTCATGGTTTGGCAGAATGAGGAAAGATGCCAGGAGTGGTGGGGATAGGGGCTGGGCACCCAAACCCCAATCCTTCCAACCACGCCAAGCTACCAATCTGTAAAATAGGAGTGATTTTTCTAGATAAAAGCATTGGTGTGAGGTTGTTCATTGTCTATTCTTCTCACTGGATAGAACCTCCACGAGAGCAGAAGCTATGTCTGTTGTGTTCACTACTATACTTCTAGAGTCCAGAATAATACCTAGCACATAGCAGGCATTCTCTCTACATAAATGAATGAATGGAAACAGCTCAGCAAATTTCAATACCTGGTTTCTAGTAAAAGCTCATGTATAATAAACGGTAGTAAGATGATATTGATGGCAATGATATGAACAATAACACTTATTAGGTGTTACAGTGCTATATACACTATGCTCATTGCTTGGTATGCATTTCTTACTGGATCTTTGAAACAATAGCTTCTGGTAAAATTATTATCATCCCTACTTTGTAGATCAGGAAGTGAGGCTCCAACAGGGTCAGTGGTAGGCCCAAGTTTACAGAGCTGGTCGTGGAGCAAGATTTGAATGTAGGTACGGAGAGTAAGTTCTTAACCTCTGTGCTCTACAGATGATGGCGATGATGACGGTGATGACGGTGATGGCTGTGATGATACTGATGATGCTGGTGGTGATGACGATGGTGATGCTGCTGGCCACAGTGATGATGATGATCATAATGTTGAAGAAGAAAGAGAAGAAAGAAGACATGAATCTACGCCTAAGACTGATCCTATCAACGTAGTTGGGAAATATGATGTGTAGTGTCCAAACTCAAGTGTGGTTTCTGGCCATAGTTACCCACTGGCAAGGAACAGGACGCAGACAAGTCACAGATGTAAGCGCTCAGGATGACATCAGGCTCTTCCACTTAATCACCCCGGCTGCTGCAGGAGTCCAGATAGTGTTGAGGGTTCAGGGCTCAGGAAGCAGCTCCCTAAGGGAAGACCATGACAACACCTGGAGAGAGTGTCAGAGCCCCAGCCAAGTCAGCCACAGGTTATGACAGGGTCATAGACTCAGTGGGAAACTGGGAGCCAAGAAGAGAAACCAAGGCAGCTATCCAAGCAAAGGACTTGGGGCAATGGATGAAAGATTCCAGAAAGGCCACAACTGACTAGAACTGTGGATGTCCATGGCTCCCCCATCCTCACCCCAACAATGATTTATTCACCCAACATTCATAGCATACGTGCTATGTGTTAACGCTGGGGACACAACAAGGATGAAATAACCTAGTCCATGCCCTCATGGACCTCACATCCTAGTGGATGCAGTAGACCACAGCCAAATAAACCAATAAGCAAGCTAATGCTGGCTTGTGATAAAGGTTGCAAAGTAAACAGATGAAGTCGTGTGAAAGAATGAGTGGGGTGGTGGTGTAGGTAGGGTCATAAGCAGAGATCTCTTTGAAGAGCTGAGAATGTGAGCTATAACTTGGCACTCTGGATACTGGGTCTAGAGAATTAAGGCTAGTTCTAGATGTTTCTCACTAGTAGCCTCATGCTCCTATGGCTCAAACCAGGACAGTTTTAGGGAGGTCAGGAGTGTCAGTATCTCCTGAAGGGAGACGCTGAAGAAAGGAGGGAATGGGGCTCATCATACCCCACGTTCTGCACATTTCAGATTTGTTACCTAATGAACCCAAGCCCTCATGCAATCCTATGAGGTGTGCACTACTGCTCTTTCACCTATGAGGACATGAGATGCAGAAGGGTCATCTATCTCACACAGCTCTTAAATAGAACTTAAGACCAAATGCTTCCAACAGTAACTCTGTCTTCATTATACCATAGAAACTCGAACTCCCCTGGGTGAGTCAAGGGGACTTTTATTCTCAGGCTTTTATGCAGAGAGGACTTGTTTCTGCATCCTCTTCAGCAGACTAGGTTTATATTGATAGAACTTCACAGTCAAGGAAAAAAATAATATTAGAGGCATGAATCCAAAGGAACTTTTTCTGGTTGTCTCAGAGAAGGAGTAAAGGGCTATACATAATAGCCAAGAAGTCTGGAAGGTTCCGGAACCTTTGTCAAGGCCCCACATTTGCAAATTTCTTTCTCCTTGATGGTGTAATACCTGGTGATTCACAGTAAAGCCTTTATGGAGGTGGGCTTTTGAGGGGGAAATCTGAGAGTGAGACACAGCCAGGACCCAAGAAACTATTGAGAGTGGACCTTGTTCTGCTGAGGGAATGTTCCAAAGGAGGTGGAGGCTCCCTAGCTGGGCCGAAGGTCTGTGCTATGAAGAGGAGGCTTGGTGACATTAAATTACCTAAGAGAGATAAAACAGAGAAGGAGGGCAGTGTTAGAGAGAGGAGCCAGCAGAGGTCCCAGGATAAAAGGAAGGAACACGGAGACAGCCCGACTCTGAAAGTTATCCTGGAACCCAGCAGAGAGGCAGGCTCAGGCGAGAGTGCACTCAGTGTTCTCAGAAATTCCTGCTGATGGCATCAAACTCATGGGACTGGGAGTTAGTCCAATAGAGAAGGTTGCTGCCTCCTAGTGCTGGGGACACGGGCTCCTCAGAACATTCTGGGGTGCAGCATCCTCACACGCAAAAGAGGAGTATTGACCTACCTCATAGGCTTGCAAGGGAGCTCGGGCTAATTAGGTAGCATATCTGAAATATGCACCCCGTTTCCCTACCTTCCTTCTGTCTCTTTCTTTAGGGACAACTGATATCCCTGACCTCCATGGTGAACTGTGCTGGCCTGGGCAATAGGAACGTTTAACAACCTCAAGCTACAGTTAGAAGCATCTGGAATTAGTCTTAATTCTCTGGACCTTGTATCCAGAGTGCCAGCCTAAAGCTCAAATTCTCATCTCCTCCAAGAGATCTTTGCCAGCAACTCTACCTACAGTGCCCCCTGCCCATTCTTTCACATGACCTCGTCTATTAACTTCATAACCTTTATCATAATCTACCAGTAGCTTGCTTATATGTTTGTTTGGCCGTTGTCTGTTACTATCACTAGAATGTGAAGTCCATGAGGGTGCCTGCTTGGGTATGTACCAGGGCATTATCTCTCACGCTGGTCCCTTTGTTCTAGCTGCTCCCTCCACCTGTAATCCCAGCCCTTTGTGTCTCGTCATGGCTCAGTCCTTCCAATCATACAAATCTCAGTCTAAGTATCACCTCCTCAGGTGTGCTCTCCTTGGCCACTCTTTCCGAAACAACCAACCAATCACTCCCAACATGTCACTCTGCTTTACTTCACTACAGCGCACCCCTCAGTATCTGGAATTTCCCGGTGGGTATTTACTTGCTGCTCTGTTTGTTGGTAGTCTCTCTTTATGTACCAGGACGCCAGTGCTATGCAAATAAGGCCTTTTCTGTACTACAGCACCTAGAACATGGGCCAAAAAATAATGGTGGTTAACAAATAGTTGTGGAATGAATGAATGAACTCAACAGAATTAAATAAAGCTGCCCAGAGGGAGACTCGTTGATTTGTGGGGACCAGCACAGGATTACTGCTCAGCTTCCGGCAGGCTTTGCTTCTCTTCGGGAAGAAGTTATATCATCATAAGAAGGATTTCCCAAGGAGACCGGTTATTGGGAGCCCACATAATTCTGGTTTCAGGATCTGGGTGAGGGAAATTTTAGAGCCTCTCTTGCATCTTAGGAAGACAGAGGAGGAATTTGGAAATCGGACCTAGCTTGTATTTAGTCAGTCTTCTAAGTATTTCATAGAGATCACCGCCATTGATTCTTTTTTATTTTCTATTGACGTATAGTTGATTTACAATGTTGTGTCAGTTTCAGGTGTACAGCAAAGTGATTCAGTTATGCATACACCTATACATATATCTATTCTTTTTCAGATGATTTTCCCATTTAGGTTATCACAGCATATTGAGTAGAGTTCCCTGTGCTATACAGTAAGTAAGTCCTTGTTGGTTATCTATTTTAAATATAGTAGTGTATATATGTCAGTCCCAAACTCCCAATTTATCCCTTCCCCCATCCTTCCCCCCTGGTAACCATGGCTTTGTTTTCTAAGTCTGTAAGTCTGTTTCTGTTTTGTAAATAAGTCATTTGTATCATTTTTATTTAACAAAGCCTCTGGAGATGGCGACTTTTACTATCCTCCCCTTTCTCAAAGATAAGGAAATCCAGTCACGGTAAAGTTAAGTAACCTGCTTGTGGAAGTGATGGCAGTAGGATTTGGACTCAGGCGTTGGGCTTCAGATCTGTGCTCTTAACCACTGCCTCATTGCCCTATTCCACCCTTTTAGAGCAAGCTTGGAAAGGGAGGGCGGGAGAGACAGCAGAGATGAACAAAAATGTTCGGAGTGAATCGTGACGTCAGTGAAATGGCAGAGCACGCCGCACCAAGCCCCGCCCTCCACCGCAAACACCAAAAGACAAGCAGAAGCTGTCAGAACCAACTTGGTCAGGACTCTGGAAAACGATCAAAAGTTTCTAGCAACCAAGTGAATGCAGAATGAAGAAAAAGTCAAAAATGGTCGGAAAGTTTGGGGTGTTTGTACTACCTCTTGCCCCAGCCCCTCATTAAATGATTGTACTTTGGTCCCACAAAGGTACTTGTAGTATCTTCCCACAACAACTCCCTAATATTCAAAGCAGCAAAAGAAGAATCACTGTAATAGAAGGAGTGGGTGGATCTTGTAGTCCCGATACTTTTCCTTAAGTGTCTCCTTCTTCTTGACCTTGACCTTGAAGATCACCATTGCTCTCCACCTCCGAGGAGTCCTAGCTTCCCTTTTATCATTCAGGTCTAAGCACGGACATGGACCCTTCTCTACAGAGCAGCTGGGATCAGGCTAAACTACATCAAGTAGACACTATGTTTACTTTCATCTTGCCAGTGGGTAAACTGAGGCTCAAAGGGTTAAGTAACTTTCCTGTGGTCCCCCCGCTACTAAGTGGCGAATCCAGGAGTCTGTCTGACTCCAGAGCTAATGTTCTTTAGTGCAAAATTTAGTGGCTCCCTTATCAACATTGAGAAGCAATGCTTTTGTGCAAACACATTGTGTCTGAATATAAATGGAGCATTTTCCAAGAAAACGGAAGCCTATTTAACATGAGAACATTTATTTATGGAGACAAGAGAGAGGCGGTGATTGTTTCCAGAGCAGCATCTCTGCCTCCCCTCCATTCATCCTTTGTTCTCCCTGTGATGATTAAAAAAAAAAAAAAGAACTTTTACAGAAAAAAAGTCTTCAAAAACTTCCTACAAAATCGGATCTTGTCAAAACAACAGCAACATCAGTAATTCTCAGCCTTGTAGACACATGGGGTGACTGCCCTGAGACTTGTCCAATGCTCTGAGCCAGGCAGACCTCGGGTCAAATCCCAGCTTCAACAGTTTTGATTCAGGCCAAGTTTCTGAAACTTTCAGGGCCTAGGCGTTCTCATGTCACTCATTCATTCACCAAATTCCGACTGGTATCAGCCTACTCTGTTCAACTTTGGTTAAGTGCTGTCATCTGCAAGCTCCTGGGGCTTTATACGAGGATGGGGGGAGAAGAAGTATGAAGATAGGGCATAGGGGAAGACAGAGAGCACAGAGTGGTATTCACTGCACTGATTCTGATGCAGACCTTGATCCAACATTCTGCCTTTATTAACTGCACTCACTCACCTGCAAAAAAGAGCAAGTGGAAAGCCCTAGGGTGGCCATGGGGCCTGAGGAATAGATGTACCATCTCTGGACAGACTCCCTGGGTCCCAATCCTGGCTCTCCCACCAATGGGTTCTCTAATTCTGGGCAAGTTATATAGCTTCCCTGGGCTTTATTTCCTACTCTGTAAATTGAGCGTGCTGACCACAACACTTCCTATCTCACAGAGTGGTTTTGGAAAAAGATAAAGGAGTTAATTCATGTCAATCACTTCACCTGTCTGTGGAGAGTTGACTATTTGTCAGGCCTGATCTAGGACTCTTTTCATCCACTGTCCTGTTTAATTTCATGATAACCATGTTAAGTAGATCTTTTCTATTTTACAAGGAGGAAACTGAACCCCAGAGTGGTGAAGTTAAGGGCTGCTGAATAACGGTAGAGAGCTTGTCACAGAATCAGTAGGTATGGAACTGAGATTCAGACCCTTGTGTGTCTGCCTCTAAAATCTTAGTCCTTTTCCCCACACCCAATCACTCTCCTAAAAAAAAAAGAAATGGAGTGAGTCTTCTATGATGCCTTTGGTAATCCTTGCTTTCCTTTCTGAGTGTTCGCTTCTCTTTGTAACTCAATCAAGGACAACGTCAGTTAGAGTAACCGTGATAGTAAGAGATGCCTCAAAGTCTGTCTCAACTCCCCCTTCTCCTCCATCCTTTATGTCCTGGGCAGCCTATCTCTTAAATATCTCATCCTATTCCCCTTTCCCTTCCAAGCCTTTATCATTGTTCACCTGTAGGTCAAAGTGGGCCCCTGACTGGTCTCCCCAATTCCAGGTTCTCGCCCTTCTATTTATCATTCACATCAGCTTCCATGTAAACTTCAAAGATGCAGTTATGACTAGTTCTATCCCTGCTTAGCACCCTTCTCTGCCTTGCCCACACCTCTGGCTATCAGATTTTTTCAACATCTGTCCTATAAGACATGCCTTGGGAATCTGACCTTTGTATCTGTTTCCAAGAACATCTCTTGGAAGATGTTCCATACCATTACAGGGGCTCAAAACACTAGCTACCAGAAGGGCCCTGGAGTCTTTAACTCTGAATCATTTAAATGAGCAACTCCTTCTGCCTTGAACAGACAATCCCATCCTATACCTTCATCTAGTTCACTTCCTGAAACTCTAAGTGCTCAGCTGAATGTTCACCTCCTCTAGGATGTCCTCCCTGGTTATACTGGTTTAGGTACTCTGCCCAGTGCTCTGTGCTCCGTCTAACTATTGGCTCATCCCTCCTGTGATGGTCTGAAATATTTTTCAGCAAATATTCACTCTTTTTGCCTTCTACTGTAGGTGAAGGGGAATAGATTCCTGCTCCAGTATTGCTGGCTTGGCCACATGGCGTACTTTGGCCGATAGGATGTTAGTGAGTGTGAGGTAAGCAGAAGCTTAATTGTGCTTTTGCATGATTGGGCTTGCACTCCTGTGCTGCTATGATCCACTACAGGAAGAGAATGCCCTGGATAACTGCTGACCTTTCAGACTGGCTCCAAAACAAATACGTGGAAAATAGACTTGGAACCGAGCCCTCAGCCTGGAGCAAAATGCAGCTGATTGGCAAACCTAAGCACAGATGACCAACTGAGCCCAGCCTTAGCCTGGTTATAAGCATGAGAACAAATACTTGCTGTTGTAAGCCAGTGGTTTACTACACAGCATTCTGTGGCAATAGGTGATGAATATTTACTTTTTCCTTGCTTTCTCCCTCTTTGAAACTGTGAGCAACCGAAGGGCAGAAACTGTCCCTTACATATAAATCCATTTCCCCCACATCCAACATATGATTTGGCACATGGAAAATGCCCAATACATGTCTGAAGAAAGAAAGAAAGGAGGAGGAAAGGAGAGAAGGAGGGAAGTAGAGAGGCCCAGAAGAAGGAAGGAAAGAAGAAAGCAATGAATGATGATAATCTCAGTAAAGAACAAAAACCTTTGTTAAAACTGCCTTTTATTGGCCCCTGAATATAAGATAAAGCCCCTTGCCAACCAAACTGTCAGGGAAGGTTCAGAAATGAAGAAATGGAATGAAATGTCACCAAAATGACCATCTATCAACCTGAATTCATTTTACAAAGAATGGAACTAGGATACTTCACCATCTTTAAGGCTGTCGAACTCCTATGAAGATGAAATTTCTCCTGGCAGTGGTTGGACATTGAATGATACAATGACATCCTCTGAAGGAGATGAAGAGGTGACAGAAAAGACTGAACAAGAGCCATGGAATGGAAACACATCTGGGGCCACCGTGGCAACGACCACGGACATGGCTTCCTGCTTCCTTCTCACCAACCCCGCTCATTCGCAGATGATTATGACATTCGGCACCATACGCATAAGTTAAGTGGACGTTGGTGAGAGGAAACTTATGATGGGTGAAAAACTGTGTTTGAAGTCAGGATTTCATCCACTGGTGACTTGGCATGAACTATCTACCCTAAGCCTTCCCATTTATAGAAATAATTTTTACTTTTTTCCCCATCTTTCCTGACACCTCAAAGAGCACAAAGAGAGGTTCAGATTTCAGATCCAAATGTTTTTCCATCCTCAGGGCTATACTCTCTCAGGTCAGAGATGAAAAGTTATTCTAGCCTTCTTTGGAAGTTCCCTAACTAATACCAAGAATCCAACGATAATTATCCTGCCTTGAGCACTTGGGTCACACACTTTACATCAACTATCTCCTTTAATTGTCACCACAATGGAAGGAGAGTAGGAGGTGGAGATGGGAGGAGGGATGAGTATCACTATTTTGCAGATGAGGAAACTGAGGTTCAGAGAGTTCAGTAAATTTCCTTTTATCTTATACTTGGGGGAAAACAGAACTAAAATTCAAATGAAGGACTGTTGAAAGTCAAGTAGAGTTCATTTAATCATATAAAAACACCATCTCTCAGCTTTGGTTTCAGTCCCTCCTTACCAGGAGATGCTCTTGCCAGTTTGAAGCAGGCAGCATTGAGAAATTTAGAATGTTTACTTTCTTACAAAATTTAGCATGTCAAAAAATCTTTACCTGCCTATGATAACTCTAGTCTCCAGGGAAACGCCAGGGTTATAATGGAATGCAGGAAGCAGTAGACACAAACTGCATGCAGGTGGATTGCTAAATGCTCCAGCTGGGTACGGGAGCAAGCACCACCCTAGGAATGAGAACGCTAGGTTTCTAACCTCAGCTCGGCTGTGTGGCCTCAGCGTGTTGCTTGGACTTTCTCAGCCTCACTCTGTCTCTCCTTTGAAAAATGGAAATGAGAATCTTTGCTCTGCATATTCTATATAGTAGTAAAAGAATTTGAAACAGCATAAATGTCCACCAGCAGGAGATTGGCTAAATGATGACGTGCCCATGCAATGACATATCATGACCATTAAGAAATGATTTGGTGAAATACAGATCTATGAATATCTCACTATAATTCGGGCACTGTGCCCGAATTATCATGTATCAGCTCGTTTAATTTTCCCGAAAATCAATGAGGTTTTTATCAAGTCCATTTTATAGATGAGGTGAATTAATTTGCCCAAAGTCATGGCTAATATGTGAAATGGGAATCAAAACCCAGTCAATCTTATCCAGAACTCACTATTATAACTATAACATAATTACATAGAAATATGGTCTAATTTTAAGCTTTAGAATGCAAGTTATAAAATGGAACAATTATCAGTTATTTATTACTGTGTAATAAACCACGCCAAAAAAGTAATGGCTTAAAGTAACAACAACTTTTATTGTAATTTATAAGCATTTTTGCAGTTCTGCAATCCAGACTCGACCCAGCCCCGTGGTTCTTCTGGGGGCTTTCTGGTGGTCTTTTATGGGGGTACATTCACAGTGCAGGTCAGGTGGGTGCTGGGCTCAACTGGGAGGCTGGACAGACTGGGCCTGTCTCTCCATGAAGTCTCAGGGCCTCTTCCTCCCCATGTGGTTTCTCAGCAGCATATACATCCTACATGGCTGCTCAGAGCTCCCAAGAAAGCCACAATAGAAGCTGCCCAGCTTTCTAAAGGCTGACGCCTGGAATTGACACAGCCTCATTAGGCTGCATCCTATTGGTTAAAGCAAGTCACGGGACCAGCCCAGATGCCAGGGGAGGAGACTACACAGGTATAAGTACCGGAAGTACGCTGCCGTGGGGACCACCATTGTATTGCTAATACACCACCACAGTATGCGGTAATGGAATCACAGTTACAGAAAAGCACGTTTATAGGAGAAGTACCCAAATGGATATACTTTAAAACATTAACGATGTTTAATCTGGTACAGGGAGAGATTAAAATTAGGATTTTCTTTCTTATATTGGTCTATCTGTATTTTCCAAATTGTCTAGAATGAATATGTACTAGTTTTATATAAGCGAATAATCAAGGCTAGCGTTTGCTTCCAGGAATAAGAAAATAATTCGTGGTCTGCGTGGTCCAGCCAGAACTAGTCACTTACTATCTAGCACTTACCGTGTACTCATACGTATTAACTCTCTAATTCTCCCAGGCACTACAGAGTAGATACTATTATTCTCCCATGTTATAGATGCACAAGCCGAGACACAGTGAGGTCAGATGACTGCCTGCGACTGCAGAGCTGGTAACAGCCAAAGCTGAGAATCAAAACCAGGCAGCATGGCTCCAGGGCGAGGCTCGTGCTTGGATTTCCGTGGGTCTTCTGGATGCATGTGCCGCTCATCTAGAGCTTCTTGTTCTGCAATGTTGCCTTCCTTTTGTGTGAACAGCGTGGTTCAATGATCTCTTCCAGGAAACTAAAACCCAAGAACCTCCCCCATCATCCTAGGAAGTCTCCGTAATTTCAGCTGTTCTGGCTGAGACCGGGGCAACAGTGTGCAAGGGTGGACCTCAAGTGAGAAATCTCCAGACGCTGCCTGATAGTTTTCCCCCATTTGTTATGAACCATATTAGCCAACAGACAAACTGAGAATCCCCTCCCCCAATCACAACACGCATCCACAAAAGTACATTCATGCACGTGTGGGCACGTGAATATGGACACATGCATATTTATGAACAGCTCTATGCCTGAGGGGTTTGCACATGCATGCACATACAGGTCCACACAGGAAGGCATGTACATACATGCACACGCATACACGTACATCAAAAGTAAACTCACAGGCATATATACCATGTACACACGTGCAGCCACTTCTAGGAAGAAAAATGGATATACATGTGTGTGCATGCATTCCCACTCTGATTTATACACTCGTGCATTTACATGCTGTGTGCACCCATGTGTGTGCAAATACATGCATTTACACATACTGTTAGACCCACATATGCAGCTATGCAAAGTCCTATCCTTGTTCACCTTTTAGGCCAGTTAACTCCCAGAGAATCTCAAAGGGAGACAGCCTCTGAAAGATTCCCTACCTTCATGGAAAAAAAGCAGAAGTTCACATCTATGCGTCCAGAGATGATTTTTTTTTTTTTTTTTTTTTTTGCGGTATGCGGGCCTCTCACTGTTGTGGCCTCTCCCGTTGCGGAGCACAGGCTCCGGACGCGCAGGCTCAGCGGCCATGGCTCACGGGCCCAGCTGCTCCGCGGCATGTGGGATCTTCCCGGACCGGGGCATGAACCCGTGTCCTCCGCATCGGCAGGCGGACTCTCAACCACTGCACCACCAGGGAAGCCCCAGAGATGATTTTTATAGGTTCATTCATTCGACAACTATTTATTGAATGCTTTCTATGTGCCAGGCACCGTTCTGGGTGTTGGATATTCAACAATGTGAATAAAACATACAAAAAATACCTTCCCTCGTGGAGTTTACATTCTGGGTCCCCAGACACACACAGGTAGAGCCAAAGAGATTCACCTTAGCCTTCAGAACACAGTCCCAAGGGTACTGCCAATGTGAATTTTACTCTCCCATGATTGCAGCCAACTCACCAGGCTGTATCAATGCCAGATAAGGGCATCAGAAACCGTGGGAAGATTGGAACCCTCTCCCATGGCCCCCGTGTCATTCATTGGTGGACAGAACCCAATCTGAAGAAGATTTGTCCATCTTGCCACAGGGTGTAGCCTAGGAAGGGTGACAACGGTGGATAAAGCTGGGCAGGGTTGAAGGTCCAGGCTACGAGTGGAAAACAGGCCAACGGGGGAAGGGAAGTGAGGGACCATGACAAAACTGCAGATATGGGCAGCAGTGCAAACAGGGGTCTGTGATAGAATAATGGAAGCAAGAAAGAGGTACTTTTTCTCCTTCTTCCTCCAAGTATATACTATGCACCAGGACCCAAGGAACAGCTGAGGTAGAAAACAAGATGAGAGATAAGCAGGTGATGAATAAGAATTATGGGTGGGCCGCCTTGATTACCCTCCTGTGACACATCTACACATTTATGCCCTTGGGGATGATTCAGACCAAACTGACTTCACCGTCCTGAAAGGCATCCTTTCAGTTCAGCAGCACAATTTGACAAACTCTGTGCCTCAGAGAGTCCAGCAGATGCCAGGCGTCAGCAAAAATGGTTGAATGAATGAATGAAAATGAATGAATGGAACTAACAATTTAATAACGCTAGTGGAGCCCTTATTTTGTATCAGGCATGGTTAAAGTGCTATACGTGAACATTGCATTATTTCATTTAATCTTTACAACTGCCCTTTGAAGGCGAATAAACTAAGACACAGAAAGATCAAATAACTTTCCTTTGTTTCTACTAACTACATGGATGGATGGATGGAGGAATGGATGGATGAATGGATGAATGAATGGATGGATGAAGAAACAGTACATAAAAAAATGATACAGATGAACAGTATAAGGAGTTTTATCTAGTTTAGATTGTACATTCTTGCCTGTTCCAGAAATATTGCACTCTCTAGTTCTGAAGCACCATTCATTTTAAGATGTACAATGGATTTATTAATAGCTTTACAGAGGAAAACAAACAGATCAACGTACACATACATATACAAATCTAATCACATTAAATACATACATCAGGGCTTCCCTGGTGGCGCAGTGGCTGAGTGTCCGCCTGCCGATGCAGGGGACACGGGTTCGTGCCCCGGTCCGGGAAGATCCCACATGCCACGGAGCGGCTGGGTCCGTGAGCCATGGCCGCTGGGCCTGTGCGTCTGGAGCCTGTGCTCCACAACGGGAGAGGCCACAACAGTGAGAGGCCCGCGTACCGCAAAAAAAAAACCCCAAAAAACCATACATCAATTGTTAGATAGGTCCTGGTGCAGAAACCTTACAGTGTGGGGAAACACGTGTCTTTGACATTGGAGTCTTGGCTATCAGAAGTCTAATAGTCAAGCAACATTGGCAGGTACTCAGCTGACCTCACACCTCTCTGTTCTGTCTCCACACTCTGCCTGGGACCTGACTTGTTCTCTCTGTGCTGCTTTCAAGGCTCACCTCTTGTTTTCTTTGTTTCCAGCTAATTGCCTTAGGATACCCTGCTGACAGCTGGGGTTCTGTAACTTTGGCCTGGCTACAGCCCCCAGCAGACCAGGGCACAGACCTGAAAAGGGGGAAAGAGATCACTTTCTTCATCTGGTGAATGCAACCTCTGCAAGTTAGGATTTCTGCTGAGTGGCTTGGATCTTAAAGCACCCCAGGGTCCCAGCCTATTGCATTTGTGATGCAAATCAAGGAATGTCAAAAAGATAAACACTTCTCTACACCTAACCCCCAAATAATGATCACAATCTTCTCCAAGCCTTTTGTGCAGATATGGGAAAGGGGAGGGGATGTTCTAAATCTAGGATTTATAAAATCTTTGTGATGTCACGCTTGCATGCAAAATCTTCTCCTTGTCTTTTTGTGAAAGGACCTCAGGGTTAAAGGAAAATGCCTCCTAAATTTCTGAAAACCAGTCCAATTCTGATTTACTCCAAAGTGTGCCAAAGGATAACCCTACTTGAAAAAGAAGTACTAGCACCTGGGATATACTTGACAAAAATTCTCTCTTTGATCAAATTCTAGTCAAACTCCTCTGAACTCTCTTCTCAACTAGACCCTGATTTTCAAGTCTTCCGTGTTTGTCTCTGATTGTCTAATTTTAGCAAGACTGTGGCTAAGTCAGTTTAGCAAAAATCCCCCCCCTCTCAACATCTGATTGGGTTCCTCATCTTGCACCTTCTCCCAGGTGATGTCTGCTCACCTGGGCTGCTACCAGCAAGAATCCTATTAGGTCAGTTTAGCCAGAACCCCCCTTACTCCTGATGTTTCCTCTTAGTAATTGTCCATCCACAGAGCCTCACCCTGCTCCTTGGCTATAAATTCCCACTGTTCCTTGTTGTATTTGGGGTTGAGGTCAATCTCTCCTCCCACTGTAAAGCCTCACTGCAGTGGTCCCTGTGATGATCCTGAATAACGTCTGCCTTACGGCTCTTTAACAAGGGCCATGAATGATTGAACCACTTTTTTCTTTGGCACACGTGATATATTCTATGTGTGTAGCTTCAGTTATAGTTTTCTTAGTACTGGCCCAAGAGGATGCTGCTTTCTGACATATAAGTCAGGGCACATAAAATGACACCACCTTTTTCCCCTGATGTGTGAATAGACATATATGAATTTTGTTAAAAAGACTTAGAAGTTAAATCACCTTTCTATTCTGGCTCTTTTTACCCCAGATAACATTGTCTGATAAAATGAGTCCTAACAATGTCAGTCACTTGCACCACAGCCTTTGGGAACTGTCCCAATATCACCCAGGATCCACTTGGCTTTGCAATTGTATGGACGCTTTTATGAGCAAGGTTCTGGTCAATATCATAGACCTGGGTGGTCTTAACAAGAGAGTCAGGCTGGGGAGAGGGCTGACAATCGTCATGCAGAGATGAAGAAACAACCACTTGTAGCACTGGCCACTAAGGAAAGCTCAGTTTTTAAAATGCAGGCAGGAGAGCCAGGGACCCAGAAAAGGCCATGTGGCCTCAGATTCCTTCCAAGCATTTCCTATATCGGTCAATATAAGCTGTCTTTGCTTGGCTAACGTCTAGGCAAGCTGCAAGTTGCACCCCACTTTTACGAGACGCCACCCTTCAAACACGCTAAATCTAGCCATATAGGTGGTCTTGACCATACCCCTTCCACCTGGGCTCCAGGGAAAGCCATGCCACTCAGACTTAGTCCAGTCAGCCAATCCCATCTCCCTGACCAAGTCTGTCCAAAAAGAGTCAGCCTTCTGTCAGAACAGAGAGGGGCCCTCCATGGGAATGGCTAAACCAGTTTGTTTCGTGTTAAGTCTGAAGGTAATGTTAAGGGAATGCTGCCTTAGAGTAAGCTAAGAACAAAGCCAATCAGAATAGAAAATAAAAAGTATATATATTATATATATATATATAAAAAACTGAATTGGGCTTCCCTGGTGGCGCAGTGGTTGAGAGTCTGCCTGCTGATGCAGGGGACACGGGTTCGTGCCCCGGTCCAGGAAGATCCCACAGGCCGCGGAGCGGCTGGGCCCGTGAGCCATGGCCACTGAGCCTGCGCGTCTGGAGCCTGTGCTCCGTAAGGGGAGAGGCCACAACAGTGAGAGGCCTGCGTACCGGTAAAAAAACAAACAAACAAACAAAAAAAAACCACAACTGAATCACTTTGCTATACACCTGACACTAACACAATGTTGTAAATCAACTGTACTTCAGTTTTTTTTAATGTAGAAAAAAATAATAAAGCCCATCAGAGGAAAGCACAGAAAGATATGGGGAAAGACCAAGTCCACACGGATCACAGCTTGCCTGAAGCCAGTATAACCTTATGCTTCCTACATGCAACCACGTGCTTATTTGTGTAATGTTTGTCTACTCATCAGACTAGGAATTCCCTGATGTTGGGGGCTCTGACTATTGTGTTATGTCCAGGGCATATCACACACAAGTTATTCCTAGATAATTTTTGACTGAATTAATCAATGAATTAATAAAGGAACTACTTAAGGCTATTCCAGATAATCTGGGTGAAAGTATGCCACACCCCAATCACTTCCCTTATCAGACTGTCACACTAGGCACCCATCCTAATTGCCCCAGGGCCAGGCGCCAGACAACCAGGGACAGTCTCTATGCCCTAGAGACCCCCCCAAAGGGAGCTCACAAAACCTCACTAACCCCATCCCACTTGCCATATTTAAGCTGCCCCCATAGCTTCAGATTGCTGTTACCCTGTTCCAAGTGCAACTTCTTATGTGGCCCTGCGTGACAGCCTCCTCTCTTTTGGAGATGTAAGAAAGAGTTCTGCCTTTCATCTCTCCAAGTGTCAGCGTGTTGTGTCCTGCTGTTAAAAGAATCGAAATCATGTAAAACCAGTGCCTTATTGATCTCCACAAGCCTTCCATCACCACAAGTAGGACTTGGTACCAAGCAGAAGATGCTTCTAAATATTTTTAAGAGAGAAAAAGACAGACGGAAGAAAGAAAAGGATAGAGAGGAGAGAGGGAGAGGGAGGAAGGAAGGAAGGAAGGAAGGAAGGAAGGAAGGAAGGAAGGAAGGGAAAGAGAAAGAAAGAAGAAGAAAGAAAGAAAGAAAGAAGGAAAGAAAGAAGGAAAGAAAGAGAGAAAGAAAGAAAGAAAGAAGGAAAGAAAGGGAGAGAGAGAAAGAAAGGAAGAAAGAAAGAAAGAAAGAAGGAAAGAAAGAGAGAGAGAGAAAGAAAGAAAGAAAGAAAGAAAGAAAAAGAAAGAAACAGGGAGGGAGGGAGGAAGGAAGGAAGGAAGGAAGGAAGAAAATAATGCAATTCCAGGAGACACAGAGCCAGTCACAGCAGTCTTACAGTTGCCTGGCCATGTCTTCATAGCCTGTGACACACAAACCAGTGTAAATTTGCTCCACTTTTGATCGATGAAGTGCAAAAGCCTAGATTTCTGGGTCCCTGATGGGAAGAAGAATATTGTGACGGTTAAAGGTCAAGCATTGGAATCAAAATGCAGCTCTACCACCTACTAGGTTTGTGCCAAAGGACAAATTACTTGAACTTCCCTGAACCTCGGCTTTCTTTCATGTATAATAGGAGATCATAATCTCTACTTCAAAGGGCTCATGGGAACATTTAAAACCATGAAGAAGGTAAAGAACTGAGCGTTGGGGACAAATGGCAGCCCCGGGATGTCCTCTGGGGAGCCATGTGGATCTTCCAGGAGAAAAGGGAAACTAGAAGAGAAGCGTTCCCTTTCCTGTTTCAGGCTCACACGGGAAGACGGCAGAAGCACTTTTATGTTCTGTACACCCAGCATGTGCCAGGTGCGATCACAGATTTTCTTTACATCCTCACGAGGATTCCTGAGTCAGTTACCGATAATCAGAGATGTTAAGTGGCTCTTTAAAAAATCACAGAGCTTTTAAGTGGAGGCACAAGGATTTCAAACCCAGAGTTGTCTCTCTGCATCTTTTTGGGAAATTTCTAATCATCTCTCATGACCCACACTTGAGTCTGTCCTCCCAGGGGTTATAGGATGATGTCCTTGTTTCTCTGGGGTGAATGAGGCGAATGGGGTGAGAGGCAGAAACAAACATCCTATCTGCTACTCTTACCAGGGTTTTGTTTATAATCGGTTTCTCCAAAGAGACTCCAGAGAGAGTCTGATTTGACCCGCACCCTGGACCCTCACTTTAGCCTCACTCACAATTCACTGGCATCCTGAATTCAATGGTTGCTGCCCATTCCGTGTAGCTGGAAGGATGAATGGCTACTTCTCCACTGGATCCCCCTCCATCTGGCCACCACCATCCCCTCCCATGGAATTCCTGCAAGCATTCTCTACCCGGCAGGTGCTGACCAGGGAAAGGGGAAATAGATGGGGCTTACAATTTCCATTTTCATGCCTCTCAGGATTGAATCAACAACATCAATGTAATCTCATATCACTCTTCCCCTGACCCCCACCCCATTGGCTCTCTGTTGACTCAACTCACAAGAATTGGATTAAACCCCTTCTTAATGTGCAGTGAAGAAGCAGAGAGAATAGCATAATAATAAGGACAAATTTGGAATGAGACAGATGGAGCTCTAGCCATGCTTCTGCTACAAACTAATTTAACTTCTCTGAGCTTTAGTTTCCTCAGCTGGAAAATGGGCATGTAAGAGTGCCTACCTCGGAAGTTTGTTGTGAGGATTAAATGAGATAATGTTATTTTCAGGGATTGTGTTTATCTGAATGTCACAGTGTCCTAACCAAAATAGGTGGATTTTTCTCACGAAACAAGAAATGCAGAGGCAGGTAACGCACGGCACTATCATCATCAAGACCCAGATTCTTTGGTTTTCCTGCACTGCCGTCCTTAGCTTGAGTGCCTTTTCCCCTTGATCACAATATGACTGCTGCATCCTGATCATTACATTCACATTCCAGGCAGAGAAAGTCGGAGAGTAATTGCAAAAGTCCAGCTTTCCTGGGAGGACCTTTAAGTAGACCTCCATTCTCATCTCATTGATCAGAACTGTATCACATGACCACTTTTAGCCTTAAGAAATCGTGGGAATAATTTTTCTGTGCACATGACCATTCTGAACAAAATCACAGCCCTGTTAATAAGGCATAAGGGGAGAATGACTATCAGTATGCAATTGGCAATATCTGCTGTAGTAGGAACGTCAGTTTATACAGTTCCTGACATATGAGAAATGCCTAATTAGAATTAGCTATTATGAGGATGGTAACAATTTATGATATTGATGTAATCATAGCTCCTCTTGGGACTGGAGCCTGACCCTGAAGCCCCATTTATCCCCTTTATATCCAGGCTCTGTCACCTTCCTGAGGTCCTGCCATCCTCACCAGAGGACGAGGGTATCTGTTTTCATTGTCCCAGTGGCTGTTCAGAATCAGTCTGTTGTGGTTTTAAGTGTCTCCAAGAACCATTACACAGCCTCCGGTCCCATCATTTGCTGCCCAGCACTGCCCCCTTGTCTAATCTGCCTAGGTTGTATCCTGGACCATCCAACCATTAACCAGGTACAAAAGTTCTCCTGGGAAGTTGCTAGAAACCTAGATGAGAAACAAGGATTCCTTTCAGTGTCACTTGTTTTTAAGTCAGGAGTCACACAGAAACTGGAAGATGCTTTTATTTTGGACCTGTTCCAGTCTCTGTTCGAGCCACATGCCTCCTTAACCAGGAAATTGACTTAAGGAGCATTGTTGAGGGTGGATGGAGGGGTCACTGGGGTCTGTGCTCAGCTTCAGACCCTATGGAAGCCAATTTCTCAGCTAGAGCAATCCCCATACAGTGCCACAACCTACATCCATACCCAAGTGTTCTTGTATAAACGTGTAAGCGTTTCTTTAATGTATAAACTTAGGAGGGAAAGTTATGCTCATTGCGTATGCACATCTTTAACTTTATATTTCCAAATTACTTACCAAAGTTGCTCAAATTTATAGTTGCACCAGCTGTGGATAAGATATTCAGTTTCTCAGCAGCCTCACCAACACTTAATATTGTTGGACTTCTTAATGGTTTGCAATTAAAAAGATGTGACATGGTGTCTCTGATGTTGCACTTTGCATATTCATGATTACTGAGGGAGTGAACATTTTTTTTCCGTGCTTCCTAGTCATTTATAGCCTGTAGAATCTCGTAGGAGCTATTCATGTATAACCTTGTTACGTTACAATATATAACTGTGGATTTTGATCTGTGGAGGAGAAAATTCCACTTATCTATGAGACCCCGCCCTCCCTGGGTCCAGTAAAAACACAGTTTGTGAAGACGAGCCTATGGACCTGCACTGGCGTTCTCTGAGCTCAAGGATCAGGGTCCAGGGAAGGAGAGCCAGGAGTGAACCAGGTGGAAAGGGAACAAAGAAATCAGAATTCCAAACCAGGAGCCATCAGCCTAGCAGGAATCAGCTTATTTTTATTGGGTACCAGCAGAGTCCAAGCAGGGTTTTAGGGGTCTAACTGGAGTTGGAATCAAAGGTGGTTAACAGATCAGGTTCCTGACGAAGGAGAAAGTTGGCGAGTGGGGGCTAGGTGGCTGGGAACTAGAGATTTTGCCTGAGTTTGTCCAAGAAGGGCAACATCCCTGCACCACAGAGTCACAGCTCACAAGGAAAGCGTTGTCAGAGCAGGAGAATGGCACCTGCTGGGGGAGAGATGGCCTTCCTGGAGCAGGTCTTATGGGCGGCATAGAGGAGAGGGGGTGCAACGTGGCAGAGACTTGTGTGTGTCTACTCAATATCAATTTTCTCTTCTTCCTTTAAAAGTGAACTCCTATTTTTCTGAAATGTCCCAGAGAAAATATTACTTTTTTAAGCCTCCCTTTGCAGCTAGGCTTGGCCAATGAGTTGCTAGCAGAAATCATTGAATGGGGCTTCTGGGAAGTCTCTTTAAAGGGGGCTTACTCAGGAGGAATAGTCCTGCCCCTTGCTCTTTCTCTTCTTGCTTGGAATGTGCTGTGAAGGCTGGAGCTCTAGCAGTCATCATATGACTTTGAGGATAGTGGAATAGAAAACAGAAGTTTCTTAATGACTCTGGGAACCAGCAAACCAACTCTGAACTACTCATGTCTGGATTTCTTTTATGTAAAAGCACATTCCCCTAATTTGTTTGAAGCACTGTAAGTGGGTCTCTGTCAGTAGCGAAAGCGGGGTAAGGTGTTTAGAGAGTCACTGGAATCTCAGCACATGTCAGTATATATAAGGAAAGAAGATGTTAATGAGCGTCGTAGCAGGATAAATACAAGGTTCCATTAAATATCTGAAAGATACCTGAGCAGAGGCTGAAATTCCTGTTTGGGTGTTGCATCTTTAAATGTGACACCGTAGTGGGTCTGGTCAGTAGAGGTCAAGGATTTCTAAACGGACATGGTCAAGAAATTATTCCAACCTTCCAATTCCAATTTAGAAATATTCAACTTTCTCATTCTGCAGATGGGGAACCTGAGTTACAGGGAGAGGATACTATTTGCCCAAGGTCCAGTATCCACACTGACACCTTGTGCCTCAGTCTCCCTACCTCTAAAATAAGAAGATGGGGGTGGGGTGTCTTCCAAATATTATTACTTTATTATCCTAAGAAGCCAGCCTTCTGAGTATCGAGCAAACCCTGCATGATATTGGGCACTGTTTCCACAGACATAACCCTCCCGTTGACACAGGAATTCCGGCGCTCCTTCAAGTTTATTAAAATGGGATTTTTGCTGCATTTATCTTGGGGCTGAGCAGTAACCACTTAGCCACCAGGTAAATTCTCAGTCTGGGACATCTGTTCTCAAGGAATTTCCACATCCTATTGCTGCTTGTATATAACGTGCTACCCCAAAACGTGGTGCAAAGAGTTTGCGCGTGCTTAAAATGAAAGGGGATTAAAGCATTTGCCCTGAACATCTTTGACCTGTACTCATGCCCTCCCACCCTGGTCATCACTGATGTCCCACTCTGCTCCTCACTCAACCCAATCCTAGGATTTTTCAGGTCAGCCTGGCATAGGTCCTTTCCATGGCCAGCTTAAGAGTGAAATTCATGTGGGGAGACAGAGCAGGGGCTGCATTTGTTAGGACTGTGCTGGGTTGGTTGGCACCAAGTGGACACCTGTGTGGTCTGAGAGCTGAGTCCAAAGGGAGAAGCAGTCTCTGTGTTTAGTTTGAAGGCTCCACCACCAGGTCCTCTAGCAATTTGGAGCCTGCTGTATCTTGGTCTCTAGAGGAAGCCAGACATTCACCCTGGAAGCCAGTTTCTATGTTCTGGCAGATCTGCTCTCACATGGAGCTATGTGGAAGAATAAGAGACAAGGTTAAGAGTGAAGGAAGAGGTGCTACGGGACTCCCGTGATCAGCACTGACTTATCTCTGTTTAGCCTTTTGTTGACCATCAGCTGCAAGAAAGCTGGAGGAAGAAGGATGGGAGGGAAAACTAGACAGGAGTGTACAATGGACCAGGACTCCAGCCAAATGGACAGAGACCCACGTGGATATCTAGGATCGGGCTTGGGGTCCTGGATTCGAGGTAGAACAGCCTGTTAGGGCCTTCTTATGGGTGGGGGGAGTCTTGTCCTATCACAGATCCCAACTCAGATGCCTGGAGCATGTGGGTAGGAAACATAAGTGATTGAGGACGTAGCTCTACAATGATGGAGACTGTAACAAATATTTTTGCCCTAGCCAAAAATATTCCAACGACCTGTTTGCCAAAGCATCAATCTGGTTAGATAAAACACAGTCACAAGCAGACCAAAAAACTGTGACCTCCAATGTGGTGGGTAGTTTGGGAGAAGCAGGGAAACTTGCAATTTTGGGGCCACCTTGGTCCCCAGGCTTTACATGTGGAGTACAGAATGCAGCCTCTGGTGGGGATCACTATGTCCAAAGGGCAAGACCGAGGCTCAGTACCCATTCAGTCATTAATTTATTCTACACTTAATGATCAGCTCCTTGGTGTCAGGACATGTGCTGGGTGCTGGGGACACAGAGGTGGACAAGGAGGGACAATGGGTGTGGGATCAGGGAGGGCAACTTAATTCCAAGCACCTTTGGGCAGGAAGGGACGCTATTGATTAACACTGGCTCAGAGACAGGAAGAGCCAGGAAGCAAGTCTGTCGAGTCAGCCTTGAGGACCCGAGAAAGACAGAAGTGGGAGCCCCTGGCTGGGAAATCCTGCTGTCAGGACAAAGCAATTGCAGGGCTGTGCAGCTGCGATTAGCCAAGTGAGGGAGGCGGGTCCAATTAAAGTGGCCACTGCAGGAATTTAATAAGGACGGGAGCGTTTACAGAGACAGCTGCCTATTGGAGAACATGGCCTCATTTCTGAGCTTTGAAACATTTGATGTTGGACATTTGACTCCAAGTTCCCAGCCAACTCTGCAGAGGGCCCACGTCCCAGGGAGCATCCTTTGAAAGAGCCAGGCTGTCAATGGAGTTGTACTAATTAGGCAGACAGGAGGGGCCTCAAATGCCTGTCCTCATCAGCAATTCAGTGTGTCTTTAATTTGCCAAAAAAAAAAAAAAAATCATCTGCGTAAAATTACATCCAGGTCGGTGAGAGAGACTACCTGGACTACCACGTACGAGGCACTTAAAGTATCAGGCAGTGGCTAAATATCCTACCCATGTGCTGAAGGTAGGCATTATGGGTTTGATCCCCATTTTACAGATAGGGAAACTGAGGTTTTGGAAAATAACATAGTCACCCAATGGTCACACAGCTGGTAAGGGGCAAAGTCTGGATTTCCATCACTGCATGTGCAGCAGTGGTTCTCAACCAGGGTGACTTTGTATCCTTGGGGGACATTTAGCAATGTCTGGAGGCGCTTCTGGTTGTCACAACTTAGGATGGCATCTAGTGAGTAGGGCCAGAGGTGCTGCTAAGTACCCTGCAGCGCGGGTGATGGCCCCCACAACCCAGAATTATTTGGCCCAAAATATCCACAGTGCTGAACCGAGACTGAGAATCCCTGATACAGTCAGAAAGAGCAGGTTTTAAATCTGTTGACCAGACATCAATTGTATAATTTGGGGAAAGTCACTTAACTTCTATGAGCCTCATTTATCACCATCTTTAAAATGGAAGACGTGAAGAATATGAAAGATAACATACGTGAAAGTAACCATCTCTCTCTCTCTCTCTCTCTGTTCTCTCTCTCTGTCTCTCCCTCTCTGCCCCTTGGAGGTATAACCTCTCTCTTCTTTTCTAACATCACAGGTTAGTTTTGCCTGTTTTTATTTTTTTTTGGTTAGTTGTTTTATTTGTTTTATTTTATTCTGTTCACAAATCTGCAGTCTGGGCAGGGTGGGGACAGCTTGTCTCTGCTCTGTTCACTCTCAATGGGGGCATCTCAGAGCCCAGGGACAGGAATTATCGGGAGACTCATTCCCACATCTGAGGTCTGGGCCGGGAGGACTCAAACAATGGCTGGGTTTCCTCTGCCATCTCTATTTCTCTGTGGTCTCTCCAGCCCAGCCCATTCAGCTTAGCCAAACTCCTTAACACAGTGGTTCAGGACTCCAAGGGTATGTTTCCCATGAGAGATTGCTAGGCTGAAGCTGTATCACGCCACTGACCAGCCTCGGAAGTCATGCAGCTTCCCTTCCACCAGAGTCACAGACTTGCCCAGATCCAGGGAAGCAAACAGGACCTCACCTGTTAGTGGAGAAGCGTCATAAATGGATTACAGAGCATGTCCTCTTTGGCAGCTGCCTTCTTTCACATAATACTTACTGATACTGTTGTGGGCATTTGAATTTCATTCATTCTTGCTTGTTATAGACTGAATGTCTGTGTCTCCATCAGATTCATATGCAATATCCTAATCCTCAACGTGACGGTAGTAGGAGATGGGGCCTTTGGGGAGTGATTAGGTCACAAAGGTGGAGCGCCCATGAATAGGATTAGTACCCTTATAACAGAGACCCCAAAGAGCTCTCCCACCCTCTTTCTGCCATGTGAGGACATGGCAAGAAGATGGCAGTCTATGGGGCTTCCCTGGTGGCGCAGTGGTTGAGAGTCCGCCTGCCGATGCAGGGGACGCAGGTTCGTGCCCCGGTCCGGGAAGATCCCACATGCCACGGAGCGGCTGGGCCCGTGAGCCATGGCCGCTGAGCCTGTGCGTCCGGAGCCTGTGCTCCGCAATGGGAGAGGCCACACAGTGAGAGGCCCGCGTACCGCAAAAAAAAAAAAAAAAAAAAAAAAAAGATGGCAGTCTATGAACCAGGAAACAAGCTCTCACCAGACACCGAATTGTCTGGTGCCTTAATCTTGGACTTCTCAGCATCTAGAACTGTAAGAAATAGATGTTTGTTGTTTAAGGCACCCAGTCTGTGGTATTTTGTTTAGCAGCCTGAACAGACCGAGACAGCATTGCTGTATAGTAGTCCACTGTTTGTACTACATATTCTTATCAGTTGCTGGACATTTGGGCCCCTTTCAGCTGGGGCCGCTATGAACGTTCTTGTGTGTGTTTCTCGGTGCTCGTACGTACCCATTTCTAGGAAAATACCAGGTCCTAGGCTGTGCTTGTGATCACCTAGGAGATCCTGACAAGTAGTTTTCTTTAGTGGTGTTTGTGAAAACACACACACCTTCCCACAGTGTGGAAGAGTTCTTGTTGTCTCAGGTCCTCACCAACACATGCATTTTCTGTCTTCTTTGTTTCAACCACTCTGGTGGGTGTGACCATCGGGTGTTCTTCTAACTGTATCAATTCTACCTGACATGAGACCATGCCCTGCATTTTGTACGTATTCAAAGAAGTTTGCAAATAAATAAAATGATGGAATGACTGTGACTTAGGCACCTTGGACTCCTGCAAGAACTATCAACAGGAACGTCTAGAGCCCAGCTGCAGAATCACAGATTGATGGATGCCCTCTTATTGGGATAATATGGTGATGCATTTATCAACATCTTTCCCACCCCTGATCATTATTTTTTACCCTATGGCTTGTCATTCTTTTAAACTCAAACCATGAAATACCAATAGCCTCAGGGAAGGATTTTAGAGCAGAAAAAAACAGAGAAAAGTGCTTTGGGAGTATCAGTAACCAGAGCCCTGGAACTTTTGCAAGACAACAAGATCTGAATAATCTTTTTATCAAAAACGTCCAAGAATGATAGATGATTCC
Source organism: Lagenorhynchus albirostris (assembly GCF_949774975.1). NCBI lineage: Eukaryota > Metazoa > Chordata > Mammalia > Artiodactyla > Delphinidae > Lagenorhynchus > Lagenorhynchus albirostris. The sequence continues at coordinate 69,927,826 of NC_083109.1, forward strand.
AGTACGAAAGAGAGGGGATGAAGAGCGGAGACTGGGATCCGGGGCATGGCTGGCAGAATAACAGTCCCCACCCCCTTCAAAAGATGGCTATATCCTCATCCCTGGAACCTGTGAGTATGTGACCTTATGTGGCAAAAGGGACTTTGGAAGTGTGAGTAACTTAAGGATTTTTTTTTTTTTGCGGTACGCGGGCCTCTCACTGTTGTGGCCTCTCCCGTTGCGGAGCACAGGCTCCGGACGCACAGGCTCAGCGGCCATGGCTCACGGGCCCAGCTGCTCCGCGGCATGTGGGATCTTCCCGGACCGGGGCACGAACCCGAGTCCCCTGCCTCGGCAGGCGTACTCTCAACCACTGCGCCACCAGGGAAGCCCAACTTAAGGATTTTGAGATGGGAGATTATCGTGGATAATCTGGGTGGGCCTAATGCAATCACAAGGGTCCTTATAAGAGGGAGAGAGGAGGGTCAGAGTCAGAGAAGGAGATGTGATAATGGAAGCGGAGGTCAGCATGGTGTGATGGCTTTGTCCTTGGAGGAGGGGTCCGTGAGCTAAGAAAGAAGGTCACCTCCAGAAGCTAGAGAAGGCAAGAAAACAGAGTCTCCCCCAAAGCCTTCAGAAGGAATGCAACCCTGTCACAGCCTGATTTTAGCCTGGTGAGAACCATTTGGGACTTCTGCCCTCCAGAACTGTAAGATGATAAATTTGTATTCTTTCAAGCCAGTAAATTTGTGCTAATTAGTTGCAGCAGCAGTAAGGCACTAGTTCAGGGGTAGAGGTGAGTAGAGCTGAGGGTCCCATGGAGAAGATGGGCTCAGCATCCCATGCCACCCACCCTCCCTCCTCTCAAGGGATGGCTGGCCAAAGCCAAGGGGCAAGTAGGGCTGAGTCCCTGCCCACTGCCCCAGTGTCCATTGGTGTGGGCCTCACTGAGAACACTGGTCAGGGAATCATTCAGTGACCTACTGACCGTCTAGCAGGGCTGGCATCCCTCTGTTCCACTGTTTAATCCTCACCCAGCCTGGCTCTGTCTGGATAGTCGCCTCTCCCTAACTGAGGGGGCTCACATGCTTCATCTCTGACAACTAGATGAAGGTTGGCCCTGGGCACGTGATGGGGCAGAGACTGGAAAGAACCCTCCACCCTACCTGTACGTGTGCATCGTAAACAGTCTTAGTTCAATGCGTTCCTCGTGCTGGAGCAATGGTGAGCTATCACCTCACTGCAACTAAGAGGCATTGGTACCCAGAGAAGGTTCAAGTAAGGTGGGCTTGCGAAGCTTTCTGCTCGCTTCATCCATCACTTCAGTTTTCAAGAGGGAAAATCCTACTGAAGATTCTCAACAACCAAACAGTAATAGAAAGATACCAAAAAAAAAAAAAAAAATGTGAAGCTGGGATGGTTTCTGGAGTGTGTCTGGCCCTGCACCTTCATCGCATGGATGAAGGAGCTGAGTCTTAGAGGAGATGGGACTTTTCAGTGTGGAGCTGCATGGCTGAAGACTGGAATCTGGCCATCTGATTTCTGTTTGAGAATTTTTTTCCACTACACCATGCTGCCCACAAGCATATTTTAAACTCACACACTTATTTTTTGTCATTGTTTTTTGCTACCAAACTACAAGCAGAGTAATATGATTGTAAATCTCAGAGGCATGGACTGGCATTACTCTGGAGTTTTGTTATTTCATCTAACTGATTTTAGCGGCCCACAGTGTTTTAATATGTATTTCACCTTTATTTGATTTCATGGACAATTGGTTTTTCACAAACAAAAGAAAAGAGAAAAGAGTTTTCCCTGTTCCTCCCAGCTTGCACATTTCCCAGGGAAAGGAAGTCCATTAGCGTGTGCGGGAGGCAGACCTGGGGAGCCCATCTCCCCATCCTTAATGATATTAACATGCTGGTCACATACACCAGGGCTCTTGCCAGACACTCTCAGGGATGCAGTCCCAACAGTGAACACTAAAAATCTGGGCACTGTGGGAGAGGCCAGCGGTCGCTGCCACCTGGCCTCTGCAGGGCAAGAGAAACCAACCTCTAGGCTGATCAGATTGTTCTGGACAATATGGGAGAGTTGGAATCAAACAGGAAATACGTTCACAAAGGTAGGAACGGAACGTGAGAAGCAAAGCAAATCAGCATCGTCATTCTCTCCCATGACTGGAGGTTAGAGATTTACATCTGGGTACCAGTCTTAGCATAGCAGAGAGGAGTTCCTAACAGGGTAGCTGGAACTGAAAACTCAAAAGGAAAGGGTTTTTCTCCCATGAATGGAGTCTAAGCATGAAAATAATAACAACTATGACAACATCAACTAATATCTATTGCACACCTACTGGGTGCCAACTATTCTGCTAAGAATTCTCATGCATTATTTTACCGAATCTGCTGCTTAAGCACCTTATGAAGTAGTCGCTGTCATCATGCTACACAACCGGAAAGTGAAGCTCTAAGGGATTAAGACACAGCCAAGGTCACCATCCTGTAGGGGTCATGACCTGGGATTTAAGTCCAAGCAGTGAGGCTCCAAAATCCATGATTCTGACCATTATTTTATAATAAATAATGGTTTATAATAAATAATCCTTCTTTCCATACCTGGTTTAAATAGGTATAGTTATCGTTGTTCTCATTTTAAAGATGAGAAAACTGAGGCCCAGACTATTTATTTATTTTTTGCGGTACACGGGCCTCTCACTGCTGTGGCCTCTCCCGTTGCGGAGCACAGGCTCCGGACGCGCAGGCTCAGCGGCCATGGCTCACGGGCCCAGCCGCTCCGCGGCATGTGGGATCTTCCCGGACCGGGGCACGAACCCGAGTCCCCTGCATCGGCAGGCGGACTCTCAACCACTGCGCCACCAGGGAAGCCCAGCCCAGGCTATTTAAGTGAGGACCAATGGAAGTAGGGCCCAACTTGGGCCTGGATTATTGCTGAAACTTCTAGGAAAGGCACCTCCTCTCTTCACTTGGGTTTCTAAGCTGGTTGGACATGGGTGAGCTCCAAGGTGTCAAACTATCTTATATGGTCTGAAAATTTAGCCATCTCCTGGGAAAGCAGGGCTAAGAGGTGCTTTGGAATCAGCAATGCCTGAAGACAGCTCTGCTACCATAAGCTGATGAAATCTCTCTTTGGCTTATTTCAATCTGAGCTGGCAGACTGCCTGTATTCCGTGTTCCATCTGGACTCATCGACTTCCCGACTCCAACGTGGTCACTGCCCTGGGAGGCTAACCCGTATGGACTTCATCACCAGTCCCCAAGGCTTCTAGCTTCCAGTAGAATTTGGACAACAGAGCACAGTGGCAGGGTATCGGAGGGAGGGGAGAGAGTGAGGCCAGAGGTTTACTCCCTGGACCCCTGACTGGTATATCATTGAGGGTAGGTTGAATAACTTCAACCAAATGTAACAGATGGCCCTGTGCTCACTGCTCCTCTCTCCTTCTCTTTCTCCACCCCCTCCCCCCTTGGATTTGGTAACAGCCGCTTTCTCTTGCCATTTTAGACCGAGGTGTAATAATGGTGCCCCGCTGCTACTGTTCCCTGGGTGCTGTCCTATCACTTGTGGTTTTCCTTACAGACGCTTCGCACTTTTGTAAATAGTTCCTTTATTAAACTCTACTCCAATCACCCAAATTGAATGTTCATCTGCTTCCAGCTGAGACCCTGACCGATACAGATGGTTTTCTGTCACTTACAACCAATAATCTCAATTATTACGGGAAATAAAATATTTCAAGTACCTGCTTTGTGGTAAGCATTGTGTTAAGTCCTTCACTTATTTTAACCTATTCACTTCTCACAATAACCTCCTTCATTTGTGACACAGACCTTCATAAAATGACTCAGTTTACCTCTCTGGCCCGGTGTTTTTCATGCCTGTCAACACTGAATTAATTTTTGGCCTCTTTGCACAGGTGATTCCTTCTACATGCACACTCCTATTCCTACCTCACACTGCCTTTCTTGATGCATTCCTAGTTCTTCCCTAAGACAATGCTCAAGGGTCACCTCCTCCTTCAAGCCCTCCTTGCTATGCTTCTCCCCTAAGCAGAGTATGCTTTCCCCTCTCAGTTGAATCACCCTGGTCATCCTTCAACCAGAGAGCTTAGTGAGTTGTAAAACAATTTCCAGCTAAAGAATATTTCTCTACACAAGGATGAGAGCAGTTTGAAGGGAGGGGGTGCCCTGGTGCTTTTCTTTATTCCTAATGTTTAGAAAAATTAGCTGCTACCTAGCAGCTACTTGGGGGCACGTGTTTGAGGCTGGCCATCAGAAAGAAGGAAGTGGGAGAGGGAGGGAGAGATTCAAGTTACTGACCGGAGCCCAGAGTTAGTACTAGAGTAAGGCATAATTTGTGCAAGGAGGTCGTCAGAACTTCTGGAAACAGAAACATACTTGTGGGGAGTGTAGCCCATTTCTACCACCTCCATTGAGTTTAATTTCCTGAGTGCCAAGTCTACATCAAGACATGATTCCTATAGACTCTGACCGGTTTAGCTTACGAGACCATTTCCTTTCAGGTCAACACAAAGAGCCTGGCCATCTGTGGAGCTCTGAGGCTCCCAAGATCACCCACCAGAGATTCCTCATCCAGGCCCAGCAACATCGATCCCACCCTGCCCTGTAAGCCAATCAGGAGATGCAGCCAGAGGAAAGACCGCCTCTCAATACCCTTCCTCCATCCACGTGGAGGCCACCGCCTTCCTTCACACCACCGAGTGCCAAGCCATTGATTGACTGCAACATTCAATTTCAACCCAGCAGAGGACCTGGCAGGCCTTTGATCAATATTTTCCACAGCAGACCACTTCCCTATGATAAATGCACTAGTTGAGAAGAGGAAGAGATTAACCTTTCAGCATGGGTGGCAGGCAGCAACTAGGAAAAAGATGGCTCAATTCTGTCAGGAGAAGAGGATGGGGCCTGTTTCCCAAGCTCCCCACGACCATATTTCAGCCAAGGAGACCATGAATGAGGAGACAGCTCATTTCTAAAGCGTCTCGGAGCTTTCCGCCACCAACGCAAAGCAGGCTGTGTATCTTCTCTGCCGCCCCTTACCTGTGTTTGACTCAAGGGAAGCAAAGGTAACAGAGAGAGGGAAAGGTTATATACACACTCAGGGCAGCTGATGGATGGAGATTGGGAGGAGGGATGAGTGCAAAGGGAAGAGGAAAGTCCCCGAGAAGGGTTCTATCCACCCCAGAAATCCTGACAAACAGCGCAGGAACAAGGTGATTCAGCACAGTGACGGAACCGATTGCATCAGAGATCTTACAGCCCCACAGACAGCAGGAGGGGCACGTGGCAAACAACAGACAAGATGCTCAGTGATGAAGGGGTCATGCCAGGAGGCTGGGGAGACAGGAGGGGGCTGGGTGCTCCCGGGACACCCAGGTGTGGTACTTGGAAATCAAGGACACAACCATTCATTCACTCATTCATTTATAAATATTTCATTTGGTGATAAATAGGTGCTAGGCAGTGTTAGCAAGTTTAGACCCTGTTTCCAAGTTGCTTAAATAATAATACTTGCGGGCTTCCCTGGTGGCGCAGTGGTTGAGAGTCCGCCTGCCGATGCAGGGGACACGGGTTCGTGCCCTGGTCTGGGAAGATCCCACATGCCGCAGAGTGGCTGGGCCTGTGAGCCATGGCCACTGAGCCTGCGCGTCCGGAGCCTTGCTCCCCAACGGGAGAGGCCACAACAGTGAGAGGCCCACGTGCCTCAAAAAAAAAAGAAGTAAAATAATAAATAATAATACTTGCTGTGATGACTGACAGTGATGAAGTATCTGCTATAGGCTGTTTGACACTAAGGCAGCCTCCTCCATTAGCTGATGGACAAGGAAGGAATTGTTCACAAGGGAGTATGTCTTAGGTTTAATGTGGAATCTCAATGAAATTAAGATAGTTTTGAGTAGGATGCCTAAACACTGTCCCAAACCACGAACACCTCTCCCATGAGAGCCCCGACTGAGTTACCGACTCGAAGGATAAAGAAAAATAGGAGATCCAAGCACCACTTCAACATCAATTAGATATGAACCTAAAAGGCCAGAGTGGACCATGTTGATAACCCAGCTGGAGGCTGTGGTTTGAGCCTGTCGTCTTTAGGGTCCCCCCTCTCCCCCTCATTCTGAGCTCAAATGATGCCACAAGCGGATCATCTGTGTCAGACAATAGCCGTAAGGGGTGAGAGTGCACATATGCAGGAAAAGAGACAGCCAGGCAGCCCTTCTCCCATTAGGACTGCATTTTAGCCTACATTCTATGAGAAGTAGGAAGCAGAAACAATCATCAGATATTTGCATGGATGACCTTTCCTCTCCCAGGGGCCCAGCCACTAAGAAACATGGCCCAGCCACTGTCCTACACTAGGACCTGATCAGATTAGAAATTTCTCCTTCTAAGAGACGGGCAGGACTGTGTGAAGAGTAAACTCAAATGCAAAGACAAAGAGAGCGCTGCGTAAAAAAGTCTGCCTGTATTTGTCTTCTATTCCTGTAACAAATCACCAATCTTAGTGGTTTAACAGACCACCAGTTTATAAATTCCAGTTCTGAAAGCCAGAGATCTGACACAGCCTCGCTGGCATAAAATCATGGTGTCAGCAGGGCTGTATTCCTTCTGCAGGCTCCAGCGGAGAACCTGTATCCTTGCCATTTCCAGTTTCTAGAGGCTGCCTGCATTCATTGGCTTGTGGTCCCTTCCTCCGTCTTCAAAGTAAGCAACCTCAGGCCCCAGTCCTTCTCATGCTGCCATCTCTCTGGTTCTGTTGGATGGCAAAGATATTGAATACTATCATCTGAACTGAGAAAGAACTTTGAGACCAAAACAATGAAGTAAGCAACTCTATAAAGTGCAATTATGAAGTTTATTGTGGGTAACTTACATACAGGCAGGATTTGGGTGAACAAGGATCCAGAGGCATTGGCAGCTACACTCCACAATGCTGAAAGGGGTCCAGGGGGATTTAAAGGGGCACAAGCTAAAAACAAAATCTGACTAAGTGAGAAGCACGTCCACACCGACAGGAACCAGTGGTCTCATGCTCATTAACCATGGGCATCAGCAAAAGGCATTCTTCCAGTTTTCATATCAGATCAAGGCAAGGGTAGAATTTGATAGGGAACTTATATGGCTTGTGAACAGGCTAAAGCTCAGTCATGCACAAAGGGGAAGGGGTGAGACTGAGGGCCTGAGTTGGAGCTGACAGAACCCAGTCAGTGTGGTCCAGCCACACCAGTTCTCTCTCTTCTGCCTCCCTCTTCCACTTATAAGGACCTTTGTAATTACATTGGGGCCACCTGGATAATCCAGGCTAATCTGCATCTCAAGGTCAGCTGACTGGTAATCTTAATTCCATCTTCAATTTAATCCTCCTTTGCCACGTAATTTAACATATTCACAGGTTCCAGGGATTAGGCTGTGGACATCTCTGAGAGACCATTATTCTGCCTATCATGTTGCCCAACCCACAAAATGGCCATGTTAGCACTTCTCCCCCTTCCCGCCATCCCCACCACTCCCTGGAGCAACGATGGGCAAAACAGGACCAGGTCAATTACTTTGACCTACTAACGTCCTTCGAACTGATGCACTGGAGAGAAGTGACCCCAAATCCCTAAACCAATATTTGTTTCCTCGTATGAAAAGTGCAGACAGCAACCAACCCCATAGGATGGGAATGAGATTTAAATGAGACAAAAATATATACGGATAAGTATGAATCTCAGAGCAAGGCTATCCCTCCGGAATTTTCTCTCCCTCATCTTGCCTGTTTTAAGTTCTCCGTACAACATCACTACATTTTCCGGCCATTGTTTTTCATAAGATGCAGGAAGCAAAATAATCACTTCTGTCTTTAGTTCCAGGACATTCATTGTCTGTGTACTCCATGCAATTTTCCAAATCACAAGCTAATTAAATACTCCAGCAAAGGGCTAAAAGTAGAGTAAACATTGGTGTGGGCATCTATCGACTGGCGCATTTCCTAGACTCTTGGTACAATGTATCAATAACATTAAATAATCTCTTAATAAAATTTTCTCCTCATGATACCACTCCCCCTCCCTGTTCACTCCTTCTGAAAATGGGACTGCATGGGAAATAAACATTCTTTCTAAATGGCTATCAATAAATGCCAAATAAGATGAGAAGGACAGAGTAAAGGAGATACCTCTGCAGCTCACTGTTTTGTGGCTCTATGATTGTATTACAGTCAGAATACATTCAGACATACTAACCTAGACAGTGCTAATTCAGGATGCGTGGATGCCTCTGGGTTATATTTTTTGTTTGTTTTTTTTTTTGAACAGGACCTGCCTGATCAGTTCAGCAAGAATTCAAAAACATTTACTCAATGCCTAATTGCAACAGCTAATGTTTATCGAAGCAGAGACTCCACGTCAGGCCCTGTGCTGACACCCACTGTCTTATGCACTCCTTCCAACAATCCTGGGAAATAGATCCTAGCCCTATGCTGCATTTTAATGAAGAAACTGAGGCTTGGAGAAATGAAGAAACATGCTCATGGTGACACAGAGAGTAATTGGTAGCAGCAGGACTTCAATCCAGGTCTGTCTGATTCTGGAGTTGCATTTCTCACCTCTAAACAATGCTGCCTGCTACATGCCAGACCATATGCTGAGAGTCTAAGATGTAATCATCAGTAGTAGTAGGTCCTTGCCCCAGAAAAAGCTGAAACTATAGTGAGCTGCCATTGATATCTGCACTTCAAAATATGTATTTTTTGAATGAGTTACATGGCCCCAAGTTTTAAAAATACAAAAGGATATATAGTAAAAAGTGAGCTTCTCTTTCATTCTTGTTTCAGAGTTCCTAGCTATTTAGCTTCCCATTAAATGGTAATTACCATTAAACTACTCTCTTTGTCCTTTTCAAAGCACATGGAACATGTAAACAAGACTGAAAGGAAATGTATAATGTCCTATCTTCATCGTGCTCTATCAATGCCAAGAAACGCCAAGTTGAAAGACAGCAGCTAAACTACTTTTCAGGCCAGAAGAACACAGGGAAAGCATCAAATCCAAGTCAAAAGGAATAAAAGATGAGGTCCATTGGTCAGGGTGGACTAACTGCTGTAACAAGCAATTCTTTGTTATTTCTCTTATAAAACATGGGTAAATGGAAGGTTCTGCTGCACAGGGTCATTCCAGGACTCAGGCCTCTTCCGTCTTGCAGATCTTCCTTTCTCAAGACCTTTGGAATCCTACTTCTGTGGCAGGTGGTTTCCCCCAGACAGTGTGGATGATGTCATGGGAGGATTTAATGGGCTTGTCAGAGCGGGGCATGCATCACTTCTGCCCACAATTTCTGGAACACATTTTTGTCTTGTGGCCCTAACAAAGAAGGCTAGATAGTAGAATCTAGCTGCGTGCCCAGGAGGAAGAGGAAACAGGATGAACAGCACTATCTCTGCTACTTCATGGGTCCTGCTTGGGGCCAAATCCTGTGAACGCAGATAGGAGATGGAAAGTCTGAATAGAGTCAGCCACGGGGCAATACAAGCCCGCAATTGAACTGGAGACAAGAGCTATAGATCCTGTGCGGGAAATGACACTGAGACAAGTATAGCCCGAGGAACCCCCTCCCCCTCCCCAGGATAACTGCTATTTCTCTGAGTCCAGAACATCACAATGATGGGCCTTTCTTACCTGTACACAGCCCACCCCAATACTTGGATTAGGGGTACATGAGAAATCAAACTGTCCATAAGAATTAGGGAAGTTTTTGTGTACTTAAAATAAGGCTATGACATACAGTAGATAGAAAATGATAGTGATATATATTGATATAAATTGTATATATACATTATATAAAATACATTCTGATTGAATTATTAAAGCATCCAGAAGGTCTAAGAGGATAATAGTGCTCATGACTTGGGCTCTGAAGACAGCCAAGGATGGGTTCTCCTCTTGGTTTTTCTGCTTACTTGCTGTGCTACCTTTGGTAAATTTCTCGACTTCTTTGTGTGTTTATCACCTGTAGAACACCTTAATAGCCTCTTATGAGCCAATTCTCTATGTGTTTTACTATTTCTTTCCTTGGCCCTGTACAGTCTGTCCTCCGCACAGTAGCTGCAGGGACATTTTAAAATGTGAATCTAACCATGTATGTGTTCCAGGTTATCACCATGCTCAATGCTTTTTGCATTTCCAATTCCCTCCACTTGACAGCTCCTTTGCTAGATGTCTTCATGGCTCCTGTCCTCACTTGATCCAGACCTCTGCTCAAATGTCACCTCCTCAGAGAGTCCTCCCTGATCCTCCCTTCCCATTATTCACAATATCTTTACTTTTTTTTTTTTTCCAGTACGTGGGCCTCTCACTGTTGTGGCCTCTCCCGTTGCGGAGCACAGGCTCCGGATGAGCAGGCCCAGCGGCAATGGCTCACAGGCCTAGCCGCTCCGCAGCATGTGGGATCTTCCCGGACCAGGGCACGAACCCGTGTCCCCTGCATCAGCAGGCAGACTCTCAACCACTGCGCCACCAGGGAAGCCCTCTATTTATCTTTTATATTGTACCTTACTGAACTCTCATATTAGTTCAAAACATGTTTTACCCGATTTTCGAAGTTGACAGACATATTATCTGCAAATAATGATAATTGCATCTCTTCCCTTCTGATTTTTTAGCTCATTTATTTATCTTGTCTTTCTGCACTGGGCACAAAATTCAGAACATGAATTGCTCCCAGTTTTATTTGGAATAACTATAGATTCATAGAAAATTGCAAAGAAGTATTCTTGGGAGGCACCATGCACCCTTCAATGTGCCTCCTTCATGTCGTCACCTTTCCTGACTGTAGGATGATAATAAAATCAGAAGACTGGCATTGGTACAATTCATAGAATTATTCAGATACCATCATTCATATCAATACATTCATTCGTGTGTGTGTATAGTTTCATGCAATTTTATCATATGTGTGGTTTCCTATAACTAACACTAAATCCATAAAAGGAAACATAAATTGACTCTGAGAGTCTTCCAAAGATACATCAAAACATTTTAGGAAGGTGTCCAACCTGCCCCAGAAATTTAGAAAGTCTTGAGTCAAATACATGCACCTTTTTCAACAGGTGAATTCTGCCCAAATTAATGTTCTGTAAACTCACCCAGCCACATTCCAAGACAAGAAAATAAAATAACACAATCTTCCCAATCATACAGATCAACACTTAGAACTGGGTCAGTTTTACTGAGTCAAGTTTAAGGAAAGAAAAACAAGACGAAAGGGGCATTTGGAATAGCCTCTCCTGAACTCAGGGAGAGGTGGCTTATTTCCACTTCAGGCTTGGGCTTCTTATCCCTATGTTATCAGTCTTGTCTTTCTGTCTCCTGTCTTTTCCATCCTAATCCTTCACTATTGTGAGGCAGTATATAAAGGACACGGCTTCACCTATGAAATATTCTGGGGAAAATATTTAACCTGAATCTAATTGAGCCTCTAATTCTAAATTCTAGTTCCTAGGAAATACTGATACAAGGGATACAAGAACAAATTCAGGGAAATACACAAAGTCAAAATGTGGGACATTCTACAAGATAATAGAGGAGATGCAATTTCAGATTAAAAGGAAAATAAAACACAAATGGGATCTGTCACAGCCAAGAGGAGCCTAAGGAGATATGATGACTAAATGCAATTGATATCCTGGATAAGACTGTGGGACAGTAGAAACTAAAAAAATCTGAAGAAAGTATAGACTTTAGTTAGTAATAATGTGTCAATACTGGTTCATTTCTTGTGACAAAACTACTGCACATGCTAGATGTTAATAATAGGAGAAACTAGATGTGGTGTATATGAGAGCTCTCTGTACCATCTTCCCAATTTCTCTATAAATCTAAAACTATTCTAAAATTTAAAACAGTATTAAAAAATAAATGAGGATGATTGGGTTATTTTTAATAGAAACTATTAAAAATAATTTTAATTATTATTAATTTTATTAGGTAGAGTGTATTGAGTTATGAGGGTAATGTCCTTACTTTCTGGCAATGCACGCTGCAAGTATTTTTTAAATTTATCTTATTAAAGTATAGTTGATTAACAATGTTGTGTTAGTTTCTGGTGTACAGCAAAGTGATTCAGTTATATATATATATATATATATATATATATACACACACACACACATTCTCTTTAGGATATTGAATGTAATTCCCTGTGCTATACAGTAGGACCTTGTTTATCCATTTCTATATAATAGTTTGCATCTGCTAATCTCAAACTCCCACTTCAACCTTCTCCCACCCCCTGCCACCATGGCAACCAGAAGTCTGTTCTCTATGTCTGTGAGTCTTTTTCTGTTTCATAGATAAGTTGTATGCTGCAAGTATCGAAAGATAAAGTGGGCCGGTATCACAGCTTCTTTTAAAATCATTCAACCCTTATGGAATGGTTGCCAATGGCTGTGAAACCTTTTAGGTGAAAACTGTTGGGGACTTAATAATGGGTGGATTATATAACGTAACACCAGAACCTACTTACCATCATAAAAAGAGACAACTAGCTATTATGTCCCTGGTGCAACCATAGCAATGCTACTTAGGAAATACTCTTGCCAGAATCCAACTTGAATCTGATCAAGCCTCTGGAGCAAACTCCCACTTTACAGAAGATAAAAGGGCAGGAAGAACATGCTAAACGGCACCATAGAGCTGCCTCGGCAAAATCCTGGATGAAGAAAATTGTACAAGAGAAATGACCTAGATTTTTCAACAAACAAAGTGCCCTGGGGAAAATAAAAAAAAAAAAAAGAGAGAAAACTCAGAGACTTAAACAACGATCAGCCAAATACACTGGGGGGAACTTGTCTGAATCTCAATTCAAAGACAGCAACTGTAAAGACAGAGAAGAGAGCGAGGGAGAGAGTGTATGTGGAAGAACAGGAATCAAGTAATTTGAATACTAAGTATACGGTAATATTCAGAGAGTATTATTATTTTAGGAGTGATAGTGATGTTGTGACTATATTTTTAAAAGCGGCTTTATTTTTCAGAGATGGCGACTGAGCTATTTACAGATGAAATTATATCATGTCTGGGATTTGCTTCAAAGCAATTCCAGAATCAGGGTGGAAGAGGCATGGGGCGACTGAGGGAACGGATGAAACAAGATTGCTCACAAACTGAGGATGCTGACGTTGCGATCCATTATTCCAGTCTCACTGCTTTTATATGGAGTCGATACTTTACAAAGTAAAATCCTTAAATAACGGCTTCACAAATAGAAAGATGGAGGTGCAAAAAAAATAAGGCCAAAGCTGTTGAGTCCAGTGGTAGGTCTATAGTAATATTTTACTATATTAGTATTTTATAGTAATATATTATTATAGACCTACAACTCCCATTCAGTTGTACCATCCCTTCTACTTCTCTGTGTAGTTGATCACTTTTATAATAAAAGGTTAAGTAAACATGAAGGACTGAATGTGTGAATAAACAGAAAAATAACACAAAGATCAGGAAAGCAGTAACCTTGCAGGGAGAAGGACAGAGATGGAATAAGGGAAGAGCACACAGCGCTACGAAGGTATGGGGGATGTTCTGCTTCTTAAAAAGGCAGCACACTCACAGATGTTCTTTTATGAAAGTCCCATAAACTGTGCACGCAGGCCCTATTCACTATTCACTCTTATGTATGACAACAAACAATGAAAATAGCAAAAATTACATTTTTATTTGTTTCTTTTTCTAATGATTGGAGTGTGTTACAGGGTTTGCAATCCCCCTGCAAGTCTTTACCTGGTCCTGGGCTCTCAGGGAGTCTCCACGTATGTGTCCCACCCCAAATCAAGGCTGGCTTAGGGATTGGGTGTGGGAGTCCCTAACTTCCCTGTGAAATCTGACTTCACATCTCTAATTCTTTCCTGGAAGAAAGTGAGAGTTACTTGTGGTAGGAGTTTAATCAGAACTAAGGAAAGAATAAACACTACAGACATTACACTCTCAGATTCATGATCCATCCTCCCTCCCTCTCCTCTGCCTCCCTCTCTTGTTCTTTCTTACTTTTTTTTTTTTTTGCGGTACAGGGGCCTCTCACTGTTGGGGCCTCTCCCGTTGTGGAGCACAGGCTCCGGACGCGCAGGCTCAGCGGCCACGGCTCACGGGCCCAGCCGCTCCACGGCATGTGGGATCTTCCCGGACCGGGGCACGAACCCGTGTCCCCTGCATCGGCAGGCGGACTCTCAACCACTGCGCCACCAGGGAAGCCCCTTCCTTTTTTGATGAAATTAAATCTCAAAACACTCCAACTAGCTTTCCATCTTCTTGAGAGGAAGGCTCACACTTAATGAATTTTGAGAATAATAATAAGAGCAAAGATTTTTACGAATCTCATGAAAATACCATGAGAGCAGGCAGCCTCCTTGGTGTGACTAAGTGGGGAAGACTGATCCAGAAGATGCGGCCAATAGGAGGCTGAAACAGGTTAGTCACAGGAGACAGAGGACAGAGAGCCGGGACCTGGGATGGACCACTCGATTCCAAACACATGAATGGGCACCCACAAAAATGGCGTTATTTGTCACTCCCCCTCTCTGAGCGGCAATTTCCTCTCCTATAAATTGGAGTAAATCAGCTACTGCCAACTACAAGAGACAGGGAGAGAAAGCAAATGAGTGAAGTGGATTGGGGGATCCCTGTTACCTGAAGAACATATACCTAATCTAACTGGGCAGTCAGGACTCAGCTGCAGGCAGGAATGGAAGCTTAATGGGGCCAGAGCCTTCATGTTTATCTGAGAAAAATGAAAGTCTATCATTTGCAAGTAAAACTTCAAATGCTGGTGATTAATTCAATTTAAAGAGAAAACAAGAACAAAATTAACAAAACAAAACAAAACTGTGCAGCTCCAAACTAAAATCATCTGTGAGCTGAAGATGGGATTCTGTTTGTAAACCACCATTTTCTGATCTCTGTATTAGATAATAGGTAATATCTAAAAAACCTCCCAAGTTTTAATAACCTATGTTAAAACAGTTTGGCTTAGGGGTTAAGAAGACATGCTTTGGAGGCAGAAAGACCTTAGTTCAAACCTTACCTCTTCCTCCTCCTGGCTGTATGACCTTCGACAGGTCCCTTAACCCCTCTGAGTTTCTATATCCTACCCTGATATTATGTACCTACAAAGATGAAATGAGAAGATGTGCATATAATATCTACAGAGTGCCTAGCACAGAGCATGTGCTCAATTAATGACAGGTATTTTAACTCTCTGCCTTCAAGATATGATAGCTGCATACTTTTAAACCCAGATGACTGTAAGCAAATAGATAATTGAATGAAATTCTGGTTGCATGGGTTCCCCAGGGAAGCACAGCAGGAAATTCCATCGGAGGACTTCATGCATGACACAGATGATGCAGAAAGGTGTTGTGACAACTACTGCAGCTGATGTGCTACTGTTGAGCTTATCTCCTGGATCACAAAGTCCAGGGAGCTAGAGGATTTGAAGCCCTATGGGTAAAAAATGGGACTGATGCCTACGATTAACTAAGATCAATTCAATACTTTATTTAAAATATATTATCAAATTTTTTTTTGCATTTGAAGTAACTTTAGATTTACAGAATAGTTTTTTTTTTTTTTTGCGGTATGCAGGCCTCTCACTGCTGCCTCTCCCGTTGCGGAGCACAGGCTCTGGACGCGCAGGCTCAGCGGCCATGGCTCACAAGCCCAGCCGCTCCGCGGCATGTGGGATCTTCCCGGACCGTGGCACGAACCTGTGTCCCCTGCGTCGGCAGGCGGACTCTCAACCACTGCGCCACCAGGAAAGCCCTACAGAATAGTTTTAAAGATAGTACAGAAGATTCCTATGTGCCCTCACCCAGTTTCCCTTATTGTTTCTTTTAAATTTAATTTTATTTATTTTTTTATACAGCAGTTTCTTATTAGTTATCTATTTTATACATATTAGTGTCTATATGTCAGTCCCAATCGCCCAATTCATCCCCACCACCACCACCACCCGCCCACCGCTTTCCCCCCTTGGTGTCCTTATGTTTGTTCTCTACATCTGTGTCTCTATTTCTGCCTTGCAAACAGTTCATCTGTACCATTTTTCTAGATAACACATATATGCATTAACATATGATATTTGTTTTTCTCTTTCTGACTTACTTCACTCTGTATGACAGTCTCTAGGTCCATCCACGTCTCTACAAATGACCCAATTTCATTCTTTTTTATGGCTGAGTAATATTCCATTGTATATATGTACCACATCTTCTTTATCCATTCATCTGTCAATGGGCATTTAGGTTGCTTCCATGACCTGGCTATTGTAAATAGTGCTACAGTGGACATTGGGGTGTATGTGTCTTTTTGAATTATGGTTTTCTCTGGGTATATGCCCAGTAGTGGGATTGCTGGGTCATATGTCCCCTATTGTTAATATCTTATATAACCAAGGTAAATTTGTCACACCTGAAAAACCAACATTGGTACATTATTATCAAACTCTAGATTCCATTTCGATGTCACCTAATTTCTCATATCCTCCTTCTGTTCCAGGATCCAATCCAGGGTACCGTGTTGCATCGAGGGGTCCCATCTTCCCCATCTCCTCTGACCTGTTATAGTTTCTGTGTTGCCTTGCTTTTCATGACCTTACAGCCTTGAGGATACTGGTCAGATATAATGAAGAACGTTCCCCAGTCTAGGTTAGTCTGACGTATTTCTCGTGATCAGACTGGAGTCTGGGGTTTGGGGGAAGGAGACCACAGAGGTGAGGTGCCCTGTGCATCACGTGGTATCACGGGGTATGTGACAGCCACGTGACATCACTGGTGATCTCGTCCTTCATCACTTGGTTAAGGTAGGGTTTTGCAGGTTTCTTCACTGTCCAGTTACTCTTTTTCCCTTTCCATACTTCATTCTTTGGAAGCAAGCGCTAAGTCAAGCCCACGCTTGGCGGGGACTCAGGGGAGATGAGAAAGATTAAATTCCTCCTCCTAAAGTGGGGAGTGCCTACATATACTAAACAGAAGTCTTCTGCGGGCAACACACTTTCATCTTGTGTGGCACTGCACCCCCATTTTACAGAGGTGAAAATGGAGACCCAAGAATGTTGAACAACTTGTCCAGGGTAGTTCAATATACAGGTAACAGAGGCTGGCTTCAAATCTCCATCTGACACCAATGCCCATCTTCTTTCCACTGCACAGGGTGCCATGCTCTACCAGCACCGCCCGCTCCCCTTTTCTGCTTCAGTTTCCTCCTTGGTAAACCATGAATCTTTGATGAGATCATCTTTGCCATCTCATTCAAGTCTAAAATAGTGGGTTTCTGTCATCTATGAAGTGAGTTAAATCACTGACACATAGAGCAACCTGCTGAATCTTTCTCAGAATTGCTGTGTCCTTGTCACCAAATCTGAATAAGGACTGAGTCACCCTTGTTTCCAAGGTACTGGTGAGATCCTGTGGGGACAGCAGTCATCACTGCCTCTCTACAACTCAGTGAGGGGCAAAATGTATTTACCAAGCCCTTGGCACCCTAGAAAGTAAAACGCACAAGGAAACATAGAAAATATTGTTATTACTACTTGGAACTTCATGGCAATGTTTTGCTAGACTGCTTTTCCAGCCGAGACACATTCACAACTCATTAATCCTCACAATCCTCTAAATTTTAGATATTTCATTGATCAGGATGCTTTATATTGCAAGGGTCAAAAAAATCCAACCTAAGTTGACTCTAGCAAAAATGAGAAGCTATTATTACTTCTAACTGAAAAGTCTAATAATAACTGTTTCAGGTAGGCTGGATCCAGGGACTACAGAGACATAGGATTCTTCCTTCCCATCTTTAAGTTTGATACTTCTGTTTTAACTTCGGTCTCAGGCAGGCTTTCCCTAAGTTGACATGGTATCCTCCAACTGTTCTACGTTTATATCTTGTCAGCATAGCAACTCCCGTAGAAAAATAAGTACCTTTCCTCTAATTGTTCCAGTGACTCTCTATCCCAACTCTGATTGGCTGAAATGTGGTCACAAGACTGTATCAGTTTTCTGCTGCCACAAAAATATTCAGCAAGAAACAACCACAAAGCTTCAGTGGCATATAAAACTACATTTATCCATCATGCATCCGGGATCAGTCGTGGGCCAGCTGGTGGCCCTACTGATCTTTAGTGGCTTTGCTCACATATCTAGAGATTGAGGCAATGTGGGTGACTCACCTCTGTTCCACATGTCTCTCCTCCTTCAGCAGGCCAGCCCAGGCATGTTCTCAAGGTGATGGCGGAGGCACAAGAGTAGCAAGTGGAAGCACACAAGACTTCACCAGCACCATGATTCACCATCACTCTACCATGTCCAATTGGCCAAAACACATCACAAGCCAACCCCAATGTCAAAATCCCCCCTTTTGGTAAGAGAACTGCAATGGCACACCTGCAGGGAGAGTGAAAGACTGGTTCCATTGATACAGTCCTTACCCCACCCCGGACTGGGATGAGCCAGACATGAGCCATGTGCCCATACCTGAGATGAGATGTAAGAATTGACTTCTTCCAACAGGATGAGTGGGATAGGGCTATTTCCCCAGAGGAACGCTGAGGTACAAAACAACAAAAGTACACAACAGTATCCCTAAACCTACTTTACAGATGGGGAAAGAGACTCAGCTAAGACCTGTGATTTGGGGGGGGGGGAAGCTAGAAGGTAGCCAAGTTGTGTTTGGAGCCCAGACATGTCTTTCACCAAAGTCCATTCATTTTATGTTCCATCTCACTTCTTCCTGAGAACCTTTCACTCCTACACATTCTTTAACACTTTTTGCTCCATTTAAGCATCGTAATAAAATGAACTTTCTTTTTTGCCGTCTATGTATTATTTCATTTTGTCATATTTTTCTAATTTTTTTAGTTAAGGTTGACGGACACGTTATACATTTTTGCCACTTTTAAAAAAGACACTCTTCAGCTTAATTTATTTCATCACGTTCTTACTTTATAAAATTATCTTGATTTTAAGTGAGAATTAAGGAGTCTTGATGTTAGGGAGTTTCAAAGATGAGGATCCCCAATTGGTAAACAAGGGTGACAGCGACTCCCTCCCCTTGATGAATTTTGTGCCTGGGCCATTTGGACATATTTGGCAAAAATGAGCCTTGTCACTAAATGCCTAGACTTTCCTCATCATCTACCTTCAAATCAATCCTAAAGGACAGGCAGTGGCTTCCTGAAGCTGGCAGAAACCTTCTAAAGAGACAACTTGAATTTCATTCCTATTCCTGAGTGTGTTTAAAGAGCGTGTTTAGACCTGGTATTGAAGGGTCTGGCAGCATCTAATCTCTGCAATAAATTCTCATAAGAGCTGAAATCTCTCCTCTTGCAGAAAGCTTGGCTTCTTGAATCGTCTATGATGCAGGTGCTGAGAAGGAGGGAGGGAGGACACAGCAGTGAAGACGTGAGGAACCTGCTCCCAGGACGAGGGGAGATCAGAGTCAGAACTTAAATGTCATCAGAGGAGTTTTCAAGACAAGCAGTTGTGCCCTGGAAAAGCTTCAACCCCAAAAGCAATACCATGAGTGGCCCAAGGAGGCCAAGAAGAGCTCTGTTCATACACACTGGGCAGCCATGAACTCAGGCTCCCATTTTGTATGAAATGTTGACCCCACGTTCTTCTAGGAACTGCAGAACTGACTTTTTTCTTTTTCATTTACTCAACAAATGTTTATTGAGCACCTCCTAAGTGCCAAGCACTAGAACACCACCATGAACAAGATGGAGGAGATGCCTGCCCTCATGGAGCTGCAGACCTTGACATTCCTATAAGGAAGAAGCCATGGAGTGTGGCTGGAAGGTTGAGACCAGGAAAGGAAAAGCAAATCATGGAAGCTGTAGGGAATTGGTGAGGTCTGCAGTCAGACCTCAGACCTCATCAGTTACCAGCAGCGGTCAAGACAAGTTGGGTAGAGGGAGCCTGCAAATCACTGTATGGGGGTCAGGGCAAGTGACTGTCAGTTATATGTTCAGTAAATCCCCACTGACCATCGTTTTTGTACCAAGTTTTACTATGCATTGAGAATACATAAGGGACCAAGATGCCTGTGGTCATTGCCTTCATAGAGATTACACTTTAGTGAGGGCAACAGATGAGGAAATAAGGCATAGCCCCTGGGGTGACTGAGCAAGCCCACAGGGCTCTGGGAGCAGCGGCGGGCAGGGTCCTAATAGGGTAGAAGAGGTGGAAGAAGTTGGTGATAATGACAGCTAAGTCCAGTAAAGGTGCAGGGAGTGAGAGTGGGAAGGGTGCTCCTGGCTGAGGCCCACCCTCAGCAAAGCCCCAAAGTACAGCAAAGCCCCAGCACATTTAAGGCCCAGCTCGAAGTCCCGTCCAGCTGGATGTAAGACATATGGTGAAAGATGAGGCTGGAGAATCAAGCAGCAGCTCAGACAAAGGATCTTTGAATATTTTCGAAGGAGTCTGGACTTCATCCTCAGGTCAATACGAAATGACGGGGAGGAGGGGGTGGATTTTAAGCCATTGTGTGACATGGCCAGAGCTACACTGTCGAAAGATCTCCATGTCCTTAGTGTGCCCAGTGGACGAGAGGAGGCAAGGCCAGAGATGGTGAGCCAGTTAAGGAGAGGCTCTTTTAGGGAGGAAGGGGGCCGCCATGCTGGGAGCACGTGAGCTAAAGCTGCGTGATGCTTTTGGGCACAATGTTAGCAGGAAGCCCCCGACCCACAGAGCAGTGCATTTGAACTGGAGCAATGCAGAGCTCCAGGGAAGATGGGAATTAGGATGCGAAATAAAGAATGGGAATTAGGGGGTCAAATGGTGAGGGTGGTGTTATTTGGAGCTAAGCAGGGCGCTCCTTCAACCTGAAGTGCTTTAGTTTTATCTACTGTATGTAAGTTTTGTTGGGAAGCAATAGATTCAACTACTAATAAAAAATCTTTTTGACAGATGAATAAAAGCTTGGACTGGGAGACTCTTCAGGGCCCTCCCATCTTGATTCTCAGGTTCTGTGAATCAGAAGCACAGAGTGAGGGTCTGGCTGGGCTCCTGGAGGCCAGGGATGTGAGCTTGTGAGTTAGAGCCCAGCAGAGAGGACGAGAAGACATGGTCAATGAAACACAGTCCCTGGAAGATGCTGTCAGGGCCCCAGCCCCGCTCTCGGTCTCCAAGTGATGATAAAAGAAAATGCACAGGAAAAGAGAGAGGACCCTCCAAGCAATTACTTAACAGACAAAACCTCCCAAAGCAGTGACACTGGCTCACAGCACAGCATCTGGCACTGAGGTGGAAATGCCTGTATTAGAAAACGGGGCAATTAGAGGTTGCAAGAAACAGTTACATAAGCTGGAGGATTTCCTTGGAGCTGCTCTGAGTAAGGATGAGAGTGAGAGGAAGAGGCACTGGAGGAGGAAATTCACCTGCTGCTTCTGGCTGCCAGATTTTTTTTTTTAATTTTATTTATTTTTGGCTGCGTTGGTTCTTCATTGCTGCGTTCGGGCTCTCTCTAGTTGCGGCGAGTGGGGGCTACTGTTCGTTGCGGTGCGCAGGCTTCTCATTTCAGTGGCTTCTCTTGTTGCAGAGCATGGGCTCTAGGCACGCAGGCTTCAGTAGTTGCAGCATGCAGGCTCAGTAGTTGTGGCACGTGGACTCAGTAGTTGTGGCACGTGGACTCAGTAGTTGCGGCAGGCTCGGTAGTTGTGGTGCACGGGCTTAGCTGCTCCGCGGCATGTGAGATCTTCCTGGACCAGGGATTGAACTCGTGTCCCCTGCATTGGCAGGCGGATTTTTAACCACTGGACCACCAGGGAAGTCCCTGGCTGCCAGATTTAGCTGGCATTGGCGTCGTATCCATTGGCAAGTGCAGGGAGATTCATATGTCCTTCTTCCTCACTAAACCTACCCAGAAATACTGGGAAGTGGGTGGGTCATTTTAGGGAGATGCCATCCCTAGACCCTGGACGTTGGAAGGAGATGCCCAACCTAACCCCCATACACACAAGGCGGTATCATCATTTTTTTTTTTAAGATGTTGGGGGTAGGAGTTTATTAATTAATTTATTTATTTTGCCGTGTTGGGTCTTCGTTTCTGTGCGAGGGCTTTCTCTAGTTGTGGCAAGTGGGGGCCACTCTTCATCGTGGTGCGCGGGCCTCTCACTATCGCGGCCTCTCTTGTTGCGGAGCACAGGCTCCAGAGGCGCAGGCTCAGTAGTTGTGGCTCACGGGCCTAGATGCTCCACGGCATGTGAGATCTTCCCAGACCAGGGCTCGAACCTGTGTCCCCTGCATTAGCAGGCAGACTCTCAACCACTGCACCACCAGGGAAGCCCCGGTATCATCATTTAAAGCTGGTCTTCACCACTGCTGTTGGCAAAGTAGCTTAATCCCACTGTGCCTCAGTTTCTTCAGGTACAAATGGATTTCTAAGAATAGAGCCTATCTGATAGGGTTGATGCAAGATTAAATGAGTCAATACAATGTACAATGCTCAGAATGGTGCCCAGCACTTAGTGCTAATCACTGCTACTATTAACTTGAAGGTTAACATCATTATATGTTTGGAACAGTAGTGCTTGTTATGACTTGCAGTGGAGGTATCTCAGGATTGGAAAGGAAAGAAGGCACGTTCTTCATCCCTTCAAACAAAAGGGAGATTGGGCCAAAAGAGTCTGGTGTGAACCAGGGTTTCTGACAGCTTCACGCAACCATGTGGCAAAGCCAGGCTGATTCCCCAAACATAATATGCCTGCAACTAGGTTACTTTACATACCTAACCAACAGACACGTGCTTATTTTCCTCCCTCTGCAGAAAGGAGATTCTCATTGTCTGGAGAAAAAAAATTAAAAACTTTTCTGCCAGGCATACTGACAGAACCTTTTACAGAAAAACACCACCCCTCCAACTTCTTAGCAAGGGTTCTTCATCGTGTTTCTAAACACTCACAGGAAGGTCAGGCTGACATTTTACACATGATTGACCCAAAGAGCTGCGCTTGCCTCTGGGTGTGTGTGCATGTGTCTGCAAGTGTGTGTGTGTGTGTGTGTGTGTGTGTGTGTGTGCGCCTGCACATGACCACGTATGTGTTTACTCGTTATTGTAGCTCAAAAACAATTCAGACTTGTTTACGTGTAAATAATGAATTGGTGGGTACAGAAGCCTACCTCCTTGGGTCTATGTTCAGAGACTGATTTGCATGTGGCAAAAGAAGATGGGAAGACAGGATGGAGAGGACAGCCAGGCCCAGTGATTTGTTCAGAGGAAGAAACAGGATGGCAGCTGGATGATGCACCTTCCTTCACGGCCCCATGATTATTTGCTTCTCAACTTGAATTATTTTAATAAGTTGCCTCGTTGCATTTTCAGTCTCCCCAACTAGAAAACGTGACCCCACAAGACAGAGATGGTGTCTGTCTTCGTGGCCACTGTGTCCCCAAGACCCAGAACACTTCCTGGCATAAAGTAGTTTCTCATCAGCATTTGTTGAATGGATGAGAATGAATGAATGAGATGTATGACATTGACCATAACCTACGTGAACCTCGGTTTTCTCCTCTCTAATTTGGGGATAGCCGTGATCTGTCCTTCAGAAAGCGGCAGAGATTAATTAAACGGGATCCTGTATGCATCACATGTGGTACTAGGAAGGTGCCTTAGTACCTGCCTTCTTCCCGCCTGCCCACTAACTCGATTCTTTGTGGCCCCAGCCAGATGAGCCTTACTTGGAACTAAACTGTAAACTCAGAGCCATCCTTTAGCTCTGAGTCTGACGGGGGCCTGCAATCCAGCCTGTCACAGATTAAGCTGCCACACTTCCAAACACACATACTGAAAAATTAATGTCCCTGGACGTCATCGCCTCTCTTCCCATAGACACCACTGACCTTCTTGCCCGTCTGCACAGCAGCAGAAGTGGAGCTCCTGCTTTTCTGCATCTTGGTGCAGCTATGGGGCTGCAGGACTGATGGGAGAGAGAAGTGTTGATGTCCTCCTTAGAGCAGTGACAGGACCTGGTGTCCAGCTGGGAATCTCATCAACTTGGCGTGGGAAGCAGAGGGAGAGTCTGGAGTGAGGGCGAAGGCCCAGGGGAATCTCTGCTTTTAGCCTTAGATCCCTGTCACCCAAACCGATGGACCCTCGGAGGGCTGGCCCCGGATGGGGCCCAGGTAAGATTTGAGGGCTGGGCACGGAGGGGCTGGAGGGGCATGTGGAGTGAGGAAGAGGAGACCAGCAATGTAATCTCATAGATTCTTGGGAAAAGCAGAGTCTCTCATGGCCTTGCGTGAAACAGGCAGACAATTTCACGGCAGTTCTATAAGGACAATGGCAGAAGTAAACTCAGCATCTTACGATGAGAGTCACCTTGGCCTTGACCGTTCCCAGGGACCTAGAGCATCATTTCCTTCCTCCTCTCCTTGTCGGCTAGGACCGGTATTCTAACCTGGCTGTCCAAAGTGTGGCTTGCAGACCAACAGTATCAGTATCACCTGGGAACTTGTTAGAAATGCAGACCCTCAGGTCCTGCCCCAGACCTACTGACTCAGAATCCTCATTTCAACAGGTGACTCCCATGCACATTCAAGTTTAAGCTGTGATGAAACTTAATTTTATGGGTCAACTTGACTGGGCCACAGGATGCCCAGATGGTTAGTTAGTTAAACATTATTTCTTGGTAAGTCTGTGAGGGTGTTTCTGGAAAAGATTAGCATTTGTGGACTCAGTAAGGCAGGGTACCCTCCCCTGTGTGGGTGGGCATCATACAATCTATACAATCCATTGAGGGCCTGAAGAGAACAAAAAAAATGGAGGAAAGTTGAATTCACTCTGCCTGACTGTTGAACTGGGACAGGAATCTTCTCCTGCCCTTGGCACTCCTGGCTGCGAGGTGTTCAGACGCAGACGGGAATCTACACCATCAGCTTCCTGGCTCTCAGGCCTTAGAACTTCATCACCACCATTCCTGGGTCTCTGGCTTGCAGATGGCAGAACGTGGGATATCTCAGCCTCTATAATCAGGTGAACCAATACCTTATAATAAATCTCTTTTTAGAAAGAAAGATGTCTATGTCTATCGATATCTATTTCTATTTCTGTGTCTGTATCTGTATCTATCTTATTGGCACTCTTTCTCTGGAGAGCCCTAATACAGCTGTGGTTTCACAACATACTGGTGTCATCCATTCCAACATGTGGTGTGAGAGTGTGTACAGTGAGGTCGTTACAAGTTTGGGATTCGCCACAGGAAATGAGAGTTTGGATCCCAGATCTGCCCTGGTCCACGTGTGAGACTCTGACCTCTCCAAACCTTAGCTTCCTCCTCTGCAAATATGCAGGGCAAGAGGACCATTTCCTGGTGTCACTGGGGGAAGAAATGAGCCTAAAAAATTAATCAGTCATTCCTCACAGTACCTGTCACACACTGAATGCCTAGTACCTGTTGTCTGGGATTGTTACTGCTAACAAATTGTTTCTAGTAACATAGCATCCAAGTTTGTGAATTACATACCTCCTTCTTTTTCTCAAAAATAGATAAGCTCGAACAGATTTGAGTTAACCTTAGAACAGGCGCACACATTGTGAGGACAGTCGTTGTGTGGGAGGTGATGTGGCCACGGGGAGGGACACCAGGAATTGCCCATGGACAGAAGCTCCAGCCCTCCAGATCTCAGCTGAGGTCCCTCAGAGGCCCAGTGATTTCATAGTATCACAGAGCTTTGTTTTTCCTTAACTACAAAATAGGGGAAGGGTTTTATCAAAATCCGACCACGATGGGACCACCATGAAAGCCGACTGGACAGGTAAAAGTCCCGTCATATGTGCTGCAGGAGAAATAAGGCCGAGGATCAGTGATTTAGTCCAAAGCTGACCAGCCCTCAGAGCAGAGAAGGAGGGAGCAGACAGTTAGTCTGGAGCAGCGTAAGGACAGGAAAAGGTGACAGAGAAGAAGGAATGAGGGACAGGATGTAGGGAGGGAGCCAGAGAGCACTGGGGGTGCAGGTGTGGACAGCATCAGGGCTCCGTTAGGTTTGGAGTTAGGTCTGGGAGGGGGCGAGGGCTAGAATTAAGGCTCACTTTAAATCAGTGGTGCTTGGCCTGGGTTACATTACCGTCATCTGGGGAGATTCTTTAAATGCCAATACCTAAGACCAACCCCCAAAGATTACGAGTCAGGTAGTGGGAACTGGGCATGAGTATTTTCCAAAAGCATCCAGCGCTGGGAACCCATGAAGAAGGTGCGGAAGAGATAAGTGGTCTGAGCAAGAGACAGAGGAAAGACGCTCAGTGCTCGGTCAGCTGTCCTTTCATCCACTCCAGTCACGAATGGTCAGCTTCTAGCCTCTTAATATGAGAGACCCCAAGCCAACCCCCGAACAATACAGTGATGAGTGATGAGTGCTTCAAGTCGGGAACCGAAATCCGCTTTGATTTTTTTTACCAGGTCAAGAAAGGAGCAGGGCTGGAACGAGATTTTTTTTTTTTTTTTTTTTTTTTGCGGTACGCGGACCTCTCACTGTTGTGGCCTCTCCCGTTGTGGAGCACAGGCTCCGGACACGCAGGCTCAGCGGCCATGGCTCATGGGCCCAGCGGCTCCGCGGCATGTGGGATCTTCCCGGACCGGGGCACGAACCCGTGTCCCCTGCATTGGCAGGCGGACTCTCAACCACTGCGCCACCAGGGAAGCCTGGAACGAGATTTTATTCCTAAGAAGCTTCCAGTCAGCACCAGTTCAGAGAATGATGCAACTCGGACGCATGTGTGTTTGGTGTCAGGCCTAGATGTGAAATTGATTTCTCTCTTTGTGCCGCGTTCCCTCGTGGAGGGCTGCTGTTAGGCTGCGCTGGTGTCCTTAGAAAGTGCCGGCAGGCTCTCCTCTACTTCCAGCAGGGAAGTGGCCTTTGGAAAAAGAGTCTCACTCTTACAGGAGACTTTATAGCTCTCAAATAAAATAAAATCCCTAAATATAATGAAAACAGACCAAAAATATATATAATATACATATATATTATATACACACAGATATATACATACACCTATACATACATATATATATACACACACATATAGTGTGTGTGTGTATATATATATATATATATATATTTTTTTTTTTTTTTTCAACTTTCAAATCACGTTTATTTTTGATGGAAATACGTGGCAGTGAATGCCTCTGAGAAAACATCCTCCATTAAGGCTTTAACTGACTCTGTCGGTCACCCTTCTCCCTTACACCTTTAGAGAGCTCCAGCCAGTGAAACAGAAAAATCAACAATTAAAAAAATAATAGGCTTCCCTGGTGGCGCAGTGGTTGAGGATCTGCCTGCTAATGCAGGGAACACAGGTTCGAGCCCTGGTCTGGGAGCATGCCACATGCCGCGGAGCAACTAGGCCCGTGAGTCACAACTACTGAGACTGCGCGTCTGCAGCCCGTGCTCCGCAACAAGAGAGGCCGCGACAGTGAGGGGCCCGCGCACCGCGATGAAGAGTGGCCCCCGCTCGCCACAACTAGAGAAAGCCCTCGCACAGAAACGAAGACCCAACACAGCAAAAATTAATTAATTAATTAATAAAACAAAAGGACTAGTCTTTGCCAAAGAATGATTGAAGTTTAAAAAAAAAAAAGCCACATCAGAGTCCATGTGCCACGGGCAGCTAGTACACACTAACACATTGCCATTTTAACAGCATCTCCTGGAGGGTGCGTTGGGACAAATAATCCCGTCTCGCAGACGAGCACATTAAGGTGCCAGAAGCGAACTGACTCATTTAAAAACTTCATTGGATCTCAAAGCCTGGACAGCCCTACCTCCTGCTTGGGGAAAATGTTCATTTCAACTTCGGCAGGCAGGTTGACTTTCAGGTACTATAAGAGGAAAAACACAGTGTGCTCACTCCTGGTCTCCCGGGTCAGCTTCGCTCCTGAGGAGTGCAGGCTGCAATGAAGCCAGCGTGGGATGAAGATCAAAGAAGCAGAAACAAGTGATGTCGCCTGCCCCCTGCCTCCACCATGACCATGAAGCAGGCTGGGGGTCTGCACCCCAGCCCTAACCCCACCTCCACCCTTGCCCAGCCTGGCCAAGTCTGGCGACAAAGCACCTCAACTGGATCCCTCTTAGCTGATACTAATGATACACAGGGCACTTACCACGTGCCAGGCACCACGTGAAGGCTGTCGTTAATTTATTCATTCATTCGTCCAACAAATATTTACTGAGCATGCACCAGTTGTTAGGCACTGTTCTGAGAATTTCTTGTGCATTATTTCATGGAATTCTCATTTTTGAAATACCCTGAGGTAGGGACTATAATTGGCTCCATTTCACAGGTAGGGAGACAGAGACTCATGCAGGTCTTGACTTGCATAAGGTAGCACCAGAAGGAAGCAGGATGCACACGCAAGTCCACTGTGGACAAAGCAGCCCAGGTAACCACCAGCCCTGGGCAGGGGAAACCCAGGGGCTCCTGTGTTTTGAGGGAAGAGAAAACCAATGAGACTTGTCTAGTGAGAAACCACTACCATCCTTTGGAGACAGAGAAGGGCAGATGATGAGGGGCAGTGAGAAAAAAGAGGGAAACAGGGAGAGAAGGGCAGGAAAGAGATTAAGGATGAAAGAGGAGAGCAGAGATGGCAGCAGAGCAGAGGGAGCTGGGGAAGGAGGGAGAGACGGAGCGGGGAGGCGAGGAAACAGAAATGAGAGGACAGAGGGAAACGGAGGGACAGACAGACTGTTAAGAATCGGACAGGAGGGGAGAAGAGAAAAGCAAAAGAAAAAACACAGAAGGAGGCTGACAGCAAGAGAGAGAACATAAAAGACCTCCCCACATATGCAGACACACACACACATATACAGACACACTGAGACACACACACACACTCCTGCGGTCTGTTTTGTGTTGTGTTTCTCTGCAGAGATCCTGGGAGCAGCCTTCCCCGAAGTGCCACCCTCGAGCTGAGCCAGGGCGAAGCAGATGAGTATCAGACAGGCGCTCTGTAAAGGAGCTACTTCCCCAGGTGAAACTGATTTCATGTGTCTGTTCTGACCTTGAATTTTCCCCCTTGTGGCGCCCAAGAAGCAGCATTGGCGATACAAGGAGATATGAATGTGTTGGTGCTGCGGCTGGATTCTAGCAGCTCCACATGCCAGACGCCATCGGGCCTGAGCCCACAGGTGGATCTGGGTGCCTCGTCCAAGGCGCAGGATCTGCCCGAGGGACCTCAGGCTACGATAGACCTGGGGCCAGGTGGTCACAAGGCAAGCTCTGAGTCAGGAATCATGATCCAAGGAAGAGGGGATGAGCATCAGAAAAGACAGAAAAAGAAATGGGCAAACGAGCAAAGCTAAGAGGCCAATCCCATCGGGAGCAACGGCCGAAGGACACCAGCCAACCCTGACGTCATCATCATCTTCATCAACATCAGTCTCCCTATTCTGACCTCTTGCTCAATGCTTACACTGTACCAAGAATATTACATCATTTAATCCTTACCTCAAACCTACGTGCCATTCTCCATGTGAGAACACTGAGGCTCAGAGAGCTTTCCCGAGGTCACACAGCTAGTAAATAGCGCAGTGGGTCTTGATCCCAGATCTTCCTGACTCCCAAGCCCATCCTTGCAACAGCTTCCCCTCAGATCCCTTGGGTCCCCCCAGATACCCAGTCTGGAGCAGTGAGGCTGTTTCCAGGCAGCAGAACTTGGCTCAGACATACAGACATCCAAGGCTGCCTGTGTAGGGGTAGTGAGGCCAGGACTGGGGGGATCTGCAAGGTCAGAAGGACAGAGGAAATGTGGTTTGGGGGTAGTAATTCAGTCTCCGGAGGAATCCAGATGGGGCTTTTGGAATAGGCCTGGGGTTAGAGCTGAAGTCTTAAGGGGGTGTATCGCTCCTTCTAGGCAGGTGTCAGAGCAGCAGACAAGACAGAGAGCCAGGAGGGAAACAGAGACACAAGCCCAGAGGTAGACAGAGGCAGTGATCCCTGGGCACACAGAGGCCCTGGGCTCCCACGGAAGCAGCTCTATGGTAGCAAGACTCCATCTAGTGGTCTGTCTCCAGATGGGACCCCTTGCCTGGTCAGATTGGCTCAGGAACTGGGCAGGGCTGAGCCCACAGGAGGAAGTGCTGGGACTGCAGCTGGCAGAGGCTGAGGAAGGTAACAGGTAAGAGATCAGGCCCAGTCGGTGCATAAGGG
Organism: Lagenorhynchus albirostris; assembly: GCF_949774975.1. Lineage (NCBI taxonomy): Eukaryota > Metazoa > Chordata > Mammalia > Artiodactyla > Delphinidae > Lagenorhynchus > Lagenorhynchus albirostris. Next base: position 69,958,007 of record NC_083109.1, read on the forward strand.
AAATGACCCCTCTTTGCCCGACATCAAAACCTCTACGGCCATAACTCCCTCGTATAGTAACAATTATATTTAATAGGTCATTATAATCTAACACACTACATAACATACGAGATGGCCTTGCTAAGAACTGATTTGTTAGATACAGGGAAAGGGAGATGTGCTAAGTCTTCACAGAGCTGGACCCCAGCAGATGAGTGGGAGTCTTCAGGGTACAGGAGAGGAGGGCCCAGGTTATAGGAAGAGGCGTGCATGCACGGGGCAACTTGAATGTCTGTTAGATGTTCCTGGAAGCTGTGTAGCTGCATCTCAGGGTGAAGAAAGGGGGAGAGGGTGAGGTGAGGGAGGATAAAACTGGAAATGAAGGTTGGGCACAGATTTTTTTAGGTCCACTTATACCAGGCATGGGATCTTCAGGGCTGTTTCAAACGCGTGGCACTCACACACACAGACACACAGAAAGCACTTTGCATGAGAAATGCGAAAGTCTCGGTAGCGTTTTCCCCTTCCTTTGACCAGGGTCATTGCGATAATATTCATCCTAGGAAATAATAATGAAATTTAAAGAACAGAGGTTTATCATTCCCCAAATTTGTCCTTTTGTTTCATAATCTCAAGTTCCCACACCCGTGTCTATTTGGGATTTGGGTTTCCCCTTCTCTCTAAGATCCTTTTCAACACTCCAGGTTTATCCCATGTCTAGGTCCAAATGGAGGCAGGATTTAGGAGTAATACATTAGGAATAGGGTCTAGAATCTTGGAGCTTAGAGATGATTTTTAAAGGATTTTGGAAATCCCCACCACCAATGAATCTGTGGACCCAGAAATGAAGTATTGAAGAGGAAAGGGCATCTTCTTTCATATCTGGGCAACAGCCAAGATCCTACCCAGCATAAGGTGGCTCAAAAGATAATGTGAGGCAGCCTTTAAAAGATCTGGAACATTCTCTGAATACACAAGGATAAGAAGCTGATAATAGGGGAATTCTTAATCTGGTTGCTGCAAACTTTCTCTCATTGATGACCTCAAGATTATTTGAAATAGTATGGGAGGAACGAGGAAGGTGCTAGAGACACATCCTGCCTCATCATCTCCTGACGCACATGGATTTGAGGCACTCAATCTAACCTGAACAAACACACCAGCTAGATAGAGATAAATCGCAGGGCTGGATGGCATCCACCCAAGTGCTTTGGAAGAACTCAAGGGTGAAATTGGGGAAGTGTTGGCTGAAATGTGGAACAAATCTTTACAAATGGCTTCTCAGCTGAGAAATGGAGCAGAGCCAGCCTGACCCCCGCCCACGAGGCAGCACCTGAGAACCCCAGGTCAGTGAAGAGAGCCTCTACCAGGTCACCCAGGCACCCTAGGAAGGACAGAGAAATCAACAGAGAAGCAGTTATGTCCATATAGACTAGACTGTTATGAGACTAGACCCTCCTTGTTTCTCCAGATAAATCCAGCCTGATTCATTTGCTCATGTGAAGTGTGTTTTCCAAGGAGAGTTGGCGAGGCTCCACTACCAAAGACTTGAATCAAGAGAAACTAGTTTCGGGATTGAGGTTTTTAATTAGCCTTTGGGATGGGTTTATGGATTAAAAAAAGAATCCCTACGCGTTTCTCTCTATAAATGGGAAATTTGGTTCTAAATTAATTGCAAATGGTGGGGTCCCTGTAGTCCATTAGTAGACTCTATGACAGTCCAAACTTCACCTCCTTTTGGTCACTCTCCCAGAGCCTGTCATAGACAGTCTGTCTCACTGTCCCAGATCAGGTATTTTAGTATGGTTCTTCCACCAATGGACCATCCATTTATGGATGGATTCATCCTACTAGGTGAATCTCTCCTGCACTGGCTTTCATTTCAAGGCCTTGCTAGAATTTATCTTTGTCCCCAGTTTTTTTCTTATTGAAATTCATCTCTCTTCTATCTCATCTCCCCAGTCAGAATCTCTCAACCAACTATCTAGTCATCCTCATTGGGCCAGTCCTGAAATATGTACACTGGTTCTGGCTACACATTCTAATATGGAGCACTGACAAAACTGGGTCTTCTAGAAAGGACAACCAAAGTGAGGAAGAGGTGTAAACCATGGGAAGTTGAGAGAAGCAGGTGTTTGGCATAGACAAAAGAGGTAATTTGGAAATGGTCCAAACCAGAGGAGCCCAAGTTCACTCAGCCATCAATTCTTTATTTCAACAAAGTTTTATCAAGCAACTACTATGTGCCAACACCCTTCCAAGTGCTAGAGAGAAAGCAATGAATAAGACAGAAAGGACCCTGGCCTCAGGGAGTTTACATACTAGTGAAGACAAGACAATCGTATAAATAGATGAATAAGGACCACAAGTGCATACAGTTATGAAATTAATAAAATAAGGCAATGTGATCAAAAGTGGCAGGGCAGGAGCTATTTTAGGTTGGGTGATTAAAGAAGGCTTCTGCAAGGAGACATCTCTTTATGAAGGAAAAAACTCCTCCATACATTAAACGGAGCCACAGGTGGATTCCTGAGCCTTACAGTGTGGAAAATCTTCAAAAATAGGTGTTTGGCCAAAGAGGTGTCATGAAGTTCAGTGCTTCAGTGAAACCCACATGAACATCAGCATGTCCAAGAGAGACGCAGATCAAGTTTAGTCCTGATCCAACTATAAAACCACGGCCATTGAAAAGCTAGAGAGATACGGTTGTGGTGTCTTTGGGGAAAATATCCCACATCAGCTTTGGACCCAAGGACACCACTGTGTAACAATATTCTTCCTTATGGGAAATAAACGGTACGAGCAATTATTATTGTTACCTATTTTCCCAAAGCAAACCATACTAATAACTCTGTTTCCCTTCCCAAATATAGGCTGCAAATATAACAAAGGGAAGAAAATTCAATCATCTTCCCATTTCCTATTACAAGTTTTTTGTTTGTTTGTTTGTTTAAACCAGACTTGCCAGACTGTTCCATAAAAGAATAGTTACAAACATACCCTAGGTTTTCCAAATAAATTAAGGTGTGATTGGATGCCAGCATGTTCCTACAATTTCTGCCCTTGAGGGAAGTTAAAAAAGGGATCAAAATATGCCAGTTCATTCTTTGGGCAGGGTCATTGGTCATGCTGGGGGGTCATGCTGGGGGCTCAGCTGGGGGGTCTTGGGATACTCTACTGACATTTGCTCCATTGACCAAATAAATAATGGAATCTAGGACTGGTCAGACAGTTGAAGAACTCACTTTCAAGCCAGAGCAGGGCAGAGATAACTTGATACTGCATTTCAAAAAGAACAGAGGTAGAATTAAACCCTTTGACTAGTCTTTGTCTCGTAATATCCTGCAATGTCCACACCATTGTAATCTCAAAGATGCTAACTGTGGTCTGATATAGATGACGGAGCAACCCCAGCCTTGATAAACTCCAAGGTAAGACCAGGGACAGGCTTCAGTGATGATTTTATCAACAATCTATCCAGAATAAGATGAATTTTTAAAAATCCCCCCATTGTCCTTAACACCTCATCAGGCAAAAACTTACAAATGGAATTTAATTAAAATCACATCTTCTTTGACCCAATTCAAAGAAATCTTCTTCAAGGCATGCTGGAATTGTGACACATTGAGCAAGACTCTCTGGGTGCCAGGAGCTGCTATTGGAAACACAGAATAAACTTGAGGGTATCAGGCAGTTTCAGGAACCCCCAAACATTAATTTTAGTCACAGTTGCCTGCGCCATATTAACCTATAAACACCCCTCCACTTTCAATTAACATTGCTCTGTCTCCTGTCTCGCTGAATATTATATTTAACTAATTTAAGAGGATTGGTAAAGAGAGTTTTCACACTTCACAGGAAAACATAATGAAATAATTATACCTCTACCTACAAAAGGCATGAGAATATTACATAAGCAGCCTTCAAGTCTGTTCAACTAAAGTCTCTTTCCTGTGTCTTCTGTCTGAGGGTTCGTGCCTGAACTTTCACTTAGATGTACTTTTTTACATCCTTGTGTTGCAGAATGTTTGATTACTTCTGGGGATTGCAATACCGGTATCTTTTTTGGCCACTGAGTATACTGACTGAGTTAATAACCTGTATAACACCAGGTGGGGTTAGGTGCATGACAGGCTGGGACACCGGGCACATGTGTTGGTGGAGAGGAACGGAATTGAGATTGGGGCCGGGAAAAGTAATCCATAAGGCTGTTCTTAATGTAGGCGGGGCCTATGGAACAAAGTTTAATGTAGCGTCCTAGTCCATGTATTAGTCAGCTATTGACACACAACAGTGCTGTGTAACAAACCACCTCAAAACTCAGCATCTTACAACCACAAGCATTTTTTCTTATGCTTACAGGTTCTGGAGACCAGTGGTGTCTCAAATGACCCTATCAGGTTGCAGATTGGCTAGCTTTGCTTCCAGGCTATACGTTGGGTTCACATCTGCTCCATGTTCTCAGGCCCAGGTCGAAAGGGCAGTGACTACTCAGTGTATGTTCTTGTGGTTATCACTGGAGCTCCAGAGGGAACCAAACCACGCAAGTATATTTAAGACCTCCGCTTATGTCATGCCAGCCAATATCTCTTTGGCCAAAAATATCACACGGCCAAGCCTCAAAATCCAGAGGCTGAGATGTATATACCACCTTCAGTGGGAGGGGGCAAGGTAATAAATATTGGCTGAATACTAATCTGATCCTTCACAGCCACCAAGGGCCAAACCAGTGGGCAGGGCAAGCAGTGGGTAAAGAGATAAATACTGCTCAAAATCTGGATGGGCTCTAGGGAGAAAATCCAGTGAAACAGAGGGCCATGGTCCCAACCAATCCAGTGGGGTTTCAGTATAACTGAACTTCAGTATAACTTGGGAGCTGGAGGGTTAGGAAAACAGGAAGGAGCCCAGACTTCGAGGTGCAACGTAATGAACAGACTGCTAAGTACATAGCAGCAAGATGAATGTACAGCCCATGTTGGGTGGAGCTGAGCTGAGGACATATTCCGCACCCTAGCAGCACTCCCCAGGAGCTAGGCTGGGGGTGCCTGCAGAGGAGCCTGCCAGGGAGATCTCCGCGGCACCGTGTTACTGGAGCTGGGGAAGATGGGAGATAAAACACACTCTGGACCCACAGCAGCCTCAGAGAGCCTACGTGGGATGAAGCAAGATGTTAAGATAGGATATTTTCCCCCTGAGTTTCTAATGCCATTTATTAAAAATTAAAATTTTATCTATTTAAGATGCACAATGTGATGATTTGACATATATCTACGTAGTACAGTCAAGCCAATTCACGTATCATCTTGAATTAGTGCTCAGAGCAAAGGGTTCATAGAAAGCCAAAGGGGGAACATGAACAGCAGAGAAGGGACCACATCTCACACAAACCTTTGCATGAAGCCTGCAAAGTGTCTAGTTCAAGAATGGTGTCAACTGAAAAAAAATGCATAAGCTAAAAGGTGAGAATTTTGTTTTATTTGGCGGACAAAACTGAGGACTTAAGCCCGGGACACAGTATCTCAGATAGTTCTGAGGGACTGCTCAGAAGAGACAAGCCGGGGAGCCAGGATATATAGGAGTTTTTGCAACAAAGACCAGGTCGTCGGAACATCAAAAGATTACCGTTAATTAAAGAAAACCAAAGATCTCAAGTTAAGGGATATAGCGCTTTTCTATGTATGGAACGATGCAAGAGTCTGGGCTCACTGGAATCATTCCTTTGATATGCACCTTGGCTATCTGGGGCCAGTATCCTGTGTGTTCTCACCCTGGGTCTCCACAGCGTGCACCGTGGGGGTGGGGGGTGGCTGCAGCAGCTGACTGCTTGAAGGTGGGCAACCTGTTTCCATCCTGAGCGCCCTCAGGACGCACCATCGGGGAGGCTGCCATGTGATGGCCTGATGGCTGCAATATCCTTTGTCTACTGATATGGCAGGCGATAGTTCTCATTCACAGTGGTAACCCTACCTTCGTGACTATTGAGGGTTTGTTGAAGGTGGGTGCAGGAGGCATGATGGCTCTGCCCAGCAATGAGGTCAGCTCCACCAAGCAAGAAAGTGGCTCCCCCCTCCCCCTAGCATGTTGCACCCCACACCAAAGATAGAACAGCTGGTGGGGAGATCATTCTCATTGGCCAATTAGCACTCACGGTTAGAGTGGTGCAAAGCCATGAAAACAATAAGACCTCACACTCACGACGTGCCAGATACTGTCCTAAGTTTGCATGTCTTCGTTCACCTAACCCTACAAGAGGCCTGGGAAATTCCAAGAAGATAAAGCTCAGAGGAGTTCATCATTTGCCAAGGGTTTCACCACAAAGGAGTAGGACTGGAATTAGAGCCCAAGTAGCCCAGGCAGAGACTCTGCGTCTAATCACCATTCCCTCCTCCCTCAGGAAGAAGAGTTGAGTGCCCAAGGGGAGCAGAAGACTCAGAATTTGCAAGGAACTGGAGTGGAGGAGAAGCAAGAATTACTGCAGACTATATATACTTTACAACATAAAGGTTCGTATAAACATGTACGTGCCAAAGCTAACCTACAGAGTAAGTTGTATCCTCTCTTTTCCAAGGGCCATGTTCAGCCTCACCTTTTTAAAGAATTTTTTCATAAGTACTTATTAAAGGATCTTCTGGGTAAAGATGGAAAAAAAAAAAAACGATCACAGAATCTTTCTCCCTCAATATGAAATGAAATCAGCAAACAATAGTAAGAATAACCAAAAAGGTAATCAGTGATAATCAGGATAGTAACAAGAATGAACGAAAGGAGGACACATTATGCCAGAATCTTTAAAATGCTTCACCAAGAAAAGAAAAAAGTTTTCTTTTATAAGTAAAACTCCTAACCTCTCACCTCCTCCCCACGCCCCAGATATGGTCCTGACGAGTTAACAGAATCCTGTGTATCCTCAGCGGTCAATCAGGAGATGAGTGGATGGAGGTGGGGTACCCTTTTCCTCCTCTGACTGTGAGTGAGGCTGGTCATGTGGGCTGCTGGGGAGAGCTGGGTGAAACAGAACAGCAAACAAGTGCCGGCACCTTTGATGGAGACAGAGGCTCACATCACCACTTTGAACTGGAAACTGCTTGAAGGCAGAGGGAATCCCCCAAGATACATCCCATGTAGTGGGTGGACCCTGGCATAGAGAAATCCACAATCTCTGGGGAGAAAACAGTCAGGCTGTTCTGCTCACCCCACCTGCCTTCCACCTGCCAGCTCATATGGCCTCAAGCTACAGAGAGGTAGCTGGAACACAAGATTCCAGCCCTCAAGCTGCGGTTTAGAAGTCAAACAAACGAGTCTGGAAAGAGAATAAAGGAAAATTCAGCCATCCTCTATCAGAGCAAATGGAAACAAAAACAAAACAGAAAGAAAATGTACAGCAACAATGCAAGCCTACTATTAGGTCACAGAGAAAAAGGAATGGAAATCACATGAAATGGAAAATAGAGATGAGGGATGCAGTCTGGAAGAGAACACCCCCAAGGAACAGGAAGAAATACCGCACAGGTGCTTCATGGCAAAGAATCTAATTAGAACAAGGCATCAACAAAGTGGGAATTCAAAGACCAAAAGATTTTCTCAAAGAATCAGGTGTATGGGAAAATTACAGAGCTAAGAAGGCAAACTGAGACCAAATAATATTCATGCAGATTTAGTCATTTAGAAGCATCAAAGAAAAAAATAGAGGGAACTGAAAATTGACTTACTAACATAGAAGAAAGTCTTGATATAATTACAGTCAAGATAGAGAAATAAGACCCTGCGGTTAAAGCATGTAGACAGGTAGCAGGTAAATCAGGAAGGCAAAGTCATCCAACATTGAGATCATTGATGTCCCCACAGTCCAGAAATCAACAAATACAAAAGGAAAAAATGCAAACATATTAGAGGAAAAATTTCCTGAAATCAGAAGGAAAAGCTGAATCTGCAGAATGAAAGTATATATTCTCTTCTGAAAAGAAGCGGTACAGAGAAACCAACCCCAGGACATTATCTTTTCATCTTACTAAACTTCAGTCATATGGACAGATAAAGAGCAAGTCCTGAACAAGAGGAAAAATCAAGGTGGCTTCAGGCTTTCCCATCACTGCATTAAACATCAGGAAGAAAATGGAGCAATGTTCATATAGGTCTGAGAAGAGGAACCTATAATTCTAGAACATTCCTTCATGTACTCAGCATGCAGCCAACAGGGCCAACATTCCCTCGGAATGTTTATTTCAAGGGTGACATAAATCAGAAATTATAGCACCCCTGAGCTCATCTGGAATAATGATATAATAACGGAAATACTGCCACTTAAGACAAAACAAATAACTAGGGAATGAGGAATTTTGGTAAGCAACCTTGTGGGCACCGAGTTCAATTAATTACCGATTCTGGACTCATTAGCCTGGGTTTGAGTGTTCCAGAGCAAAGCATAAATTAATTCATGGTGGTAAAGTAAAAGGAAAGACATAATTAACAAAATCAATAAGGTTGGGGACATGTGGGTAGGATACAGCTTGTGTTTCTTCATCCTTCTTAGAGAGAGTCACCCCATATTATCCAAAATTAAACTACGCAGTTAAAAAGTATTGACTTCTCCCTCTGTCAGTGTTTTCTTCTTAACCTTAGAGGGCTCTTATAAGGATAATATTTATGGTGAAGAATTAAATTTTAGCAAATACTTCAGTTTTAAATTGGTTTTTCTTCTGTTTCATTTAGGAAAGTTTAATTTAAAAACTTTTATTTAAATAGCAAATATATGATTCTATTTGCTACAGTATCTCTTGCTGTCTGTCTGTCTTTCTGAATATAGGCTAGAGAGCTGTCTGGACTGATAGACACATTATGCTGACAATGGTTATTTTTAGGCATTAAGATTTGGGGTGATTTATGTCACTTCCTTCTTCCTACTTTGGCATCATTTGAATTACTTATAACGAGCAGATACAGTCTGAAAAATGCAGTCATTACTTTAAAAATGAAGAACCCATACCAGCATCGTTATATAAAGATACTTTACCTGGATAAACAGAGAGAGCAAATCCAGGTTAGCAGAACCCTTTACTTATGCCAACATCCCGAGACTTATTTCTACCCAGATGTGCTCTGCATTCTAGGATGGCTGGGTGGAGAACCCTATTAGGGTCATGCAGAGGAAACGTCCTTCATAAGAAAATGGAAATTGTAAAAAAGAATGAAAAAATGCCATTTGCAGCAACACAGGTGGACCTAGAGATTATCACCCTAAGTGAAGTAAGCCAGACAAAGATCATATGCTATCACTCATATGTGGACTCTAAAAGAAAATGGTACAAATGAACTTATTTACAAAACAGAAGCAGAAACAATAGCAAAGATCAATAGAAACAATAGCAAAGATCAATAAAACTAAAAGCTGGTTCTTTGAGAAGATAAACAAAATAGATAAACCACTAGCCAGACTCATCAAGAAAAAAAGGGAGAAGACTCAAATCAATAGAATTAGAAATGAAAAAGGAGAGGTAACAACTGACACTGCAGAGATAAAAGAGATCATGAGAGATTACTACAAGCAACTCTATGCCAATAAAATGGACAATCTGGAAGAAATGGACAAATTCTTAGAAATGCACAAGCTGCCAAGACTGAATCAGGAAGAAATAGAAAATATGAACAGACCAATCACAAGCACTGAAATTGAAACTGTGATTAAAAATCTTCCAACAAAGAAAAGCCCAGGACCAGATGGCTTCACAGGCGAATTCTATCAAACATATAGAGAAGAGCTAACACCTATCCTTCTCAAACTCTTCCAAAATATAGCAGAGGGAGGACCACTCCCTAACTCCTTCTACGAGGCCACCATCACCTTGATACCAAAACCAGACAAGGATGTCACAAAGAAAGAAAACTATAGGCCAATATCACTGATGAACATAGATGCAAAAATCCTCAACAAAATACTAGCAAACAGAATCCAACAGCACATTAAAAGGATCATACACCATGATCAAGTGGGGTTTATTCCAGGAATGCAAGGATTCTTCAATATACGCAAATCTATCAATGTGATAAACCATATTAACAAATTGAAGGAGAAAAACCATATGATCATCTCAATAGATGCAGAGAAAGCTTTTGACAAAATTCAACACCCATTTATGATAAAAACCCTGCAGAAAGTAGGCATAGAGGGAACTTTCCTCAACATAATAAAGGCCATATATGACAAGCCCACAGCAAACATCATCCTCAATGGTGAAAAACTGAAAGCATTTCCACTAAGATCAGGAACAAGACAAGGTTGCCCACTCTCACCACTATTATTCAACATTGTTTTGGAAGTTTTAGCCACAGCAATCAGAGAAGAAAAGGAAATAAAAGGAATCCAAATTGGAAAAGAAGAAGTAAAGCTGTCACTGTTTGCAGATGACATGATCCTATACATAGAGAACCCTAAAGATGCTATCCGAAAACTACTAGAGCTAATCAATGAATTTGGTAAAGTAGCAGGATACAAAATTAATGCACAGAAATCTCTGGCATTCCTATACACTAATGATGAAAAATCTGAAAGTGAAATCAAGAAAACACTCCCATTTACCATTGCAACAAAAAGAATAAAATATCTAGGAATAAACCTACCTAAGGAGACAAAAGACCTGTATGCAGAAAATTATAAGACACTGATGAAAGAAATTAAAGATGATATAAATAGATGGAGAGATATACCATGTTCTTGGATTGGAAGAATCAACATTGTGAAAATGACTCTACTACCCAAAGCAATCTATAGATTCAATGCAATCCCTATCAAACTACCACTGGCATTTTTCACAGAACTAGAACAAAAAATTTTGCAATTTGTATGGAAACACAAAAGACCCCGAATAGCCAAAGCAATTTTGAGAACGAAAGAAGGAACTGGAGGAATCAGGCTCCCTGACTTCAGACTATACTACAAAGCTACAGTCATCAAGACGGTATGGTACTGGCACAAAAACAGAAAGATAGATCAATGGAACAGGATAGAAAGCCCAGAGATAAACCCATGCACATATGGACACCTTATCTTTGATAAAGGTGGCAGTAATGTACAATGGAGAAAGGACAGCCTCTTCAATAAGTGGTGCTGGGAAAACTGGACAGGTACATGTAAAAGTATGAGATTAGATCACTCCCTAACACCATACACAAAAATAAGCTCAAAATGGATTAAAGACCTAAATGTAAGGCCAGAAACTATCAAACTCTTAGAGGAAAACATAGGCAGAACACTCTATGACATAAATCAAAGCAAGATCCTTTCTGACCCACCTCCTAGAGTAATGGGAATAAAAACAAAAATAAACAAATGGGACCTAATGAAACTTCAAAGCTTTTGCACAGCAAAGGAAACCATAAACAAGACCAAAAGACAACCCTCAGAATGGGAGAAAATATTTGCAAATGAAGCAACCGACAAAGGATTAATCTCCAAAATTTACAAGCAGCTCATGCAGCTCAATAACAAGAAAACAAACAACCCAATCCAAAAATGGGCAGAAGACCTAAATAGACATTTCTCCAAAGAAGATATACAGACTGCCAACAAACACATGAAAGAATGCTCAACATCACTAATCATTAGAGAAATGCAAATCAAAACTACAATGAGATATCATCTCACACCAGTCAGAATGGCCATCATCAAAAAATCTAGAAACAATAAATGCTGGAGAGGGTGTGGAGAAAAGGGAACCCTCTTACACTGTTGGTGGGAATGTAAATTGATACAGCCACTGTGGAGAACAGTATGGAGGTTCCTTAAAAAGCTACAAATAGAACTACCATATGACCCAGCAATCCCACTACTGGGCATATACCCTGAGAAAACCATAATTCAAAAAGAGACATGTACCAAAATGTTCATTGCAGCTCTATTTACAATAGCCCAGAGATGGAAACAACCTAAATGCCCGTCATCTGATGAATGGATAAAGAAGATGTGGCACATATATACAATGGAATATTACTCAGCCATAAAAAGAAACGAAATTGAGCTATTTGTAATGAGGTGGATAGACCTAGAGTCTGTCATACAGAGTGAAGTAAGTCAGAAAGAGAGAGACAAATACCGTATGCTAACACATATATATGGAATATAAGAAAAAAAATGTCATGAAAAACCTAGGGGTAAAGCAGGAATAAATACGCAGACCTCTTAGAGAACGGACTTGAGGTTATGGGGAGGGGGAAGGGTGAGCTGTGACAGGGCGAGAGAGAGTCATGGGCATATACACACTAACAAACGCAGTAAGGTAGATAGCTAGTGGGAAGCAGCTGCATGGCACAGGGATATTGGCTCGGTGCTTTGTGACAGCCTGGAGGGGTGGGATGGGGAGGGTGGGAGGGAGGGAGACGCAACAGGGAAGACATATGGGAACATATGTTTATGTATGACTGATTCACTTTGTTATAAAACAGAAACTAACACACCATTGTAAAGCAATTATACCCCAATAAAGATGTAAAAAAATAAAAAAAATAATAAAATAAATAAAAAAAAAAAAAAAAAAAAAACAGAAGCAGACTCACAGACTTAGAAAACAAACTTATGGTTGCCAAAGGGGAAAGGTGGGATAAATTAGGAATTTGGGATTAAAACATACACACTACTGTATATAAAATATATAACCAACAAGGATCTACTGTACAGCACAGGGAACTATATTCAATATCTTGTAATAACCTATAATGGAAGAGAATGTAGAAAAATAATATATATTTTTATATATATATGTATAACTGAATCACTTTGCTGTATACCTGAAACGAACACAACATCGTAAATCAACTATATTTCAATAAAAATTAAAAAAAAGAAAATGGGAATTGAATTAAAAACAATAAGTAGCTAAAATACATTACTATCAGCCAGATATGGTACTAAGAACTGTACATTTACATCCTAATTTACTAATGACCACAGTTCTGTTAAACAGATGCTGTTAGAACTCACAGCGTTCTGCACAAGGAGACTGTGGCTTAGAGGAGGCGAGTAGCCTGCCCAAGGGCACCTTACAGGTGACTCCAAACCTAGGTTCTTAACCACTGTGCAACCCGATTTCTAAACGGTGATACAAGACCTGGAATTCACTGAGCGTGACCTCCCTGAGATTCCTGAAGACCGTTAGTCTCACACAAATGGTCATCTGACTTACCTTACGTGGGAGCAAGGTTGTGTCTGCTCATAAAAGTATTTTTCAGCAGGACAGTTTCCAGATGCTGCCATGCCCACCCTCTCCTTTCCTTTCGAGTGCTGGATGATCATGGAAATACTAACATCCACTGCCATTGATGACTGGGTACCACTCAGGTGCATTCATCGTCTGGAGGGGGGCCTTGCTTTAGATTCTGAGAGGGTCTGTGTCCACAAGCCTGGGGCTGCTTCTCCCCATCCCCACGGGCTGCTGTGCAATGAGCACTGACCTGTCATACCAGGAATACGGGGTGTCATCCTTCCAGATTTCATTTCGACAGCCTGGACAAGAGAAGTTCCCACGCCAAGCCTGGATAATCAGGCCTTCTGTGAAATTCCCTGTGGTGGGTTGAATGATACCCTCCCCACACCCCCAAAAGATATGTCCCCCTGGAACCTGGGAATGTGACCTTATTTGGGGAAAGGGTCTTTGCAGATGTAATTAAGCTATGGATCTCCAGAGGAGATCATCTTGGGATCAGGTGGGCCCTAAATCCAATCACAGGTGGCCTTACAAGAGACAGGGAGAAGATATATAGAGGAGAAAGCAGTGTGAAGGCTGGGGCAGAGACAGGAATGAAACATCTGTAAGCCGAGGGTCACCAGCAGCCACCAGAAGCTCGGAGAGAGAGACGTGGATAGGATCCTCCCTCAGAGCCTCCAGAAGGAACCAACCCCGCCCACACCTCGATTTTGAACTTCTGACCACATTTGGACAGTGCTCAGGAAGCATGAATTAAATCAATCCAGGAATCCACACCTGGTTCAGTGATGTCAACAGGAAGGTTTGGAACTCCATCCAGCAGGTCTGGACGTGCAATGTAAGCCCCCTGGGACAGGGGATTGTTGTCTCACCTGCTTGCTCTGTATTCTCGGCACGGCACAGAGTAGGTGCTCATGGACATTTGTCAAATGAATGATGTTCGGGTGAGGTGAGGGCCATTTAAGACTCTGTGACATGGTCCTGAGGTTGCCAGTGGTATTCTTTGGGTCTCAGGTTCTTAATGAAAAGTAGCCCTAATTATTTTAGGGGATTGTTGCGGGGATCAAATAAGAGACTATTATCCATGTTTAGAGCTGTTAAGACTCAGAAGTTTATATATTTTTAGTGCCATTATCAGAAGAAAGAATCTCAGATTTAAAAAGAAAAATGCTTAAAGCTACTGAAATACTGTGCTTGGAAGGGAAGTGGGGAGGGTCTAAGACAAGGACCATGAAGTCTTGTGAGAGCAAAGGGGCCAGCATACTAGCTGGGCTTCGTCTTCCTGGAACCAGGCTCCACCATGGAATTAACACGTGGGCCCTCGGCTCCACGCAACGTGGAGATCTGTCTCTATGAAAGGCAGTCCTCTGGGTTCTAGAGAAAAGGAGGAGATTTTTGAAAGCCACTCTTCTACATCCACATGTAGAAATCGAGTTCTCTTCCTTTTGATCTTTTGGAACATTTATTGGGAGCTGACTACGTGTCAGGCATCGAAGAGCATTTTCCAGGTATAAGCCCTTTTCATCATTACACCTACTTTACGAGTGAGCAAAGTCGGGTGTAGACACGTAAATTATGGAGCTAAGAGTTTACTGGAGGTCTGTCTGTGTTCAGAGCCTAAGATTTTCACTGGTAAACTTTATTGCCCTCTCACCCATCTATCCGGCACCTTTTCTTAGAATGTTTTGCAAGGGGCTTGCAAAACAGACATGCAAAAAGCTGTCCCTGCTTCAGGAGAGTCACAGACAGGTAGAGAGGACCGACGTATGAACAATTTACCATGTAATGTGCTGTAACTAACAGCAAACCCCTGTGCCTAGTGCTATGAACGTTCTGAAGAAGGAAGAATCATGACTGTCTGGAGCGTAATGGAAGGGTTCACAAAGAAGGCGATTTTGAGTGGGGTCCTGTGTGGATAGGACTCGGCCATTCTATATAGAGTGAAGAGTAGCCCAAAGACATGAAAGAGGCTGGTGGATGTAGGGAACATCCTTCACTTTACTGTTGCTGAAACATAGGGGTTGCGTATCTTTGGGGAAGTTGGTGGCAGAGGCAAAGAGGCTGGGGAAGTGAGTAAGCACAGATGATGAGATGCCAGGAGTGCTGGATTTCATCCTCTACGCCAGAACTGTGAGCTGGTGGCCCAAGGAGCCCCGCTTTGGCCCACAGGCATGTTGTTTTGGCCCTTTAGTGTTTAAAATTCTTTTAAGTAACCGCCAACCTTTGAAAGTGGGAAGATTTTGCATCACTATTAGGATCTCGATTCTCATTTAAAAAATTCAAAATCTGGCAACACCGGGTCCATATTTCTCCTCGGCTACTGCCTGGAGCCAAGGAGCAGGGGTCCCTTTGGGTAAATCTCATGTTCTTCATACTGACACAGCCCCAACCTTACCACTCCACCCACTTTCACTCCCTGCCTGGTGCCTGCAGGCATTTGGCTTCTTACCACTGATGAATGGGAACTACCTTGGATTTTTAAAGCAGGTGAGAGATCTGATGGGATCTGAATGGGTCAAAGTTATTCTGGCTGGAGTGGGAAGGACAGACCAGAAGGAGAAAAAGTGAGAGCGGAGAAACCAGTTAGGAGACTGTCCGGGAGATCAGACAGGAGATGAAGGGACTTTGCCTGAGTAATTCAAATGGGATGGGAATCTTCACAAGTTTCGTTTCCTTATCATTTCAACCTCTTCCTTACCATCCTATATACATTACGCCCACAACATCACCTATCCCCTTCCCCGGCTCCATTTTTCTCCATTATGCCTACCACAGTCTGGCACCCTGGACACTGCACCTATTCATCAATTTATTATTATCTGTCTCCTCCAACTAGAATATAAACCTCATGTGGCCAGGAATTTTGTTCGTTTCATGCCCTGATGTATTCCCAGGGCTGGGAAAAGTGCCTGGCACGGAATGTTTTTAACGAAGAGATGTTTACTTCAGATAAAACATGATGTTCTAAACTGTTTACCAGTTGATATATTTAAGCATCCATAATCTCAATCCTTTGAGGACAACTGACACCCCTGGAAGATGTACCATTTTCTCTGGTCCATCAGCACAGCCCACAGGCCCTCCCCCTGTTCAGATCCCCGTCTAAGAAGTCCATCCCCACACTAGCCATGCAATGGCAGGGACGGGAGAGATGTCAGTCCCCTGGAAAAGCAGGGTCTGGCCAGGACTCACACCACCAAAGCCCGAGCTCTCCAGACCCCTGACCTGGACCGTTCTGAGTGCGGCCCCCTGGGACCCACACATCCTTTGAAAGGAGGACTCTGATTAATTGTCCTTTCTCTCCATTGTAATTTCTTCCCCGGTCCTCTGAACAAGTGCCAGGGCCGTTAGAGCCTCCTTTTGATGCTTAATTGCTTAATTATCAGTTTACTGCACCGATTTTAAGACAGGGAATTGAACCACATTTTAAAAGGCAGGTGGTGCTGCCCCAATAAAAATTAAAAAAAAAAAAATAGACACAGACGTTGACAATGGACTCGAGGACACAGGGAGGGGGAAGGGTAAGCTGGGACGAACTGACAGAGTGGCATTGACATATATACGCTACCAAATGTAAAACAGCTAGCTAGTGGGAAACAGCCGCATCACACAGGGAGTTTAGCTTGGTGCTCTGTGAGCACCTAGAGGGGTGGGATAGGGAGGGTGGGAGGGAGACGCAAGAGGGAGGAGATATGGGGATATATGTATACGTATACCTGAGTCACCTTGTGATACAGCAGAAACTAACACACCATTGTAAAGGAATTATACTCCAATAAAGATGTTAAAAAAGAAATAAAAATAAATGCTGGAGAAGATGTGGAGAAAAGGGAATCCTCCTACACTGTTGGTGGGAATGTAAATTGGTACAGCCACTATGGAGAAAAGTATGGAGGTCCCTTAAGAAACTAAAAATAGATCTACTATGTGATCCTGCAATCCCACTCCTGGGTATATATCCAGAGAAAAACATGGTTTGAAAGGATACATGCACCCCAATGCAGCACTGTTTACAACAGCCAGGACATGGAAGCTACCTAAACGTCCATTGACAGAGGAGTGGACAAAGAAGATGTGGTACATATATACAATGGAATATATGCTCCAATAAAAATTAAAATTTAAATAAATAAATACTTTGAGGAAGAGCTACAAAAAAAAGAACCAAGAAACAAATGAATGTATCAATGGATCACCCTACCAGAGGGTTAACTTCACTGTCTTGGGGCCAGTTGGTAGAGGGTCACACTGAGAATGAGTTGACTGCTCACTCCTGTGCTGCCCCAGGTAGTTTGTTACAGTAAGGGTCCCAGTGCATCACCCATCCCATTATCCACCCTTTGTATTCCTCTCCACACTGTCTCTGGGCTTGGCCAAAGGGGCACACGCAAACATGGTGCAAGCAGGGGCTGGATGAGTGCTTGTGCACTGGCGCTCACTCTCCTGGAACACTATACTGACACCACTGCATAAGGAAGTGAGTCTAGCCTCCTGCGGGATAAGAGGGCACGTAGAGGAGAACCAAGATGCCTCAGTCAACAGCCAGCACTGAGTGCCAGACATGCCGACTGGGCCGTCTTGCATCTTGCAGCCAAACCAGCTCTGCAGTTGAATTCAGCCACGTGAGTGAGCCCAGGCCGAAACAGCAGAGGAACAGCCCACCGAACTCACTGAGTTTGGGCGTGGCTTATTGCACAACAGTAGATAACTAAATGGTCTCTAACTGCAAGACTCTGTATGCTCACTTCGGCAGAACTTTTTCTTTAAAGTAGACTTTATTTTTTAGAGCAGTTCTAGGTTCACAGCACAATTGAGCAGAAGATACAGAGGTCTCCCGTATATCTTCTGTCCTTACACATGCATAGCCTTCCCTATTATCAACACCCCCAACCTGAGTGGTACATTTGTTATAACTCATGAACCTCCATGGGCACATCATTAGCATCCAAAGTCTACAGTTTACATTAGGGTTCACTCTTAGTGTTGTACGTTCTATGGGTTTGGACAAATGTATAATGACATGTACCCACTATTATAATATCATACAGAATAAACTGTATTCTGTATACTGCCCTAAAAATTCTCTCTGCTTCACCTATTCATCCCTCCTTCCCCCTCAATCCCTGGCAACCACTGATCTTTTTCTGTCTTCACGGTTTGCCTCTTTTAGAATGTCATATAGTTGGAATCATACAGTATGTAACCTTTTCACTATGACTTCTTTCACTTACTAATATGATTTAAGCTTCCTCCATGTCTTTTCATGGACTGATGGCTCATTTCTTTTTAGTACTGAATAATACTGCAATGTCTGAGTGTTCTGCAGTTTATTCATCCATTCACCTACTGAACAGCATCTTGATTTCTTCCAAATTTTGCTGCTACAAACATCCATGTGCAGGATTTTGTGTGGACGTAAATGCCAAGGAGTATTTGGGTAAATATCAAGGAGTATAACTGCTGGATCACATGGTAAGAGTATGTTTGGTCTTGTAAGAAACTCCCAAACTGTCTTCCAAAGTGGCGATACCATGTTTGCATTCCCACCAGCAACGAGAGAGAGTGCCTGTTGCTCCACACCCTTGTCAGCATTTGATGTTGTCCATGTACAGGATGTTGACCATTCTAATAGGTATGTAGTGGTATTTCACTGTTGTTTTAATGTTAACTTCTCTGATGACATATGATGTGGAGCATCTTTTCATATGCTTATTTGCCATCTGTATATCTTCTTTAGTGCGGAGTCTATTACTTTGGCTTATTTTAATAAGGTTGTTTGTTTTCTTGTTGTTGGGTTGTAAGACTTTTTTGTATAGTTTGGTTAATATCTCAGATGTCTTTGGCAAATATTTTTTTCCCAGTGTGTGCCTTGACTTTTTATTCTTTTGACAGTAGTATCTTTCACAGAGAAGAAATGCTTAATTTTGACAAAGTCCAGCTTATCAATTCTTTCCAGAACTTTTTTCCTAATTCTAACAACCTGCTAGTTTGGACTTCCACAGGTTTGACACCCGCTCAGGTGGTGCCAGTGTCCACGAAGCCCTCCTGTGCTCCCTTGTTAAGGCAGCATTCACAACCTAGCTAACCTGCCCCAACAGATCCTGGCCACCTCCTCACTTCTGATCCACATTGCTGGTGGGCCCAACAGATCCTGGCCACCTTCTCATTTCTGACCCACATTGCTGATGGGCATGGCAGAGACCCTTTCTCAAGTGTGCTTTCAGAATCGGGCATATATCACTTGGTCTGTCACTCATGAGCAGAGTATAATGTAATTGCAGAACCAGGAGAGTAAGCTCACTACAAGACACTGGGACTTAGTAAGAAGACACTGATGATCATAATATAGGGGTCCCAAATGCAAATGATTATTCAGCCAAAAGGTAAAGAACGATTTAGACTAATGTATAATTAGTTGCCATCTTAAGTTGTATTCTTTTAATGGAAACTCTGTTTGGCTTTCAGATTAAACATTTACATTTATTGGGCTTCCCTGGTGGCGCAGTGGTTGAGAGTCCGCCTGCCGATGCAGGGGACGTGGGTTTGTGCCCCGGTCCAGGAGGATCCCGCATGCCGTGGAGTGGCTGGGCCCGTGAGCCATGGCTGCTGGGCCTGCGCGTCCGGAGCCTGTGCTCCGCAACGGGAGAGGCCACAGCGGTGAGAGGCCCGCGTACCGCAAAAAAAAAAAGAGTAAAGCTACTCTTTAGAGGGAGAAGGAAAGGGCAGATGTTGGTCAAAGGGTGCAAAGTTATAGTTATGTAGGATGAGTAAGTCTACGGCTTACTGTACAGCCTGATGACTACAGTTAATAATACTGCATTGAATACTGAAAATTTGCTGAGAGAGTAGATTTCAGATGCTCTCATCACAAAAATGGTAACTGTATGAGGAGATGAAATATTAGTTTGACAATATTAATCATTTCACCATGTATATATATATATATCAATCAAATCATCATGCTGTGTACCTTAAGTATATACAATTCTTATTTTAAAAATTAAATTATAAAATAGGAGCCAGGAAGTTAGGTCTGGGACCCAGGAGTTGGGTTTGGTTTCCTGAGGTTTTCATAGTCAAAGTTATTCTTAAGGTGTCCCTAATACGTAGCCCCTCTTTCCAGGCTTCTGAGAGCTGCAACCATGGCAGACAGCCATGACCTTCACAGAATAGATTCTTCATTGCATCCTGACTGGACTGGCTTCTGTATTCCAGAAGTTCTTAAACCTGGGTGTGCTTCCAAATCAGCTGGAGGGCTTGTTAAACCATATATTTCTAGGCTCACCCCTGAAGTCTCTGTTTCAGAAGGTCTGGGGTGGGGCCTGAGAATTTGCATTTCTAACAGGTTTCCAGGTGACGCTGATGCTGCTGGTACAGAGACCTCACCTTGAGAACATGGCTTTCGACAAAGTGAGAGTGTCTTGAATATGGGGAGAAATGCTTGACTTGGGGAAAGCACTGGAATTCATTACAGGGAGAGACTTTTTATTACAGTCCTAGGATGGGGGCAAAGTGTCCTTCGGCATGTAGAACACCTGGCTCTGGCCACACAGAGATGGGGAGGGGAGAGGCTCAGACAGAGCCATATCCAACGAGCAGAAGCCAGATATAGTTAAGCCTAGCAAAGCTCTCAGCCACTTTGATTGGAATTCTCAGGATCACAAGGAAACATGAACATTTTATGCATTCCAGCATCTTCCTTGTTTATTTCCCCAGCCCCTCACGCATTTTCAGTGATGCTCTTTGTGGAAATGTCAGCTCTGCTCAAGGGAACAAGGAACAGAACGGCTCCTCCAGACCTCGGCCAAGTGTTCAAGGGGGAGCAGCGCCCCCTAGGGGCCATCAAGGTGAGGTGCACGGGAGGAGTGCGGAGCTAGGGAGGGGCGCGCTCCTTCCTTCAATGCGCTTTTATTGGGCACCTGATGTAGGAGTCCAGGTAAGGAGCAGGAAAGCAGGAGCAGGGAAAGACAAGCAAGACCAGATAATGAAGGACTTAGGACTTTAGTATTTTGACGAGTTGGTCTGCTCCCTTTACCTCTCCTGCAACTTTCTGTGGACTCAACTCATCAAAATGAAAGAATTGTCAAAGTCCCAAAACACATCTGACAACAGAGGAATATGATTTTTTATGATTTTGTTTTCTAATAGAGAAATTCCTTAGAAATGTCATTGGAAGAGGTAGGCATGACTCATTCATCCGATTTCCTTTCCCTGCAAAAGGGATCATTAAGGCATCCAAATTAGCTGGGTGTAATCATGAATTAAATCGAGCTCGTTTATAAGGGAAACATAGAAGCATCTCTCATCTTAATATCCTGACACAATTCTCCTGACTTGAAGGTACGATTAGGAGTAAAGCGGAAAAAAATACCTCTGTAGCTTAACGCTGAGTGGAATTGGTAATAAAACACTATTTCCCCAGTGAGCTCACTGCCTTTCCAGTCCTCCGCCAAGCTCATTATTTTACTTAACTACTTGATAGTTTGAAAAGCTGCCTGTAAACTGGTTAATTAGGACTAACAGTGCTTAGTAACTGGGGAGACAATTGCAGTTTGTGAAATTAATGCTGAAATTGTGGGAGCTCATGATTCATCAATTAAATTGCATCTAGACATGAGGTTCCCCTACCTGTTGTGTCAATCCAGCCATCTGTCCAGGTGGCCAGGGTAACTGAGCATTTCTCTGTCTGAGTTTAGCACTGGTGGTGGTAAGAAACAGAAATCCATTTGGAGAAAAAAGGGAGGTTCATTGTAAGGACACAAAGGTAATTCCGCATGGGATTTTTGGGAATGGATAAGAAACTGAGAAAGGGAGGAACTAAAGGGGTTTCTCCCTCTCTTTTTCCTTCCGTTGGTCTTTCTCTGTCCCTCTCTATACGACCAGGGTACTCCTTCTCTTATCCTAGGTACTGGCTCCATTCTCCTCTCTGCATACACCCATCTTCCATTTAGCAATGGTGTAACGGACTACCCAACATCCCATCATTCTTCTTCCACATGTTTGGGGATCTTCTCCTTCCCTCTGTCACTCCATATGATTTGGTTAAGGTCTACTTGACCAAAGCTAGGGATGCAACTTGTTGCCAGGCTTTAGCTAATCATCTCATTAGGTTCCCTCAGGTCCCAGAAGTTAATTCTCATGGTCCAACCAGAGTCAATAAGATAGAGTGAAGCTTTGCTGGAACATCTTGGAAAGACACTCTCCGTCTTTACCGTGAGGTTTCAAGATGGCGGATGTAGGTTTTGGAGCTGCTGGAGTCATCTTGCAACTACCAAGAGAAATCCTATTTTAGAGTAAAGCCAGCATGTGGAGTAGGGCAGAGCTCAGCCATGAAGAGAGAAGTAGACTGTATGACGTCATTCGAGTCCCTGCATCAAGTAGCCCCTGGTGCCTACATTATCCTGGAATTCACAGTTGCCTGAACCAGTAAATCCCCTTCCTGTGTGTAAGCTAATTTGTTTTTAATTTTCCGTCACTTGTGATAGAAGGAATTCCGAAGGAAGCTCGTGGCTTTTTAAATCCCCTTTACCTTTGAATTGCCGAGTCCCCAGCTCTGACCCTCATTCCAGATGGCTTTCGAAGACAAGAACTCACCAGCATCCAACTACAGTTTCTGTATGTCTTACTTCATATTCTCTAAAAGACTGGTTGAATCGTCCCAGTCAAGGACTGCATCTCCTAATCCACCCAGGTCCAATCAGCTGTAGCCACAAGGGTGAAGCCCCATCGCATAACACGGACACGCTCCGTCTGGGACTGGAATAATATCAAAGAAGAGTCCAAATCATGACTGCTACACCCTTCCTGGGCTCGCTCAGCCTACGGAAAAGGCAAACAGCCACCCCTCCAAATTCACAAGCATCTCCTCTTCTGCTTTGGCTGCGAGAGTCTCGGCATCTTGGCATCCCAGAGGTTATCTCATTGGCCTTCAGGCTCCAGTGCCAACACTTACTGCTTGACAGGCCTTGAGTAAGCCCCCATGGAGCTCCCACTATGCTACAGGAAGGAATCTTGTTCATTAACATGTGTACTTAGCAAATATTTGCCAAGTCCTGGCCTCTAGGAGAGGCAATAAAAAATACTGGAAGGTTTGAGAATTTGTGTCTCTCTTTAGCAGGAACTGAGTGTCCTAAGGCACATTACATAGGACCTCTAAGACTCAACCTCTTCATCTTGAAAAGGGGAGGTGATAATCTTTCCTCCGTTACTCCAAAATGAGGCTGGGCTCCCGCAGGACTGTGTTGCCTGCTGCTCCCTTTGCTGTCAGACGGTGTGTTCTGAGGGCTTGCCAGTAAGACCATCAGCAGAAGCAGGCTGCTTCCTCGTACGCGTGGACGGCAGCGGGTTTGTGGATCCTGTCCAGAGCAGATGCTATCCGTGCCCACATTAACCTCCAGGAGAAGGTGTGGAGACTCCTCTTCCCTGCCGACTTTCTCCAGCATCATGCACCACAGGACCAGCTCTGGTGCAAACAGGGGGTGTGAACACCAAGAGGACTTGGAGGTCAGTGGACAATGGCCCAGCCTTCTCAAGCCACAGTGGGATGGTACCCTCAGAGGGGGCTCAGCAGGATGGAGCCCCAGGGGCCCACAGCAGCCACCTGCTCATGAATGCACCCCTTGCTGGCTTTTCTCCCTTCCCTGTCTCACTTTCTCCACTGCCTCACTTGTACTTCTTGGGATCACCTCCCAGATAAACTACCTACATCCGAATCCTGGTCTCAGGATCTGTGTTGAAGGAACAGAAACCAAACCACCACCCTCAGCCAGGCTTCTTCCACAAGCATCTTGCCTAAAGCTCAGACTCATTTCTTGGAGTTAAACTCATTCCTGGAACTAAACAAATGTCATCAGATTCTTGGGTATCCTTCCAAAGATATTTTATGCATCACTAGCAGATGTGTATATAAGATTCACACACAAGCAAACTTCCTTCTTTTATACCAAGTCTTTGGTGGCCTGCCTACATCTTTCCACACTTCTCCTCCAGTCCCACGTTCTAATTTCCTATCAGTTCACACACCTACCTCCAGCGAAAGGGTGCTATGAATGGGGAAATATCAGGGACAGCACATGGCAAGGGCAATCAACCCACACCGGGCAAGGGGAAGGCCACCCACCAGGGGGCAGACGCCAGAAGCAAGAAAACTACGATCCGGCAGCCTGCAGAAGCGAGTCTGAAAACACAGATCAGAATCTACTCTAGAACCAGGTGGTTCCTGGCCCTTGGGTGGCAAGAGGGGTGTGTACTGCTGGGACACAGAGGACATCCTCTACAGAGCGCCACTTCTCCAAGGTCGAGAAACATGTAACTAACCTTCCGCATACATAAAAATACAAATAGAAATTTAGAGAAAATGAGTTGGCAGGCAAGAAGAAGGCTTCCCAGAGGGGATGCCATATAAGTTGAGACCTGAGGGTTGAGGAGAAGGTAGTCAGTACATGCAAAAGCCTGGAAGCTGGACAGGGACTGGCTTGTTTGAGGAACTGTAAGTGATCTGCTTCGGAGCAACCCCGCGTGTGAGGGCAGAATGGTAACTTCTGAGCCTGAGAGATGCCCAGAGTCTTTGAGTTCTTCCCCACCCCAGCCTGTCTTTTCGTCCACCCACATCCCCTGCTCCAGGGCATGTGTTTAACATTGGACCTTTCCCCAAATGGGATTTGTGCTTTAGGTTTCTGGGCCTTTTTACATGTTGATTCCAACACCAGGAATGAGTTTAACTCCAAGGAAGGATTCTGACCTTTAGGAAAGATGCTTGTTCTTGAGGGAGAAGCCTGGCTTAGGATAGTGGTTCAGTTTATGTTCTTCTAACACAGACCCTGAGACCAGATTTGGATGCAGGCAACTTTCCAACTTGATACTGTTGTCATTTCAAGAATATACAGTGGAATCACAGGGTGTGTGACCTTTTAACATTGGCTTCTTTCTCTCAGCATAATGCCCTTGAGAACCATCTAAGTTGTTGAGGACATCAGAGGTCCATTCCTTTTTACTGCTGCATAATATTCCACAGGGTGCATGAATCAGCTTATTTATACATTCATGTGTCGAGAGACATTTTCTTCGTTTCCAGAGTTTGGCTATTACAAATATAGATGCTATAAAGAGGCACGTACAGGTTTTATGTAGACATAAGTTTTCATTTCTCTGGGATAAAAGCCCAAGACTGTAATTGCCGGATCATAAATAAATGTAGGTTTAATTTTTTTCTTGTTGTTTGTTTAAGAAGCTGTTTTCCAGAGTGGTTGGGCAATTTCAAATTCCCACCAGCAATTCTATAATTCAAGTAATCTACTTCCTCCCAGGATTTGCTTTTTGTCATTATTTTTAATTTTAGCTATTCTAATAGCTGTGTTATGACAGGTCACTGTGCTCTTAATTTGTATTGCCTTAAAATCCATTGATGCTGAATACCTTTCTGCATGTTTATTTTGCCATCTTATATCCTCTTCAGTAAAATGTCTGTTCATGTCTTTTACCCATTTTCAAATTGCATTGTGTTTTTTGTTGAGTTTTGATAATTTTTTATATATTCTTGACAGTGGTCCTTTGTTACATATATGGTTTACAGATATTTTCTCTCCCAATCCTATTTTCATGAGAATTTTTATCATAAATGGGTGTTGGATTTTGTCAAATGATTTTTCTGCATCATGGATGTGATCACATGATTCTTCTTCCTTAGCTTATTGATACAATGCACTGATTTTCAAAATTCAAACCAGACTTCCATCCCTGAAATAAACTAAATTAATTAAAAAGTAATAAAATAATTAAATAGATTGTTGACTTCTATTTACTAATATTTCATTAAGAATTTTGTCACATACAGTCTTTCAACTATTCTATCTTTCTTTTTTTCTTTTACTGCCTTTGTCTAATTTTAGTAGCAGAGTCATGTTGGCTTCATAGAATGAGTTAGAAAGCGTTTACCCTTTCTTCTATTTTCTGAAGAGATTTGTGTAGAATTGCTATTAATTCTCCTTTACACGTTTGGTAGAATTCTCCAGTGAAGCCATCAGGGCCCTAATATTACTTCTTTGGGAGGTTTTAAATCATGCATTCAGTTTCCTTAATAGTTTTAGGACTATTCAAATTAACTACTTCCCATTTCATGGCAGTCTGTGTTTTTTGAGGAATTGGTCCATTTCATCTAATTTGTCAAATTATGTGTATAGAGTTGTTTGTAGTATTCTCTTATTATCCTTTTGATGACTGCAGGGTCTCCAGTGCTAACCCCTGATTCATTCCTGATATTTGTAATTTGTGTCTTCTCTCTTTTTTCCTTCAGCAGTTTCGCTAGAGGTTTGTCCAAAGAGGCAGTCTTTTCAAAGAACTACCTCTTTGTTTCGGTAGATTTTCTCTATTGTTTTTCTGTTTTTAGTTCCACTTCTGCTCTTATCCTTACCATCTCCTTCCTTCTACTTGCTTTGTTTATTTTGTCTTCGTCTTCTATTTCACTGAGGTGAGAGCTTAAATTATTAAACTGAGACTGTTCTTTTCTCGTATATGCATTAGATGCCATAAATTTCGGTTTTAGCAAACAAATGAATATTTAAAAAAACATAAACAGACTCACAGATACATAGAACAAGCTAGTGGTTATGAGTGGGGTGAGGGGTTGGGGAGAGGAACAAAATAGGGGAAGGGAATTAAGAAATATAAACTACTAAGTATAAAATAAATAAGATACAAGCAGGTATTGTACACCACAGAAAGTAAAGCCAATATTTTACAATAACTTTAAATGGAGTATAATCTACAGAAATATTGAATCTCTATGCTGTACACTTGAAACTAATATATAACTAATATTATATTGTATATTATATAAACTAATATAATATATAATATAATATTGTAAATCAACTATACTTCAATAAGAAAAAAAAATTCTGTTTTAGTTGTGCTCCAGTGTTTGTGTCCTGCAAATTTTGACATGTTGTATTTTCATTTTCTTTCAATTAAGAGTATTTTTAAATTTTTCTTGAGACTTTCTTTTGACCATTTTGACTGTTTAGAAGTATAGTATTCAGTTTCCAAGAATTTGCGAGTTTTTCTGTTATCTTTCTGTTATTGATTTCTGGTTATATTCCATTATGGTCACACTATGCACTCTGCGTGATTTCAATTCTTTTAAATTTGCTGAGGTTTATTTTATAGTCCAGAATATAGTCATCTTGGTATATTCACGGACACTTGAAAAAAGTGTGTATTCTGCTTTTGTTAGATGGATTGTTGTATTCATGTCAATGAGATCCTGTTGGTTGATGCTGTTATTGAGTTCTTCTATATCCTTGCTGATTTTCTAATTGTTTTATCAATTGTCATGAGAAGGGTGTTGATGTTTCCAAATTAATTTTGGATTTGTCCATATCTCTTTTTATTTCTATCGGTTTTGTGTCATATAATGTGCAGGTCTTTTGTGCATGCACTTTTAAAATTAATATTTATTTTTGGTGGGTTGACCCTTTTATCATTATGTTATGGTCCTCTCTTCCCCTGGTAATTTTCATTACTCTGAATATTTTTATCTGATATTAAAATAACCACTACAGTTTTCTTTTCATTTTTTTCTGATATCTCCTCTCCCACCCGCTTACTTTCAATCTACCTCTATGTTGAGAAACAGTTTCTTTGAGATAGTATATAACTGGGCCTTTTTTCTGTTTTTGTTTTTATTTTTTAGTCCACTGTGTCAATCTCTGTCTTTTAATTACTGTATGTAGACTATTTATATTTAATGTGATTACTGTTATGCTAGGGCTTAAGTCTGTCATTTAAAGTTTTGCTTTCTGTTTGTTCTGTCTGTTTTTAGTTTCTCTGTCTTCTCTTTCCTGCTTCCTTTTGGATTACTTAAACATTTTTTTATAATTTCATTTTGATTTACCTAGTATTTTTGAGTGTACAGCTTTTTGAACAGTTGCTCTAGGTATTACATTACATATACATAATTTATCACAGTCTACTTGTACTGACATTTTTACCAGTTCATTTGAGGTCTAGAAATCTCATTTCCTTTTATGCTTCTTTACCTTTAACCATTCATAATATAATTGCCTTAAATATAACCTCCACATACATTGAAGTCCATATTAAGCAGTATTATAATTTTTGGTTCAACTAGCAAACATATTTTTAAAAATTCGAATGGATAATAGAGTCTATTGTATTTAATCATAACTTTGCTCTTTTTTCTTTCCTGATGTTCCAAGTTACTTCCTTTCTGAATAAATAACTTCCTTTAGCCATTCTTTCAGGAAATGTGTACACCAAACTCTCTTAGTTTACCCTTCATCTGAATATGTCTTGATTTCTCCTTCATTTCTGATGGATATTTTTCTGGACACAGAATTTGGGGTTCATAACTCTTTGTTTTCAACACGTGAACAGTGCTGTGCCACTTCATTCTGGTCTTCACAATTTCCAATTTTAAAAATCTGCTGTGGTTCTAATTGTTTTCCCCCTATAGGAGATGTGTAATTCCTCTCTGACCACTTTCAAGACTTTTTGTCTTGTTCACTCAGCTATCTTGAATCTGTAGGTTTATGGCTTTTACCTAATTTAGGGAATTTTCAGCCATTATTATTTTGAATAGTTTTCCCATCCTTTATCCTTTCCTTTAGGACTGTGATGACCCAAATGTTAGGTTTTTTGTTATATTCTGCATGTCCCTGAGGTTCTGTTCATTTTTTTCTATTTTCTCCCTGTAGTTCAGATTGGGTAATTTCTATTTTAAGTTCACCAGTTCTTTCCTCTGTCCTCTCCATTCTGCTGCAAGTCCATCCCTTGAGTTTTTGTTTCACCTTTTGTATTTCTTTAGTTCTAAAATTCTCATTTGGTTCTTCTTTAGATCTTATATTCTTTGCTGAGAGTTTCTATTTCTTTTTGGAGAGTTCCTATATTTGTTTCAACTGTGTTCATAGTTCCCCACTGAAGCACTTTTATGACAGCTACTTTAAAATATCTGTGAAATAATTTTAACATCTTTGTCCTCTTAGTGCTGGATTCTGTTGATTACCTTTTTTTTTGTTCATTCAAGTTGAGATATTCCTAGTTGTTTGTATGACAAGTGATATTTGATTGATACCTGGCCATTTTAAAATATTATGTTATAGGACTCTGGGTCTTATTTACTTATTTATTTTGTGTTTTAGCAGGCCTCCCTTGACACTGCTCCTCTGACACTGAATGAGGGGGACACCACCTCATTACTGCCACCTGGAGGTGGAATTCCAGGTTCTCCACTTGGCCTCCATTGACACCCAATGGGGATGGGGCTCCTTATTACTATTGGGCAGAAATGGGAGTTCAAGCTCCCTACTTGGTGTCTGTTGATACCACACTACCTGGAAAAGGGAGGTGAGCCTGGTTACTGCTCCCCATGTGGCCTCATTAATGCTGAGCAGTGGTGAAAGTCCTGACTCTCCAAGAGATCTTCTCTGACACTATCCCAGTGAGGAGAGGAATGAGTTCTTCCTACCACTAAGTAAAGATGAAAGTCCAGGCTCCCATGCGGTCTCCACCGACACCACCCCAGCAGAGGAGTGGGGGCAACTCACCACAGCCTGGCAAGGGTAGAAGTCTGGGCTCTCAATTCAATCTTGGCTGATGGAAATGGGAAATTGGCTTTTCTGAATTGCTGGTTTCTCCAAGACACAGTCTAGGATAGATGAGGCCAAAGGAAATCCCAGAGAACCCACCACTGTATTGTTCCTTGGGTTTTGACAGTCTGCCTTCTCTGCACTTTTCAGAGTCTTCCTGTGTTTGTTTTATATATAATGTCCAGGGGATTTTAGCTGAACTTAATAGGATAAATAGGTAAAAGTGTGTCTGCTCACTCCATATTACCAGAAGTCCCCTGCCTAAATTATTTTTAATATTTATTTATTTGTTAATAGATAGTATATTCGCATGGTTCAAACTCCAAAAAGGCACAAAAGGGGGGGGGTTGGAAAAATTCTCTGTTCACCGTGCTCCCCAAGCCACTCAGTTCCTATGATCATTAATCAAATGTTATCAGCCTTTTGTGCACCCTTTCAGAGATAGTTTATGCAGATACAAGCAAATTCATTTATAAATTTTCTGCTTATTTTACATAAATAGTAAAGTCTTAAGCACACTGATTTAGTGCTTTGACTTTTTTTTTAGCCACCTTCTTTTAACTTTTTTTTTAAATTGAAGCACAGCTGCTGTACAATATTATATAAGTTACAGGTGTACAATATAGTGACTCACAATTTTTAAAGGTTATACTTCATTTATAGTTATTGTAAATATTGGCTATATTCTCCATGTTGTACAACTTTTTTTTTTTTTTTTTTTTTCCCGCGGTACGCGGGCCTCTCACTGCTGTGGCCTCTCCCGTTGCGGAGCACAGGCTCCGGAAGCACAGGCTCAGCGGCCACGGCTCACGGGCCCAGCCGCTCCGCAGCACGTGGGATCTTCCCGGACCGGGGCATGAACCCGTGTCGCCTGCATCGGCAAGCAGACACTCAACCACTGCGCCACCAGGGAAGCCCCAACTTTTTATTTTTAAATAATTATAGATTCACAGAGGTTGAAAAGAAATCTACAGGCAAGTTCTGTGTAGCCTCCCCTCAGCCTCCCTCAGTGTTATAACAATGTTAACACTGTATGCAACTACAGTACAATATCAAAACCTAGAAACTGGCATTGGTACAATCCACAGACTCCACAGGCCATATTCAGATTTCATCAGTTATACACATGCACTCATGCGTGTGCCTGTTGTATGCATGTGTTGTGTGCACGTGTGTGTAGCTCTTTGCAATTATGTCCCATCTGTAGCCTTGTATAACCACAGCCACAATCAAGATGCTCAACTGTACTATCACAAGATTCCCTTATGTTTTATAGCCACACTCAGCACCTTACCCCCATCCTTAACATCTCTATTATTGGATTATTTCATAAACAATTCATAAAGAGAATCATTCTTTTTGAAATTTTTCTTAACTCAGCATAATTTCCTTGAGGTTCATCCAAGTAGTTGTGTGTATTAATAATTAATTCCTTTATATTACTGAGTTGTATTCCATGGCATGGATGTACCACGTGTGTTGAACAATTTACCCATTAAAGGACATTTGAGCAATTTCCAGTTTGGGGGCTATTATGAATAGAGCTGCCATGAACATTTGTGTTCAAGTTCCTGAGCAAAAACAAGGCTTCATTTCTCTGGGATAAATGCCTACGTGTGAAATTGTTTGTTCATACGATAAGTCCATTTTTTTTTTTTTTTTTTTTTAGTTTTGAAAAGAATTGCCAAATTTCCGGAGGAGTCAT
The DNA here is from genome assembly GCF_949774975.1 of Lagenorhynchus albirostris. Taxonomy (NCBI): domain Eukaryota; kingdom Metazoa; phylum Chordata; class Mammalia; order Artiodactyla; family Delphinidae; genus Lagenorhynchus; species Lagenorhynchus albirostris. The sequence goes on from NC_083109.1 coordinate 69,989,488, forward strand.
ACCACTTACATTCCCACCAGCAACGTAATTCATGTACCATAAAATTCAGCCTTTTAGCATGCAAGTCCTGAAGAAGACGCCTCTTTCCCCCCACCTTTGGCCACGCCATGTGGTTTGTGGGATCTTAGTTCCCTGACCAGGGATTGAACCTGGGCCACAGCAGTGAAAGCGCCGAATCCTAACCACTAGACCCAAAATTCACCCTTTTAAAGTGGACGGTCCAGTGGCCTCTAGGACACTCACAAGATTGTACAACCATCACCATTATCTAATTCCAGAACATTTTCATCACCCAAAAAAGAAACCCCATTCCCATGAGCAGTCACCTCTGCCCCATCCTCCTTCCAGCCCCTAGCAGCCATTACTTAGAAATCACTTTTTAAATTTCCCCTCAGTCCTTCAATTTATAAGTACCCTATCCTACCCTGGAATATAGAATCTAATTGAAAATAAGTGAAATCACACCCAGTAGAATGTAGGCTTCCTGAAGGTAGGGGGTTTATTTATTTACTTAGTCTATTTTGTTCATTGATGAATCCCTAGAACAGACTCTGGCCATAGGAGTTGCTCCATGCTCATTTCTAAGAGCACAAGTAAATGGGATAAGAAATGCATGCGTGAGTGGATACATTGCTCAAAGTCATTAATGTTAAATTCCAGTGCTGGGACAGGACAGCAGTTTCCATTCTTGTTAAACATCAGAATAACCTCCATAGGTTGTGAAAGGTATACATTCATGGCTCCAGCCCAGAATTTCTGAATCAAAACCTCTAGGTATGGGGTCTGAGATTATTCATTTTTAATCAACACTCCTGGAAGTTCTCATATAAGTAGCTTTACCCCAGTGCACAGGTTAGAGTTTCTGAATTATCAAGGTAGCAATAGGACTGGATAGGTACTGAGTACATGAGCTAAGCCCTGGCCAGAAGCCAGTGGATGTGCCTTCTTTCTCAGAGAAAAAGAAATATAGAAAAATAATTCTGTCCAAAGGATGCCTCTGTTGGGGAGGCATGTGATAGGCTAGAAACAGAGGATACTTCAAAGTCAAAGACAGAAGTTTGAGTTCAGACTCAGTTACTCACCAGCGGAGTTGGACACATTATTTGGCTTCTCTGAGTAGTTCCATTTTTTGTTAAATGGGCAGAATAATAGTTTCTAGCCCAGATTGCTATTGTGAGGATTAAATGAGCTAATCATACAACATATGCATGTACAAGTGCACATGTGTGCACACACAAATGACACACACACACTGTATTTTAACCTATAGACTTCCAGTTATGGAATCAGAAACCATGAATCTCCACATTAAAATGATCCTCAGAATAACAGTATCTCACCTTCCTCTTACAACAGGGACTCTTAACAGGTAGCCGCTTAGTTTCTATTTGAATGCCTCCTAGGCTGGGTGCCTCACTACCTCATAAAGCAGCCTTATTTTCCAGTTAAATCCCATTATGAGGAAGCTCTTCCTTAGGATGAGCTAAAATCCACATGCCTTTGCCTCCCACCACTGGTTCTCATCCCTTCGCTGGAGCCCTGAGGAATGAGACAAACCCATTTCCACCCCACAGTCTTTCTAGTTAACCAACCTCTTACCGTATAATCACGGCTTGGCAATATATTATGTGAGGGGTGGTGTATCAGACAATGGACTTCTTTCCTGGTGACACCCTGTTTGCTGCTAGGCTTGAAGCAGTAGAGTCACAAGGACAAATGTCTTTGGAGGCCAGGCAGGTGACGTAAATAAGTGAGGTCAGCTCACTAAGGACTACGGCAGAAATGATGATCCAAGCCCCTCTAAGGCAGCCTCCACTCAGTTCCACCGGATCTTTTCAGATATTGAAACGTGGCCCTATGTTTCCAGATACGGTTTTTAAAATAAGTATATCCTAACTCCATACCTTTTATTTCAAATCACCCATTTCAAAAATGAGTGCATGTACAAACTAGTGAAATGTGATAAGTTCTGTAGTTTAGTTAATAATATGGTACCAATGTCAATTACCTGGTTTTGTAATGTACCATGGTTAGGAAAAGTATTATCATGGGGGGAAACTGAGTCAAGGGTAGAAGGGGACTTTGTGCTACTTTTGCAACTCCTTGTGAGTCAAAATGCATTTCAAAATAAAAAAAACCTAAAAGATAAAAATAGGAAACTGCCATTTTTTTTTTTTTTGGAAACTGCCATTTTTTTAATCACTCTTTTTTTTTAATGTTGGAAACTTAATTCAACTGGAAAGCACCCACGTGTTTGCAGGTATATTAACACTTATCTTGGACCATCCACCTGCAGCTTTCACAGTGTAGCGCCGTGATTGAGTTTATAAGTTTTGCAGTCAGACTATTTGAATTTTGGCTCTAGTACTTATTAGCTCTGAGACCCTGGCAAGTTTCTGAGTCTCAGTTGCCTCATCTGTGCAACAGGAGATATTAATATTTCACTGGGTAGTTGTAGGAATTAAAGTTGCAACATGTTAACATGGGGCCTGGAATACATGTGCCATTCAATAAATGTAGCCACTGTGACTGTCAGGGCGAGTTCAGGTGGATAGATGCTTAACTCACCACCACAGCACGCTGGTCTGACATAGTCTATGGACAGATGCTCTGGCTCCCTCTCTCATTTTCATTCCTGCTCAGAGCAGGTTTTCTGACGAAGCAGATTGGTTGAATCCAGGAAGCCAAGAGAAGGGTGCATTCCCCTTTTACTGCTCAGACCACCTGGAAGTCCCCAAGCCTCCAGTCAGAGGCCGGCATCTCATGAAATGAAAGACACACTGAAATCAGCCGTGCCTGATCTGTCTGCCCCCAAATCGACCACACCACCTTAGCCCTGCTCTTCCCGGTGCAGAAAGAAATGAGCGGGGGGCTTCCCTGGTGGCGCAGTGGTTGAGAGTCCGCCTGCCGAGGCAGGGGACACGGGTTCGTGCCCCGGTCCGGGAAGATCCCACGTGCCGCGGAGCGGCTGGGCCCGTGAGCCATGGCCGCTGAGCCTGTGCATCCGGAGCCTGTGCTCTGCAACGGGAGAGGCCACAACAGTGAGAGGCCCGTGTACCGTAAAAAAAAAACCAACAACAAAAAAAAGAAATGAGGGGGGACAGACAGAGCGAGTGGCTGATTAGAGTTTTTCTCCTGGCCTGAAATTCAGGAAGTGAGAGGTGAAAACAGACACTGGAGTGGGTGAGCCAGAGGCCTGGGCAAACACACAGCTATGCGGATCACGCCAGGCTTGGAGGGGAACAGGGGGAAAAGGCCCAGCTGGGCTATGTTTGCCCCTGGACCCCAAAGGAGCAGGGGACCTGCACCATCCAAGGTCCAGAATTTCACTCCGGTGAGGCCAAGAGGCTTTGGTGGAGGAAATCGGGGCCCAAACTCCAGGATTCATAAAGTCTCCCTCTCTGTATATCAGGAGCAAAATGGTGGGCATCAAACAACTGCTTAACAGGAAGGAAGGAAAAGAAGGAGAAAGAAGAAAAGGAAGGGGGAATTCAGACAGAATTCACTCCACAAATAGGACTCAGGTGCCTCCTCTGGGCCTCGCACTGTGTTGGGAACCAGGGACAACGCAGTGAACACGAGAGGATGCTCTCTTGGAGCTTATACTGCAGAAGAGACAAAGCAAACCATCAAATCCATAACTTGCCAGTTTGTAAAAAGCACTGGGAAGAAAAACAAAGCCAGGTGCTCTGCTTTCACCAGGTGGGCAGGAAGGACCTTTCTGAGCGGATGGCAGTAGAGACTGGGTGTGAACAATGAAGGAGCAAGCTGTGCAGAGACCCAGGGAGTGAGCTTCCCAGGCAGAGGGAGCAACAAGGGCCGAGGCCTCAAGGCTGGAGCCTGCCTGGGCTGTTCCAGGAGCAAGGGGCAAGAGAGGTAGAGAGCCGTGGGGATGAAGCCCCAGAGGCAGCAGGGAAAGACCCAGGTGGGCAAGGATGGGAGCACAGGGTCGTCAGGGTGCTACCGCAATGGTTCAGATCCACAAGGGCACACTCCATTAACTCCCCATGCTTTGCAGGCATTTTTCAGGAAATTTAATCACACCCACTCTCCTCATGCTGTCATCCTCATTCTCCAATGCCAGTGCCCAGTAGCTTGCCCCAGACCACACCCACGTGAGCATCCTAACGCCGGTCTGTAGGATTCCCTGCTCCTGTCCTCAGAAATCTCCCACTTACCTGGCACTGCCTTCCCAGCTCTCCCTCCTAGTCCAGAGTCAGAGGGATGATTCTCACACATTCACAGAGTCAACTGATTCCAAGGGTTTGCTGTAATGGCCATTATTCATCAAAGCTGACTTGTATGCCATCTCAGAAATGGAGTGGCAGCCTGGCTCGCACACATGACCACTGACACGCAGGACCACTGACATGCATGACCACTGACGTGCATGACCATCAACACAGATTTGTCTCTGTGTTGTTTCTCCCCACCGGACAGTGTGCTCCATGAAAACAGAGGTGGCTTCTGTGTTTTTTTGACAGAGGTATCCTCAGCCCCTAAAGAGTGTCTGGCATAAAAATATACCACGGTTACGTAAGATGCTAACATCAGGGGAAGCTGGGCGAAGGATACATGGCACGTTAATTCTGTCTTATCTTTGCAACTCATCTATAAATCTAAAATTATTCCAAAATTTTTTTTTAAAGATTAACACTAATGCTGGCAGGCAGAAGTAAATAAATAGAAGTGGATTTCAACAGATGTGAACCTGGCTTACCTGCTCCTTTTCCTGCAGCTGTCACTCTTAAGCCTCACCCCCAGAGCCCTGGGCCATCCCTTTGAGCCTCCGGAATAAATACCCGCCAACGTCTGAGTATAGGTAACACCTACCGCCAGGCGCCCAGAAAACCCCCACACGTCACCCAGCCTATCCAGCGTCAGGTGCCTCGGCCTCAGCAAGGAAGTCAACTGAAGGATTTTATTTTCCCAGCACTTTGCGGAGCTCACTCGACCCATCAAAATAACTGTTTGACTTACTGTGAAATGTGAGCTCTGCAGCTGCATGTCTGCCCTCCCCGGGAACTTGGGACTGGCGGCTGGCGGCTGCCGGCGCCCACGTCAGTGTCTGGAATTAACAGCAGTTTGGAAGTTTCCCTAATTAGTTACAGCACCATTCGAGGCGTCATTTTATTTTATTTATTTTATTTTTTTTAATGAGCTAAATAACATATTGCCGCTTAAATTTCTGGGAGACAGGAAGCTATAAATAAAATTATAATTCACTTTAAGTCTATCACACAGATATACCGAGTTCAGAAGTAAGTTTTAATTCGACTAATGAGATGAAACTTGCTCTGTAGGGTGTGGACGGTGAGTATGAAGATCTCTCTGTCATACAGAGTGGTGGCGTTCCCCAAAGCCCAGGGAGACAGTGCAGCCCGGAGACAACCAACAAAACTTGATCTGCTCAACAGAGGGTATGCATGGGGTCCAGGAACCCCAGTGCCAATTCAGGTCTCTGACCTGGCTCTCCTTCCTTCCCCAGGCCTCAGCTTCCCCTTACAGACAAGGAGGAGGAGGCTTATGCTTCCATCAGAAGTTTTTACAAACATGAGAACATCTGACATGTGTGAAAATAGCTGATCCAAGAGATCTGGTGGTGTGGTGTAGTGGTTAAGGGCTTGTACTCAGAAGCCATGCTGTTTGGGTTCAAATCCCGCTTTCTTCATTACCTGGCTGTGTCAACTCAGGCAAATTACTTAATCTCTCTGTGCCCCACTTTCTCTGCCCATGAAACATTCATTTGGCTTCTTGAATAACTTAATTGCTTAGAATTTACAGAGAGGATGTAGCGGATTCTCTGTAAGTCTTATCTAGTAGATGTATTGTTAAAGAGCCATTAAGGGCTTCCCTGGTGGCGCAGTGGTTGAGAGTCCGCCTGCCGATGCAGGGGACACGGGTTCGTGCCCCGGTCCGGGAAGATCCCACATGCCGCGGAGCGGCTGGGCCCGTGAGCCATGGCCGCTGAGCCTGCGTGTCCGGAGCCTGCGCTCCGCAACGGCAGAGGCCACCACAGTGAGAGGCCCGCGTACAGCAAAAAAAAAAAAAAAAAAAAAAAGAGCCATTAAAATGGTTTTGTCAATGGTCTGTGGGGCTCCTAAGAGCCACAGTATATAAACAGATCTACAGTATGTCTGTGATATTAAAATATAATGAGGGACGGGGGCATTAGGGAACAAGGTTGAGAAACACTCAAACACTTATCTACTTGTGTGCAAAGTTTATCAGGCACGTGCCTTGTCTGATCCTAACTGTTGGGGTGTAAGGTTTGGGGACCAGACAGGCCAATATTTAAATCTGGATCTTCTACTTATGAACTGTGTGATCTTAGCAAGTTAATACTTTGCTTCTCTGTACTTGGGTTTTCTTATCTATCAAATGGAGCTATTAAAGTTGTGGGGAGGATAAAATAAAATTAATGCACGGCGAGAGCTTAGTACAATGCCTGCCGCACAATAAACACTCAATATACGGCAGCTATTACTGGGATTGTTTTCCTCATTATTTTCCCAAGCATATAAAGAGCCTAGTGCATGAGGGGCACACAATCAATGATAGCTCAGCAGTGCCTCTGAACCGTCGCAAGGCTGACACTTTCTCAGGCTCTTTCTCGCGCTCTCTAATGATGCCAGGGAAACGTTGCTGTTTGCTATGCAAATATTTCACTTTGCGTCTGTAATCATAACATCACATCATCGAGTGGACGGTAACAAGACAAACGCACTGATGTGGGATGTTTGCAGTGGCTCGTCAGCTCCTGGCGGATCTGAGGGAGCTGCGGAGGCAGCCGGCCAGTCGCCAGCTTCTCCGGGCACATTTCTGGAGACGATGCCTTATTAGTGTCACAGGGCACGGAGCGCTTCCTCTTATACAGTCAATTCCTGGTCAGCTGGGATGCCCTAAAGAAAGAGCCGCTTTTAAAGAATCAATATGGAATTTAAAAGATTGGAAAGTGTACTTCGCCACTCCAGGGTTCCCACCGGAGCAGAAGGAATTCTGGACTTCTGCTCAGGGAAGATAACTGGAGAATGGAGGCCGCCCAGGGCACTCCCACCTTGGCACCCAGGGGCCAAGGCCTGTGTCACGACTCCCACCACTCAGAGGGCCACCTTGGCTACTTGCAAACCCCTCAGCATTCATGGTGGGGCATGTACCTTTTACCTGCTCTAAGTGCCTTCCCTAGGTTTTATCTAAATTCTTCTTGTTATAGATGTAGAATCCATCTCTCACTGGACCTTGGGGACTCCTAAGTATGGCTTCCACTTGGTTATGGAGAGCGGAAATGGGGGCACTGTGCGCCAGCAAGTCCCCCAGCTTAGCCCCTCCAGCCTGTTTACTCAGCCTGCCAAGGTCAGGTGTGGAGGGGGTACCTCCCTTCTGACTGCCCAGGAGTCTCCCTGGGGATGACAAGGGTCCTGAGGCACGCTGGGGTAGTGCCTACACAGACGGAGTCCAGCCTTCGGGCCTGGCCGGGAGACAGTCACTCTGTGCAGTCAGCTGGTGCACGGAGAGAAGAGATTATCCCTGTGCTTATAGAGAAGCCTCATGAGCCTAGCCCCCAGGGTCCCGTGCACCGTGCGGCTAGCTGGTCAGCATCATTTATTTACAGGGAATCTATGCTGTACAAGGTAGATGCCTGAAATCAAACTTAAGTCACTACCCTCACCGGGCTTACCTTCTAATGAGATGGGCAATCAAGATGTAAGGAGTGGTAAACCCGATGGAAGAGAACGAAGCAGAGTAAGGACATAGAGGGTGAACGGAGGGGCTGTTTCAGGCAGAGTGGTCTGGGTGGGCTCTCCGATGAGGAGATGTCGAACCAGAAGCCTGTAAAAGGAGGGGCAGGTGTGTGTGTGTGTGTGTGTGTGTGGTTGCACAGGGAAACATGTATATCTCACAGAGAGGAAAGCCTGGGGAGATGGAACACGCCTGGTGGGTTCAAGAAAAAGCACAATGACCAGTGGGGCCAGAGCAGACAGAGCAGGTAGGAAGCGATGGGAAGGAGGACAGAAGGGGCAGAAACCCATCTCACGGGGCCTGCAGGTCATAGGATGGCGACTAGACTTCATTCTAAGCAGAATAAGAAGCCACTGGAGCCTTGACAGCAGGTGATCTTTGTTTTTACAGGTTGACTCTGGCTGCTGTGTGGGCGGTTTTAAACTGCCCCCCCCAAGGGTGGTGCCGAAGTGCTGGCTAGCGTGTGTAAGTTCCAGAAGGCTGTGATGTGTCTTACGGGGAAAATGATGCATCAGTTAAGCTTTGTTCAGGCATGAGTTATAGTGCTGCTGGCTGTGAGTTCAATGTTCATGAATCCACAGCATATATTACAGAAGCTGTGTTTAAATAGAAACACACACTAAACAAAGCTAGATACTGATGGATGGACGAAAACGTCATGGCCAGAAGCTCACAGGAACCTAACCCCATATTTCACCTACGAGCGATACATTATTCAGTATTTATGAATTTAGCATTTGTGGCGGCTTTATAGAACATAATAACCATGAATAAAAAGCATCGACTGTAAATGGATTCAGAATATATTTTGGAGGTAGAGGGCAAGAGAGGAACACCATCTGATACCGTCCTTCCACGTGTGTTCCTTCCTTGGCAAACCCAGGCGGGGAGGATTACTTAGCTCATTTTACAGATGAGAAAACTGAGGCCAACAGGTGAAATCGCACTGCTAGGTAAGGCAGAATCGAGGTACTAACCAAGGTCTAAATCCAGTCCTCTCTTTCTCAGTGTGTTCACTTGCTAGGGCTGCCATAATAAAATACCACATGCTGGGCGGCTTAAACAACAGAAATGTATTGTCTCACAATTCTGGAGCCTGGAAGTCCAAGTTCAAGGTGTCAGCAGGTTTAATTTCTTCTGAGGCCTCTCTTCTTGGCTTGCAGGCCGCCACATTCTAGCTGTGTCCCCATGTGCTCTTTCCTCTGCGCCTGCCCATCCCTGATGTCTCCCTGCCTCCAAATTCCCTCTTCTTGTAAGGACAGTCATTTTGGATTAGGGCCCACCCTAAGGGCTTCATTGGAATCAAATCACCTCTTTAAAGACTGTCTCTAAGCGCAGTCACATTCTGAGGTACTGGAGGTCAGGATTTCAACACATGGATTTCAGGGAGACACAATTCAGTCCATAATACTCAGCAACAGCTGTACTCTCTCTCACTCTCCTTTCTCTCTCCATCAATTGTAAAATAAGGGTCTGTAGAGTCCTGGAGGGGTGGGGGGTATTGTCCATTCCTCCCTGATGCTGTAGGTGTACATGTTTGTCCCTTCACTGAGGCCAGAATGGCAGCCTAGAGCACCCAAGGAGAAAAGAACAGGCGGGAGCAAGAAAGCTGAGAAGCTGTCTTTGGTTCTGTGACCGCATAATTCTCTCCGTCTTCCTTGCCATGTGATTCTTTCTGCCATTTAATCAACTAAGTCCAAAATTGTGAGAGAAAGGGAACCACCACCTCAGGTCCTCAGCGCTCCCTGAGGGATTATGGGATTTTACATAATTAAATAGGAGCTGTGCGATTTCAAACCTGCTCACCTCCGTTGAATGTTGTATGTTGCCTCTTCACTATTTCTCAGCTCTTGTTTCAAAAGGAAAACCTGATTCACTGGGACAAAAACGCCTCTCCGTGGCTCTCTGCTTGGCTCCTCCAGCTTCTCATGGCCATAGTTTGCTGCCGCTCCCTACTTCTCAGCCCACCTAACCCAGCACCTGGCCTTCAAGCCCAGCTGGGAGGCATGGGGTCCCTCCACTGTGTTCGGATTGAAGCCTGGGCAACCCGAAAGCAGGCTACCTGGGCTGAAAGCCTGCCTTGGCAAAATGGCTCACCTCTCCTCATCTGCAAAATGACGGGTTCTTGACGGGTTCACATGGAGATATGAAAAGCCCCGTTGCTGCCCAGAACCTGTAAAGTGCTTTGCACACTACAAGTGCTATACAAATATTATTATTATCAATGTGCTTTGGAAAGAACTGGCTCCATAGCCACAAGCAGCAGCAGTGACATGGGACTTGTGAAGATGCCGGAGGTGCCAGGCTTCTCTGCTCTCTCCTAGGTGTCACTGGGACTGCCAGAACATTCCTGACCCGGCAGCCATCCTGGTGCAGATGGTGTAGAAGGAGAACATCACAGATGATCTCATCGTGTCCTACAGGTTTACGCCTCCAGGGCCCCAACAGGAAGAAGAAATAGATGAAGCGGGCCAGATGTTTCTCAGAAAATATGGAGTTGAGGGAATATGGGAATTACAGATTTTTCTTTCAAATTCCTTGTCTTAGAAACATTGAGCATGCTACATAATGCACCTGACAGGCAGAATCCGACCGAGGGGAGTTCAGTTAAAACTCTGAAGTTGGTTTCTGTGCAAGATACTCGTGCTCTTTTCACATCCCCTGAGCCTCCCTGGAGGTCATCAGCAGACAGTGTCTTTCCGTCTGAGGATGGTCTGTGTGGTCAGGTCAGAATGCTCAGCCCTCACCTGGGGCAGCCTGGAAGTGCCTGAGCGTCAATGCCCCTGGAGCAACCCCGCACTGGAGGAATAGGGGTGAGTGAAACGTACTAGCTTGTTCGGCCTGCAAGGGGAAAATCTGACATTCTTTCAGAGGGTCCCCAGCAGGACTGAGCCCCTCTTGTCCACTGCAGGAAACTGTCAGCACAGTGATGCACTGTTTTCTTGCTTTGGGGGTTTTTTAAAACTGAAGTATAGTTGATTTACAATTTTGTGTTAATTTCTGCTGTACAGCAAAGTGACTCAGTTATACATACATACATTCTTTTTTATATTCTTTTCCATTGTGGTTTATCCCAGGACATTGAATATAGTTCCCTGTGCGATCCAGTAGGACCTTGTTGTCCATCCATTCTATATGTAATAGTTTGCGTCTGCTAACCCCAGACTCCCAGTCCATCCCTCCCCCCTCCCCCCTTCCCCTTGGCAACCACAAGTCTGTTCTCTATGTCTATGAGTCTGTTTCTGCTTCATAGATAGGTTCATTTGTGTCGTATTTTAGATTTCACATATAAGTGACATCATATGATAGTTGTCTCTCTCTGCACTGTTTATTGGTTTCCTTCCTTCCCTGTCTCACTTCCCTATTCCCCCCACCCATGGTTCCTGGCATCACGAGATAATGAACTATGTGCACCCAAATTCCTGCCTCAGGATCTGCTTCAAAGAGAACCCAAACTAAGACAGTGCCTATTCAATGTTCCACAACACAGGGGTATCTTTGATACCCATGACAGCCAAATAGCCTGCTTCAACTTGCATACCTTTAACCATGGAGAGTTCACTACCTCATGAGGTGGTCCATTCCATTCTTAGGCAACTTTGACCCTTACGAATTAAAATGTAAATACTGTTTCTTATAATGAACAGCAATCTATCTTCTCTCTCCAGGGCCTGTTCTCACTTGATATTACTTGAAATCCCTTCACTATCTTGGTCCCTCTTGCTGAGCAATAGCTGTTTTTCGGGGTAATACTCAGAACCAGATACAAGAATGCAAGTGGGGTCTGACCAGCCAAGAGCAGAGTAGTGCTGGGAGCGCTGTCTCCTCCCTCCTCCTGGGCACCAGGCCTCTCTTTAACGTCACCTGAAAGTCTGCTGTAGCCCTGGTTTACTCTGCGAATATGGGTGATCTTAGCAGGAGCCCATGATAGGCTGTGCAGCCAGCCCAGCTCTGAATGCCCAGCAAATGTGATATTCCCAGTAGAGGAAAAGGAAGCAAGGCAGGGTCTGGAGTGGGGACAAGAGGTAACATAGGACATAGGATCTGGCCTTAGAGAGGGCCAGTAGGCCAAGGTGAGATATATTCATTAGACTCACAACTGTATTTGAAGCCTAACTCGAGGTGGCCAGAGCAATAAAAAGGGCACATTGGCTCATGTCTCTGAGAAGCCCATGGTGGATCAACTTACAGCTCCCCAGAGATGTCACAGGGAATACATCTGTCCTTATCACTCTATCTGATCCCTTTGTGTGGACTGTATGCCCAGGCAGGCTCTCATCTCCTGGTTACACAGATGTTCTCCAAAAGCTACAGACTTACATCCTCCTAGTTTAGCAATGTCAGGGCAAAGAGAACGAACAAATGTTGGTTTCATTCTTATTTGCAAGCCTGGGTCACCTACACAGCCTGGAGCTGGGAGGTGAGGTCAGCCTCATCCAACCATGTAGACTAAGAGTGGGAGAAGGGTGGTTTCCCCACAAGAAGGATGGAATCCCATTACTAAAATAAAAGAGGAAAAACCCAAGATACCTACTCCAGGCATCCTAGAATTCCTGTAAGACTCCAGACCATATGAGTATATGAGAGCTCTGAGTTCCAAAGGTGGATCAACGGTGGATGCCTAAGACAATGGGGTCAGCCGTGGTAGCAAGGTCCAGACCCCTGGGTAAGTGTTAGCAGGACAGGGTATGTGGTGACGTTATGGTCGAATTAAATTGAGCCTTTACTGTGGGAGAGGCACTGTGCTTTACATGGACTATCCCAGCCACTTTCAGGATGCTCCCATGATTGTCATTTTACATATGAGGAAACAGAAGTGCCAAAAGGTTAATGAATTTGTATCCAAGGTCACACAACTAGTGACAGGACAGGATTTGAGTGCAGGGTCTCATCCAGAGCTGCAGTTCTCAACCTGGTTTGTGCATTAGAATGACCTAGAGAAATTCTTAAAACCCCTGTGCCAGGCTACAACTCAGATCACAAACTCTGGGAGTGGGACCCAGGCATCGATACTTCTTAAAGCCCCCCGCTACCACCATTCCACCCAGGCCAGTGATTTCTATGTACAGCCATGACTAAGCACAACAGCTGGTCTGGAGTCTACACTTCTAACCACTCCTCATGGGAGAGCTTCTCATTGGACAGAGTTGGGCAGGCTGGGGCCTAGACCAAGAGTTGGGGGTAATGAGCCATTTCCTTTCGTGTAAATTACCTTCACTTTTCTCTGCAAAGCCAATGGAATCTCTTCTCCCAGCCAACACTTCTGATTCCACTCTCCAGCAGATATTAATCATCCCCCTTTTCATCTGCTCTGGCATCTCGGAGGGAGGGCTCCAAGGACGGAAGCCCTCTGCATGTTGGATTTAAGTCACATTTTTCTGAGTGTCCCCAATCCCAGGACAGAGGACAAAAGTTGGAAGCTTTATAAGAGACAAACTTGATCTCATTCTCACACATTTCACAGATGAGGAAACTGAGACTCCTTTGCCTCTCCTCTCACTTGCATTTTCTTGCTGGACAGCTCACTGGCAAGCAGTCACAATAACTGAAAGGCTGAAGGAGAGTGTATAAAGAAAAAGACCACTGTTAAGGACTAAATATGTGTGCCTCCCCCCATATCCCTATTTTGAAACCCTACCCTTAAATGTGATGATATTAGGAGAGGGAACTTTTGGAAAGTAAGATTAGGTGAGGTCATGAGGGTAGATCTCTCACAAATGGGATTAGTGCCCTTATATGAGTCACCAGAGAGCTTGCTTTCTCTCTCTGCTCTCCACCATTGAGGACACAAGAAGTCAGCAGTCTGTAACCCAGAAGAGGGCCCTCACCAGAACTCGACCATGCTGACACCCTGATCTGAACTTCCAGCCTACAGAACACTGAGAAATAAATTTCTATTTTTTCTAAGCTACCCAGTCTATGGTATTTGTTACAGCAGCCTGAACTGATAACTACTAATCCACAATTCCATCTATCTATCAAGACTCACTTCTCCAAAATCCCCCAGATAGCCCCAAACTTTCTAAACCATCCAATTATTCTAAAAAGATTTGTTGAACACTCAGTGTTCATTAGGCTGTAAGAATATAAGGAATTTGAGACACAGGCCCTACCCTGGAACACCTTCAGAGTGTGATTGGCTTTGTTGGTTACCGTCCCAAGGACCATTCCTCTGCCCTCTTCTAAGCTGCCTGAACCTGCTTTCAACAGCAGAAACTGAAAACACAGACACTTGGTTTCCCAGCCTCTCTTGCAGCTAAGATTGTGAACCTTATGGCCAATGGGAAAATCAGCTAGGGGACAAGGGAAACATTGCCTTCCTGATTAAGAAAGAGAAGTGTATTAAGAGAGCATTATTCACTGACCTGCCCTTGCCCCTTCCTGCTTTAGAATGAGTTTGCATGAAGACCAGGAGTCCTAGAGGCTGTTAGAGGAGATACTGTCAACATACTGTTGAGATATTGTCAACATACTGTAGACATGGGAAGAGCTTGTGTCTGCAATTCACTGTTGAGCTATTGACCCGCTCCTGGGGTGACCCACAGTTCGTCTTCTGGTTATAATAGAAAACAAAATCTCCTGTTGTTTAGACCACTTTTCATTGGGTGTTCTGTGCCTTATGGGTCAAAGCATTATTTTCTGAAACAGAATCGTATGAATAGACTTAGGCCTCTTCCTCTTTCTGGTTATGAAATTCTTGGCTAGTTAAATACCCTCTCTGAGACTTAAATTCACAAAATATAAAACAGGAATAACGATGACTACCTAGCTGGCTTGTTGTGGGGCTTAACTGCGATAACAAATGTACATGTATATGAGGCAGAGTTGATGTTTTATAGATGACCATGACTCTTCCTTTTTCCTGCCAAATACAGTACAGCATAGGAGTTATAAGCTCAGGCTTTGGAATCACCCAGACATAGGCTTGAATCTGGGCTCTGACACTTAATCTGTGACCTTGACCAAGTCATCTTACTGAGAGCTCATTTTCCTGATCTGTAGAATGGGCATGATATTAGCATCTGCCTCCCTGGGCTGTTGTAAAGATTAGGGAGGAATTGCTTGTAAAGATCTGGACAGAGAAGAAATACATAGCAAACATTCAATATATGTTAACTATTGTCTTTTTTTTTTTTTTTTTTTTTTTGCGGTACGCGGGCCTCTCACTGTTGTGGCCTCTCCCGTTGCGGAGCACAGGCTCCGGACACACAGGCTCAGCGGCCATGGCTCACGGGCCCATGCCGCTCCGCGGCGTGTGGGATCTTCCCGGACCGGGGCACGAACCCGTGTCCCCTGCATCGGCAGGCGGACTCTCAACCACTGCGCCACCAGGGAAGCCCAACTATTGCCTTTATGTTGAATTAACTGTCTGAAAAGAAAATGATAACGCCAGTGAGAAATAATGCTGTAATTTTACTATCCCCAGCCTCATTTCCTCCTTTGAAACAGAAGCCTGATTTTGTTTCAGATACTGCTTGGACATACCCCATCCCCACCTGAGCTCACCTCAGATGCCATGGATGGACCTGTTTGCACTAAGGTAATCCCATCCCTTTGCCAGTGACAGCAGTGCTGGGAAATGGGCATGTGACCTTTCTCTCACCAATGGGGGAAGGGCTGCTGGGCAGGTTGCAGCAAAGTTTTCTCTCTCCCAGTACAGCTCCCATTGGAAGAGATGCTCTCTTCTTGGTCTGGATATTTTAATGTTTGGTGTTGATAACTGAAACAGCTGTAAGCATCTTCCTACCAATTGAGGAGGAAACCAGCCTCCAGGGTTGTACAGAGATGAGCAGAGTGAACACGGGTCTTTGAAGATGTGGTTGAGCTATTAGTCACCAATCCTAAAACCCTCCCTACCCAGAAGTCTATACATTTGGGGGCAGTATACTTCTGTATTGTTTAAGCCAGTTCAAGTTGATGTTTCTGTTGCCTATGAACAAAAGCATTCTAATTGATATAGATGATCTCTGCCATGTTGCACCCTCAGTAGCCAAGACAGACGTCAGAGAGCTCATCCTGTTTCCAATCCACAAATAAGAGGATGAAAGCCCAGAGATGGGAAGCAACTTGCTCCAGGACACACGACTAGTAGGGGACAAAGCCATAATGAACACCCATGTTTCTCACCCTCATACCCTTCTCTCCTTGTACCCACCTCTCGGAAGAGGAAAGGTTGATATGATCTGAATAGAAGGAAAAAAGGAATGAAAACCAAGAAACAAAACTTCTTGCAGGTGCTTCGGGAGATCTCATGATTCTCTAGGAGCCCCTCAGCCCTCTTCCAGCCTCTAGCTCACCAGGGCTCAGACCTACTTAGCGTTCTCTGCACTGTGATGGATGTGGTATTAAATGTCAGAGCGGGGCCTGATACGCTCTCTTCTGGGACTGATGGCCCTTGGGACAAGTTGTAGATCAGGGTGATGACAGGGCACTGATGAGATGCTGCACTGTGGTCAACCCGACCCTTCTGCTTAACTGCAGACAGACACAGAGAGAGAATTGGCATCGAAACACTGGTGGTAACCTCGGCTTCAGACAGACCCAGCAGACATCAACGCATCTGAGATCAGCTGCATTTTCGTCTCTTTGCCAGGTCAGGACTGAGGACTCATTCTGCATAAGGATGCTGGGGCTGACCCTGAATTCAAGTGCACTGATTCCCACAAGGGTAAATGATCCTATAATAGATAATTCCATGGCAGAGACTGTTAGTGCCCACCTATATTGAGGCCCCCTCCTCTTCTGCTCTTCTGGGCACTTGGAAGGATCACATTTCTCCACGCATACCCCCGCCCCCGCCCTGCCCTGCAAGGTGGGGTTATGCAATTAGTTCTGGCCAATCGGCTGGAAGCAGAATAGATGCATATATCTTCTGGATTAAAGCATTTAATTGCTAGTATGAAATCTTCCAATTTCTCTTCCCTGCCTTGGCAATCATGGAAACGTGTGTATGCTGGAAATGCTCTAAGATGGAAGCAACCTGGAGCTCAACATCATGACATGGAGACAGCTGCCCAGGAGAGTACACGCTATCAATCTACAGTAAGAAGCAGTTTTGTTGTGTAGAGTCACTGAGATTTCAGTGTTGTCACTGCAGCATAACCTAGCCTGACACAGAAGTCTAATCAATATCAATATTAGCCACCACCATCTACAAGCACTTACTAGGTTTCAGGGGCTGTGCTAAGATTTCTATGGGCCTGACATCATTTGAATCCCACATTAACCCTGTGAAAGAAGATTTGTGATTTTCCCAGGGTCAAACACCCAAGGCATGATAATGCAGTGAATGCTCATATCCACACTGATCTTACTCCAAAGATCGATATGATTTTACAGGTAAACCTGGGGGAAAAACCCCACAGAGAGAAAGACTTGTATACTCTATTGAAAAAATCGGAAAATTCTATAAATAAGATGACTCCAATTATTTTTACATACACACACAAGAAAGTGAGACAGAGACAGAGAGAGAATGGAAGTGAACCACAATATATGCAGTTGAAATCTTTAACGGGTGGTATTAAGGAAGATTTCTATTTTATTTTTATATGCTTCTATAATCTTTTAGGTTTTCTACGATGAATAAATATTATCCTATAGACAGGAAAAATGTATTTTTAAAAAGTAAGATAGTATCTTAAATAGAATGCAAATTACTGATGTCCAAAACATGCACGACTCAAGAAGACTTGAGGAGTGATGGAGAACAGATGCTTATTAATCCCTACTACATGTCTGGCTTTTTGTGTGTGTGTGTGTGTGTATGTTATGGCATTTAATCTTCCCAATGATCCTGAGAAATAAGGACTAATTTTCCCAATTTGCAGATAAGAAAGCTGGAATTCGGAGAGCTCAAGTGACTTGCCTAAGGTCACACAGCTATGATATGACAGAACCCGGCTTTTGGACACAAAACTCATGTTCTTTTCACTGCACTGTGCTTGCTGTGATTAGCCGCCCGCGGCAGTAGTTCCTAGTTTGGTTTTGAATCTTATATGCATCCATTTGTATGAATGTAGGGACGCCTGAATTTTACCCACACCAGAGTCACACCTCCCCATGAGGTTTCTCACAAGAAACAATGGCAAATGAGAATCAAGCTATGAATGCATTGCTTATCCACATTTGTAATCGTAGGGATTTATGGAAATTTACTCTTTAGGTAAAAGGCAGATGAAGTGTGACACTGTTGAGAGCAGTGTCCGGCACACGGGACACTCCAGCACCGGCAGCTGCTGTGTACATAAGGCAGCGGTGCTTCCTCCACCTGCTGCCCTGGCTTCCCCTGCAGCAGCTGCTGCTCTGGCTCCATTTGGAGCCTGAGTTTGTTGGCACCACTAGGTTTGTTCCGTACAGCCTCCTGGAGCTGCCCCCGTGGAACTTGTTCTCTCTGGAGCTGGGGGTGCCCGTCTCATCTTGCCCAACTCAGGAAAGGGGTTCTGGCTAAAGCAAGAGAGGGACCTCCCACCAGTGTATGTAACTCCTGAACTAGGCTTCTTAGAAAGAAGGGTTTCTCTCTAGGAGCGACTGGATCCAGAGAGTGGAATTCAGAGTGTGAATGAATACCGACATCCCCATCGCCAGACAACTGGGACATGAAGAGCCCAGGAGCCGGGGCTGAGACTGTGACGGGGAGAGGCTGCCTGGGAGGGAGACTCAGGGCACATCTCGGAAGCCCAGTGGTCACCATCTCTGGGTCCCACAGTCTGACTAACTTCTAGCTCTTTAACCAACAGAGGGGGGTAAGAGTACTGCTCTTTTTTTTTTTGCCAAACAGCAAGGAGCAGGACAAATATGGAACAGAAAACCACTGCCTCCCATATTCCAAGACAGAAAGGGCCTGGGTAGTTGAATAGAGAGGACTGAATGTGACAATAAAACATTAGAGGTGCCTGAAAGTGTCTATAGCTATAGAATTACAGATACATAGGCACACAAATACGTATTTATATTTATATATGGATATGTTTATCGATTTAATTTAGAACTAGGAGACACAGCCCTGATTAGATGAAGAAGCAACTTCTAACAGATAACTTGTGCTTCTCAACATTTTCATCATATACAAAGCACTATGCTAGGCATTTTCCATCACCTCATGGAAAGCCCCAGTAGGGCTGCAAGCAGGTATTCATAGCCCCATTTCACAGATGGGAAAATTTACACTCAGAGAGAAGTTAAGGAGGTTGGCCAAGAAACGTCAGGTGGTACGCTGACTTTCCAAGTCATGGAGTTTAGAACAAAGTTAATATCTTCCTCACAAAGCGTCAGTGTGTTTGCCATGACACCACAGAGTAGCCAATTAGCTGAAAGAAGCTTTTCGATATTTGCATGTCTTTAAATCTTACTTTAAATGGTATCATTTCTTTTAAAAAGACTAAGCGACTATGAATAATTAGCAATTAATAATTATTATGCCTCATTAAGTTAATAAAGGATTATGTCTTTATAGAAAATGCAGAGCTAATGGAAAAGAAAGTTAACCCATGTTATTTCGCCTTCCAAGGGCAAGATCTGCTCATTTGAAGGAGATGTCCAGAGTCCAGAAAATTCTGCTCACCTGGGGTCAGGTTACCCAGGCTGCTCACCTATGACCAAATGGAAGCTGGAGAGCCAGGCCTTGTGCACACAAAGCTATAAAGAGCCCTGTCATTAACCAAACGGAAATCTCAGGAAACAAAGCAAAATAAGCAGGACCCTTACCAGCTCACCAGGGCTGCGTGACCTGTGACCCAGAATGTGGGGAACGTGGGCAGAGTGGCAATCTCAGACAGCTACAATTTGCAGAACCGCCACTTTGGAAAGATAAATATAGGTCGGGCAGCTAGGGAGCTAGGGAGAAGGAGACTGGAGCTCTATGGGCTAGGGAGAAGGAGAACTGGGGTAAAATGTCACCGGAGCACTAATCCAGGGTCACAAGTTCAGGGAGAGCAGATCCACCCAGTGCTCTCTATCTTCCAGCTCCGGGTCTCATCCTCTGGCCAGGATGACTGCAACAGCTTCCTAAATGATCTCCCCGCCCCCAGTGCTGCTCCCTTGCAATCCTAATGGCAGCCAGAGTGAACCTGGCAAAAGAAAAGCCTGATCCTATGGCCCCCCTGCTTTGAGCTCTCGTGCTGGCTTCCCGCTGCTCTTGCATAAAGCCCAGAGGGACGCCGGCCCTGCTTGACACCCCCAGGATCTTCTTGCCCATCCTTCTTTCTTCTCCTGGCTGGCTGCTGGATGAAAACCCCCGTGTCCTGTCAGATTCATACACATGCCCTTTCTCTTCCAGGAGCGTACTTCTGCCACCCTTCCTTCATCAGGGTCACTCGGATGTGGCCACCATGTCTCCACTTGATGTCCCCTTGAAGGCTAGGCAAATCCTGTGGGTTCCTATAAAGCCTGGATGCTCCTCAAGGGTACCTGCAACAGCAGTAGCTCATAAAGTGACACTCATGAGGGTGAGGTCTGAAGGCCCAAGGGGACAGCAGCTCCAGTGTCTGCAGACAGACTGTGCACCACCATATACAGAGCACAAAGTGTAGACCTAGCCCGGAACAGGGGCTCAGTAAATGTTGGCTGTAAGAAACCCAGTGCAGCTCTCAGTTTCTCATTGGCCAACTTCCTTTTGAGACCCACCCCTGCCTGTTTCACCCCATCTTCACAGCATCACCTCTGCCAGAGTCTCTGGCCAGGAGCCTCCTTCTCTTCGTTCCGTGCTGAGTCAGGAGTCTTAGCCATGCCCCTTGGACTGGGAGTCTCGGTTCAGCCACTGGGCATGAACCCTTAGGTGTGTAAGCACAGAAGCAGAAGGCAGTGTCATGGTTACAAGTGTGGACACTGGACTCAGACTCCACGTCTGAATTCTGGTTCTGCGTCTTGGCCACTGTGTGGTTTTGGACAAGTCATTTAAACCTTGTATTCCCATTCTCCCATTAGTAAAATGGGTATGACAGTAACACTAATATTCCATGGCTTTGTAACGCTTGCAAAACACATAGAGCTGGGCATGTAAGTATCCTATGTGTGTTGGTTTTCATTGTTATAGTTTTGGGGTCTTGATGGAGACCATGGCAAAACTAGACCCAGGGACCCAGTACATCTGTCATTACACCCAGTAATGCCACCACTTTGAATGAGCACTTACAAAGCACCAGAAGGGTAGCTGCTATCTTATCTATTGTGCGGTGAGGAATCTGACCCTCAGAAAATGTCAGCGGCTTCTGCTCAAGATCACAATGCAGAAAGTGACAGAGCGAAAATCAAACCTATGCCTGTCTGACCCCAAAGCCTGTGCTCTTAATTACACTGTCCTAAGCTTTGCCTGTGGTCCCCTCTTTGATCACCACTTCAGGGAGAGTTCTCTCTCTACCTCTCTCTAGAACATCTCCTCCTGTTCCTTTGCTTGTGCTTCCAGTCTCTGCAAAGATATCCCCTCCTTGGGAAACTTTCCCTGACTGCCTCAGGTGAGTCACACGTTCCACTTTTGTGCTTATCCCCATCCTGGCCACGTCAGTCACAATAGGCTGGGCTATGCTGCAGCAACAAATAATCCCAAGACCTCAGAGGCCTAAACAGTGATGTTTAAGGTCTCTCTCACAGTACTTGACCACCTAGGGTTGCCAGCCTCACTCCAGGGCCCGGGTGGACCAAGCAGCCTCTATCTCAAACATTTCCAGTCATCATGACAGAGAGTAACAAGGGTCACCGTGGTGGAGATCGGCATAAAAATGCTCATAAGGCGGAACTTATGCTATTAGCTCACATTTTATTGTCTAAAGTAATAAACTGGACTCCGAGGGGACAGGAAGCATAGCCCTCCCATACAACCATCCTATTGGTAAACCGCATAGAGCTCCAGTCACATTATAAGGTGGGGAACCGTTGACTTCTCTGTTTTCCCCACCGTGAGCTTCTCCAGGCTTTGGTCTTTATCTGCAGGATTTTGCCTGGCACAGTTTCTACACCAAATAGGGACCCGCCATCTGCATGTTGAATAGACAAAGGCATAGCTAAATGCAGTCCAGACCAGAGCCCTTTCTCCACCCTGACTCCTTGTACCACATTTACTACTTCCTGCACAGAGGCACTCATTTGCATGACGGCTCCAGCCACACAGGTCTTCTTGTCCACAAACACGCCAGGTTCATTCCCCAGTGCAGGACCTTTGCACGTGCTGTCCATTTTTCCTGGAACACTCTCCCTGAAATCTGTGTACACTGAAGACGTTTTCCTGGACCACCTCATTTAAAAGCACTCTCCAGGGACCTCCCTGGTGGTGCAGTAGTTAAGAATCCACCTGCCAATGCAGGGGACACGGGTTCAAACCCTGGTCCGGGAAGATCCCACATGCCGCGGAGCAACTAAGCCCATATGCCACAACTACTGAGCCTGTGTGCCACAGCTACTGAAGCCCATGAGCCTAGAGCCCATGCTCCGCAACAAGAGAAGCCACCACAATGAGAAACCTGTGCACCGCAACGAAGAGTAGCCCCCGCTTGCTGCAACTAGAGAAAGCCCATGCGCAGCAACGAAGACCCAATGCAGCCAAAAACAAATAAATAAATAAATTTATTTTCAAAAAAAGCACTCTCCAGCCACAGTCCTCTCTATCCTCACGTCCTGTTTCATATTCTGCGTAGACATTCTTGCTGTATTAAATTACATTGTTGATTTATTTACTTAGTGTTTGTCTTCCTGATGAAAACATGGCTCCACGAGGCTGGACCCTTACCCATGACGTTTACTACTCTATCCCTAGTACTGGAAGAGTATTTGGAATTAGTCAACACTAAATACTATATTTGTTGAACTAATGAATACATGAATAAATAAATATGTAAATACACTATTTATTGCCACAGTATGGAGAGCAAAATACCAAAAAATACTCTCTGTCTACTACAGAAAATAATATTTAGAGAAAAATAAATGCATGAACTCAAACTTCCCTGGATTTTTTTTTAAGATTCTCAACCCATCAAAATCAGCCCCAGTGCCCTTCTAAAATGTATGATGACAAGCAAAATGATGGTGAATTAAATGTTTAATTAATGTTCATTATTGCTACCATATTAGTTTGCAGTCAAGTTTATGACCCAATAGATTTGCCATCTTTATGAGTGACAGGTTGATGTCTTGGCACCGGAGCCTTTGGCATCAGCCGGGAGTTCAGTGCGTTTCTGCCATCGTCTAGCTCCTCGTGAGGGAGGCAGCCCTGCATACTGAGAGAGGCACATGACCCCTCACTCATTCACCCCATGAAGCCTGATTGAGAACCTACCATACTCCAAACTATGCCAGGCTCTGCAATGAGCAGACGGTAAGTGAGTGAATATATGCATGCATTTATTCATTCAACAAACATTTATTTTTGTCTCCAGCATGTATGAAGTGTTGCATTAGGTAGTGAATAAAACAGAAATGGAAATAAAAAGTGTAGGTCTGGTTCAGACTCTGGAATCTCTCTCTTAAGTTCACAGTGAGTAAGCAACAGTGGCAAATTTGACCATGCACATCTTTGCGGCTCTTGTTCAAAGATACTGCTCTCCTAGCCTTCACTCCCCCTCATTCCTGTCATTCCTCACCCCTGCATTTCAACCATCAGCAAGAGCTGATGACCCTGCTTCTGAAATACACCCGGAATCCAGCTAGTCACCTCCTGCTCTACCGCCACCCCCCACCTTCGTCTCTCATCTGAACGTTTGCAACTCCCTCCTGCTTTCCCACTGCCCTTAGAATAAAATCAAATCTCTTATCACAGCCCACAGCCCAGCTTGCCAATCTCATCCTCATCTCCCCACAGTCCTGAGTTAGTCATCATTTTCCTCCCCACTAGGAAGTCTGCTTTGGTTTCACTCATTAAGAGGTGGATCCAAAAGAATGTCTTAAGCTACAACCAACACAAAATTCCAATCAAGGAAAATTAGCTAATCTCACATTAAGGGAAGTCTGGTCCTAGGGCCATGCCAGAGGGAACAAAACCCAAGTTCTTTCTGAACTCTGATTGTCCGGTCTCGAATATGGCTTTCCACAGACTAGCTCCCTCAAAGCATCAGACGGCTGCCGTGGTTCCATGTGCTACACTTTTTCCCACGTGTCTCCTTCCATCTGTGAGGAGAACCTTCCCAGAGACCCCTGTATGTTTCCCTTTACATCTCATTGGCCAGATAGTGTCACATGCCCATTCCTAAACCAATCACCAGCAATGAGACTAGGACAACCTTGATTACCTTGGACTTTTTAGAATTTAACCCCAACTCATGATGGGGAGAGGTGGACATCCAAACAAAACTGGGGTTCTGCCAAAATGGAAGAAGGAGAATAATTCTGTGGGGAGATAACCAACCTGCCTGCCCCAACCAGGAGCTGCGCTATAGAGCGTGAGGTGTTCCAACCCCAGCTCTGCCACTTACATGCCACGTGATATTTGATAAGTTCTTTTGCTTCTCAATGTGTCAGTTTCCTCAACTATAAAGTGAGGTTGGCTGTAGTATTTACCTTTAAGGTTTTTGTTAAGATTAATGAGTTAATACATGTAAAAGAACTTAGAATTTTGTCTGGCAGGTAATAAGTGGTAGTTGATGTTATTCTGTATGACAACTCAGTTTAAAGGAAAAGTTTCATCATTGGAAACAAGAAATGAGTTTTTAAACAGTTTTCACCAGGGAAGCATATCTTCACAACAGTTCTATGAGGTGGGTAATGGTATCTACTGCTAAAGAGAATCTGAAGCCTAGAGGGTTATGTAAACAGAGCTGCTGACTTCTAGTCTTGGGCTTGTTTTTCTGAACGATGCTTCCAATGCAAGAGAAGCTGAATATGTGAGCCCTGGAAGGCTGGTGTCTTAGTCCAGTTTGGCTGCTATAACAAAAATACCATACACTGGGTAGCTTACACAACAAATATGTATTTCTCACTGTTCTAGAGGCTGGGAAGTCCAAGATCAAGGCGCTAGCAGACTCAGTGTCTGGTAAGAGCCTGCTTCCTGGTTCATGGATGGCTATCTCCTTGCTGTGTCCTTACATAGTAGAAAGGTTAAGGGGGCTATTTGGGGTCCCCTTTATAAGGGCACTAATCTCATTCATGAGAGCTCCACCTTCATGACCTAATCACATTCCCAAGGCCCCACCTCCAAATACCACCACTGTGGGGATTAAGTTTCAACATAGGAATTTTGGAGGAACACAAACTTTCAGTCTATAGCATTCTGCTCCTGGGCCCCCGAAATCTGTGTTCTTCTCACACGTAAAATACATTCATTCCATGTGAATAACCCCCAAATCTTAACTCATTCCACTATGAACTTTGAAGTCCAAGTCCAAAGTCTCATTTAAATACCATCTAAATCAGACATGGGTGAGACTACAGGTATGACTCATCCTGAGGCAAATTCCTCTGCAGCTGTGAACTTGTGAAACCCAACAAGTTACGTGCTTCCAAAATATTATGGTGGGACAGGCATAGGAGAGGCATTCTCATTCCAAAAAAAAGAAACACAAAAGAAAAAATGAGTGACAGGTCCCTGGTAAGCCCAAAGCCTAAAGGAGGAAATTCCATTAGACCTTAAAGGTTCAAGAATAATCCTCTTTGGCTCACTGCTCCAGCTTCCAGGCCCACTAGGGTGGCAATGTCACCCCCTACACTCCAGAGGGTCTCTGCCTGGGCACCACTCCTGAGGTGGTTCTCTGTAGTGGACCCACCCCCATGGTGGTTCCAGGCAACTTAAGTCTTCATAACCAAGGTGGAGGTAACCACATCCCAGGTCTGTGCACTCTGCTTGCAGACAAAGATGGCACCACGTAGGCACTGCCAAAGTCCACGGCCTGAACTCTCTGAGAGTGTGACCACCACAGCCGGAGCCACACTGGGGGCCACCAGAGCCACACGTGGGGAGCCCGAAGGTTTATAAACAGCAGTCTTCTTACTGTGAACTCACAGAAAATGTGAGGGAGCTCTCTAGGGTCACCTTTATAAAGGCACTAATCACATTCAACGGGGCTCCATCCTTATCAACTAATGATCCCCCAAAGGCCCCACCTCAAAATACCATCACACTGAGGATTAGGAGTCAATATATGAATTTTGGAGGGACACTAACGTTCAGTCCTTAGCATCTGGGAAGGGAGAGACATCCTTGGCCTGACCTAGCAGGCCATAGGAGCCACAGGCCATCCACTAGAGAGGCAGAGAAATTCTCCCAAGGGGACAAAGAGCAGGAAACTCTGGGTAGGCTGAGGGTGCATGGGGGAGAACAGACTGGCTGGAGGATATTCTCTTCACAGACTAGGAAGAGAGAAGCCTC
Organism: Lagenorhynchus albirostris; assembly: GCF_949774975.1. Classification (NCBI taxonomy): domain Eukaryota; kingdom Metazoa; phylum Chordata; class Mammalia; order Artiodactyla; family Delphinidae; genus Lagenorhynchus; species Lagenorhynchus albirostris. The sequence continues at coordinate 70,015,517 of NC_083109.1, forward strand.
AAAATTCCTGCTGAGCTTTGACTTCTGGGCAGAGGGCTGTAAACGGTAAAACCAACCATCATGTACCAAGACATTTTCTCATTGCCATACACTCAACTAAGTCACTCCCCGTATTATCTCATCCAATTACCCCAACAACTCTGGCCACAAGAGCTGTCATTCCAACCCTACAGAGAGAGAGAGGGGGGTGAGTGACAACAACAAGACACTGGGCTCAAATTCCAACTCAGAGCCACCTGACTCCAACATGCCAGACCCCAGAATAATCAGGAGGACTGGGAAAGTTGCCAGCCCTCCACCTTCTCTGTCTACATCATGAGATTCCTGGCCGACACTATACGTATCAGTCCACTAGACCAAGTCACTTCAGGGCCTCCTGAATTAACTCTAAATTAGAAGTGCATGGTGGGACTTCCAGAATGATGGATTGAGGTGCTCAGGAGATCCTCTTTCCAGTGAAACAACAATTGAATGGGTGAAAAAAAGTTTTTAAGGCATCCAAATTCTCTGGAAATTGTCCTAAGGGCATGGAGCAAATGGGAGAAATATTCATTCAAGGAAATCCACTAAATCTTCATAAGAGTCTGTAGCATTGAAGCTGTGACCCACTCCATGACCCCCCAACACTGCATTCCAGAGCCATAATTCAGGTGTGTACAACCGAGAAGACAGGGGTTTTCTTTCCCTCCAACTGCCAGTTTGGGGAAGGTTGCTGATATTTCTCATCTCCCAAAGCCCTATACTGCCAAAGCTTTATTCCAGGCCGACACAGCTGAGAGGATCGAGTCTCTCAGGCCCCAGCCAGCCACCCACTCACATGGTGGAAGCTCTACTCCAGGCACAATGGACAGAGAATATTTGATTCTAACATCCTCTGCCCCAGCGAACTCCTAGGGCTGAGGTTCCACACCATGGGGGGCAAGCCCAGACCAGGCACTGCCACCCCTCTCCATTTCTCACTCGCAGAGTGTGAGTGTCACTCCAGTTGAGTGACAGTTCCCACCCAGCGCAGTGCACTGGCACATGGGTTTCTCCTGGGGGAAGAAATACAGGCCATGAGGACAAAGAGATCCATAGCTTTGCCTGATGGGATATTCTGTATCTAGAATAAAAGATAGCGAACCCCATGCCTCAAACATTGAAGATTTTCATATGATCATCTCAACAGATGCAGAAGAAGCATTTGACAAAATACAATACCCTTTCATGATTAAAACCCTCAACAAATTGGGTACAGAAGGAACATACCTCAACATAATAAAGGCCATTTACAGCAAACCCACTCTAACATTTCGCTCAACAGTGAAAAACTGAACGCTTTTCCTCTAAGGTCAAAAGAAGACAAGGTGCCCACTCTTATCACTCTTATTGAACATAGTACTGGAAGTCTAGTTAGAGCAATTAGGCAAGACGAATGTATAAAAGGCATCCAAACTGAAAAGGAAAAAGTAAATGTCATTATTTGCAGATGATATGATCTGTATATTTAGAAAACCCTAAAGACTCAACCAAAAAAAAATTGCAACTAATCAACAAATTGAAAAAAGTTGCAAGATATAAAATCAACATACAGAAATCAGTGCTGTTTCTATACACTTACAACAAAACATCTGAAAAAGAAATAAAGGAAACTATTTCATTCACAATAGCATCAAAACAAAAATACTCAGAAACACATTTAACCAAGGAAGTGAAAATTCTGTAAAGGAAAAAACTATAAGAAATTTATGACAGACATTGAAGAAGACACAAAGGAAAGATATCTCATGTTCATGAACCAAAAGAATTAATATTGTTAAAATATCCATACTACCCAAAGCAATCCACAAATTTAATGCAATCCCTATCAAAATTCCAATGGCATTTTTCACAGAAATGGAACAAACGGTCCTAAAATTTGTATGGAATCACAAAAGACCTCAAATAGCCAAAGCAGTCTTGAGAAAGAAGAACAAAGCTGGAGGTATCATGCTCTACTCCCTGATTTCAAACTCTACTACAAAGCTAAAGTAATTAAACCAGTATGGTACTGACTTAAAGATAGACACTTAGACCACTGGAACAGAATAGAGAGCTCAGAAGTAAACCACAACATATAGGTTAATTAATATATAACAAGGCAGCCAAGAATATTAAATGGGGAAAGGATAGTCTCTTCAAAAATGGTATTGGAAAAACTGGATAACCACATGCAGAAAACATGAAACTGAATCCCTCTCTTACTTCACTTGCAAAAATAACTCAAAATAGATTAAAGACAGAAACATAAGACCTGATCCCATAAAACTCCTAGAAGAAAACAAAGGGAAGAAGCTTCTTGACATTGGTCTTAGCAATGATTTTTTTGGATGTAACATCAAGAGCACAGCAACAAAAACAAAAATCAACAAGTGGGACTGTATCAAGCTAAAAAGCTTCTGCACAGCAAAGGGAACCGTCAACAAAATAAAAAGGCAACATACAAAATGGTAGAAAATAATTGCAAACCATATATCAGTTAAGGGGTTAACATCTAAAATATATAAGAACTCATATAACTCAGTAACAGCAACAACAACAAAACAATTCAATTAAAAAAAAATAAGCAGAGAAACTAAATGGACACTTTTCCAAAGAAGACATCCAAATAGCCAACAGGTACATGAAAAGATGCTCAACATCCCTAATCATCAAGGAAACGTAAATCAAAATCACAAGTTATCACCTCACACCTGTTAGAATGGATATCATCAAAAAGACAAATGATGACATGTGTTGGCAAGGATGTGGAAATAAGGGAAAACTCGTGCACTGTTGGTGGGAATGTAAATTGGTACAGGCACTATGGAAAACAGTATGGAGGTCCCTTAAGAACAGGGACCGCTATTAAAAATAGAACTTCCATATGAACCAGCAATTCCATTTCTGGGTATTTATCCAAAGGAAATGAAATCAGTATCTGGAAGAGATATCTGTACCCCTATGTTCACTGAAACATTATTTACAATAGCCAAGATAGGAAAGCAACTTAAGTGTCCATAAATGGATGAACAGATTAAGAAAATGGGGTATATGTTATAGGTATATATATAGACTTTTGATACATGATTTTTATAGATCTTGTATGTAATGGGATATTATTAAGCCTTAAGAAAGAAGGAAATCCTGACATTGTGACAACATGAATAAACCTTGAGGACAATATGCTAAATGAAATAAGTCAGACACAGAAAGTCAAATGCTGCATGATCTCACTGATGTGAGACCTAAAAAGTCAAACTCAGAAAAGCAGAGGGTAGGATGGTGGCTGCATGATCTGGAAGGTGGCAGAAAGGGAGAGACATTGGTCAAAGTTTACAAAGGTTCAGTTATACGGGATGATTCATTTCTAGAGATCTAATGTATACATGGCGACTACAGTTAATAGTGTTGTATTGTATATTTGAAATTTGCTAAGAGAGTTAAGTTACCTTATGTTCTCACCACACACACACACACACACACACACACTATGTGAGGTGACCGATATCTTAATTAGCTTAACTGTGGTAACTACTTCACAATGTACACATATATCAAAACATCATGCTATACATCTTAAACATACACATTTCTTATTTCTTAACTGTACCTCAATAAAGCTGGAAAATTTTTTAAATTTAATTCTTTAAAAGTTGTGACATAAAAAAAGAGCTGAAACTGTGAAACTCTTAGAAGAAAATGTAGAAGTAAATCTTCATGGCTTTTTTAAGGTAACATTTTCCTAGATATGACAGCAAAACCATAAGTGATAAAAAGAATAAATCGACCTACATTAAAATTAAACTTTTGTGCTGCCAATGATACCATCAAGAAGGTGAAAAGACAGCTCACAAAATGGGAGAAAGTATCTGAAATTTATATATCTGATAAGGAAATTATATCCAGAATATATAAAGAATTTCTACAACTCAAAAAGACCAATGACCCAATTAAAAATGGACCAAAGATTTGAATAGCCTTTTCTCCAAAGAATATACACAAATGGCCAATAAGCACATGAAAAGACACTTACTGTCATTAGTCATTAGAAAAACGCAATTCAAGAGAATTCCCTGGTGGTCCAGTGGTTAAGAGTTCATACTTCCACTGCAGGGGGCGCATGTTTGATCCCTGGTGTGAACTAAGATCCCACATGCCACTGCAGCCACAAAAAGAAAAAAAAGAGAAAAAAGAAAAATGCAATTCAAAACCACAATGAAATACCACTTCACACGCACTAGGATGACTGTAACAAAAAAGATGGACAATAACAAATGTTAGCAAGGATTCCGATATTGGAACCCACACACATTGCTGGTAAAATGGTGTGGTGCTTTGGAATAATCTAGCAGTCCCTTAAAAAGATAAACACACAGTTACCATATGACCTAGCAATTCTAGCCCTAGGTATATACCTGAGAGAAATGAAACACAAAAAGATTTGTGTGCTAATGTTCTAAACAGCATTATTCATAATAGTCAAAATACAGAAACAACCAAAATGTCCCTCAACTGATTAATGGGTAAATAAAATTTGGTATATCCATACAATTGGAAATTATTTGTCAATAAAAAGAAATGAAGTATTAACACATGCAACAAAATTGATAACTCTTGAAAATATTAGGATAAGTGAAAGAAGCCAATCATAAAAGATTAATACTTTGTATGATTCCATTTATATGACATTTCCGGAATAGGCACATTTAGAGACACAGAAACTAGATTAAAGGCTGCTTAGGGCTGGATGGAGGGCAGGGTAGATGCAGAGTGGGCATTGACTGCTAATAGGTATGAGGTATCTTTTAGAGGGAATGAAAATATTCTAAACTTCTATTACGATGATGGCTGCACAACCCTGTGAATATACTGAAACACATTAAATCATTCACTTTAAGCAGGTGAATTTTACAATATATAAATGACATCTTAATAAAATGCTTTTAAAAATTTAAGAGCCCCAAACCCAGGCCCCATAAAGCCCCAGCTGGTTTAGACATAGGAATCTTGGTTCTCTGCCCTAGGTAACCAAGTCCTTGCTGACTAAGATGAAAAGTTAAAGTGTAAAGAGCAGTAATCTTGGATTTAGCCCATAGAGACAAAGGGCTCACTGCTTCATTGAGCAACCTTGTAATAGCCTCAGTTTCCTCATCTGTAAAAGGGCGTGATTGCACCTTCCTTGATGTATTGTTGGGGAGATGAATGGTTTGTGCATGACATGCCCAGTACCACGCATAGCATAGAGTACACCCTTAGCCAGTAATCGGTATTATGATTACCAATGCACTCAAAGTATTGTTGTGAAGATTAATGGAAGCAGAGTCACTTAGATGCTAAGGATTTGGATTTTTTAGCTCCTTAAAAACAATATGATGATGCCTGGGGGAGGGGGTTGGCCACCTACATCTGCCTGTGCAGTGGCTCCCAGGAACTTTGCCTCCAGTGACACCTTGACCTCCTCGACCTCCATGGTAGAATCATCCTTATGGTCTGGGTCTGAGCCGTAATGGAGACCAAATGCCACACGGCTAGTTTCCGGTGCTAGGCATGGCTGCAGTGCCAGGGCACCTCGATGCAACCATCAGGGTTTACATCCTGCTGAAGCATCCGACAGTGGAAGGCATTCAGTTCAAGTACACGCTGAAGCAGGCCTTGGCCTCTTCCTCAGGCCCATCAGCTCCAAGGCCAAGGGGGCCACCAGCAGCTTCAAATTAGTTCCCAAGAATAAAAGGAAAATTCAGCCCAAGAAGACGTCCACCATGACAGCTCCCAGGAGATCCAGTGAGGCTGAGGAGAAGGGCCCCAAGAAACCAAGTGAGGCAAAGAAGGACCTTCCCAACCCAGTGAGGTGAAAAGAGGACTCAAGAAGCCAGCAGAGGTGAGGGCGCCTGCCTCCAAACCAGGAGTACCTAAGGAGAAGACCCCCAGGAAAGGTAGCCAGACCAAAGACCAAGAGGGAAAATTGGGCCAGGCCAGAAAGGCCTCCCCACGGCCAGTCAAGGCTACACAGGCCCCTCCCAGTGCCAACGAACCAGGCAGGAAGTCAAAGGTCAAAGGCAGAAGGAGCCGCTGAGATGCCAAGGCCCACAGGAAAACAAAAGCTGAGAGTCAGAGTTCAAAGCTCACGGTCACCAAGGGCAAGAATGGAGCTGCTTCCCCACACAGAAGAAGAGGGAAGCCAAGGTCCTTAAAAAGGTCACTGTCCAAGCAGCTGAGGAGGCCAAGAGTCAAGGCTACTGCTCCTCCTAAGGGCAGTGGGTCCAAGATGATGCTTGTGTCACTGGCCAGGAAGATAGAGACCCCCAAGGGCCCAAGAAGGCCTGGCTTGCCCAGCAAAGTGTCCAGTAAGAAGCAGAAGCCAAGAACTAGAGGTCAGGGTGGAGAAAGACTGAGATTCTGCTTGCATTTTTATTCCCTAACAAGCCACCATTCTATTTATTCTATTTAACCTATTTATCAATAAAGACTTTATCCCCCCAAAAAACAAGCATGGTGCTTAAGGTATGTTTTATGAATGAACGAATGAGTGAGTGAATGAACTAATGAATGAATAACATGTCATTCAGAGCAGCTTGATTCCTCTTGAAAACAGGTCTTTCATGTCAAAACGCTGAACAATGCGAAAAATAACTCCTGAAATGGAAACCTTAGAGAGACAGACATTTTAAGTTTGAGGATTTGCCTTATAAAAATGAACTGTGGTCATTCTACTTTTAGCTTTCTGAGGAGCCTTCATACTGTTTTCCATGCGACCCAGCAGTCCCACTCCTGGGCATATATCCACACAAAACAATAATTCAAAAAGACACATGCACCCCTATGTTCATAGCGGCTCTATTCACAGTAGCCAAGACATGGAAACAACCTAAATGTCCATGCACAGATGAATGGATGTGGTACATATATGCAATGGAATACTACTCAGCCATAAAAAGAACAAAATAATGCCATTTGCAGCAACATGCATGCAACTAGAGATTATCATGCTAAGTGAAGTAAGTCAGAAAGAGAAAAGAACATTAAAAAAAGAATGTATATGTAAAAATGAACTATGAAAAGACAGAAAAAAAATGTCCAGCTTCAGCTTCAAACATATTAATAAATAAGCTGTGACAATAAAGGCCATGTATGGCCATGAATATTTAAGGGGAGAAAGCCAGAGAAGCAGAGAGACTCAAGCTGTTAAGCCCCATTCCAGGGCTGGGCAGTGGCAGAAGGGGAGGATGGTAAGGTGGCCATAGGACCACCAAGACCAAAACAAAGCCAAGTCCTGAATAGTTCTGTTTATTGTTCATGTGGAAACCAAAGTCAAATGGGTACCTCTTGGTGGAAGGAGAATAAATAAATTCATTTGACATCTACCTGTGGGAGCCCCTGAATATGGGTTCTCTCATTGAATTCTAGCAACAAACCTGGGTAGCTGGCATTACTGCTCCCATTTTATAGATGAGGTAACTGAACTGAGTTTCTGAAGAGCGACATAACATACTTAAGGGTATCTATTTAACTGTTTAACAAACATGTCTCATGTGCCAGGACTCACCGTTCAAAGTGCTTTACAAGCATGAACTCATGTATCCCTCATATCAACACTGTGAAGTAGGGACCATTGTTTTGTCCACTTAACAGATGAAACAGAGGCAGGGAGAGGTGAAGTAACTTGCCCAGGATCATACTGAAACCCACCTGAACCCAGCTATCTGGCACTAGAGCCCATGTTCTGAAGCCTTACGCTATGTAGACCCTCCAGTTAGTAACAAATCAGGATTCCAACTCATGTCTATCTATTTCCAAAGCAAAAATGTTGTTCTGCTCCACCACAAGCCTTCCACATATGGAATAATGTAGCTACTAGAGGTGCCAACAACTAGGAAAAAATAATTGGGCAAAAATTGGAAAATATTGAATGCCTACAGGGGCGAGCAAACGGAAGCACGTCAGATGCACCTGGGATGGGAGTGGTGAGACCTGGGACCGGTTGCACAGCATGTGCACCACATAAAAGGGTAGCTGTCATTCAGACCCAGCCACAGCTGCCATAAGGAACTGGGGGGTGCAGTGTTGCCAGATTTCAGTGTAGATTCTTCCAAATCTTAGAATGTTGAATAGTCAACAGAATACATCCGCAGGATTCCATCAACGTGAAGTCAAGAGAGCAGGACCTTGCAGAGAGTGACCAGAGGGGGCAGTAGGCACTGGTCCTGTCCTGTTTCTTCCTCTGGGCTGGTTGCACAATTGAGCTCACTTTATGCGAGTCCACTGAGCTGTACCCTCGTGATATGTGCCCTTTTCTGTATCTGTATTATACTTTCAAAGAAGTTCAGCTTTTTGAAATCATGGAACTAGAAAGTCAGACTCTATGTCAAATACAACTCTTACGTCACCAGTTTACCAGTGTGAGGCATCTGTTATAAGCCTTTGCGGAATCATTCTTGCCATTGAGCTCTTTGGGACTGCAAGTCTGCTCTTCTCTGTGCTAGGTCGTGCCAGGAGTTACATCCGGGGTAGGGAGGTAATGTCACAGGGTACGTAATATGAGCCTGTCTACAATGGAAGGATTGCTGCGCCTGCCTGGAGATGGTGAGCTCCCCTTCTCTGCAGGAGTTCAAGAAGAGGCAGAACAACTATTGGTCCGGGATTCTGCAGAGGACTTGGGGAAAGGAGGTGAGTAAGGTTAACACTGAAGTTCCTTCCAGTCCTGAGAGCTAGAGAATCCAAGATCATTTATGCAGTCGTTCATTCAACAGTGATATTACTGAGTATCTTCTCTGGCTCAGGCATGTGCCTGGCACTGGGGATCCGGGGGTGAATGAAAGAGCTAAAACCCCTCCGTTGAAAGACTTTGCAGACTACTGAAGTGGGGGAGCTCTTGGGGAAGCATTAAGTCAATTCAGGGGAGAAGAGAATGATGAGGGAAGGTGAAGGGCTTGCTTTCATTTTCCTCTCCTAGGGGCCTGTCTTAGTGCAGATGGAGAGAAAGGCCCCCAAGAGGGAGTGATATCTCAGCCGAGACATGAATGATGATCATGAACTAGTCAGACAAAGGGAGTAGGGGCTGGCAGGAGGAGGGAAACAAAAGCCCATTTGAGGAAATGGGGAAAGTCCAACCTAGCTGAAATGCAGGCTGGTGGAGGGCAATTGTGAACCTGATGTCTGGCTGCATCTTTATTTCCACAATTCTAAGAATGTAAAATTCTAAGACTGCAATTCTGAGCATCTATGATTAAAACAGCTCTCCATTATTAAGATTCTCTGAATTGAGTTTCCAAGATGCCATGAATACACTTTTCTAAGTCTCTGGCTTGCAGGCACTACGAGCCTACATCCTACTTTCACTGCAGCCTGACCCTGTCCTGGATTATTCCTCTGCTAGTGTAGACAAGGCTAAAGAGAAGTATTTGGGAAGAGAAAGTTCACTCACATTTGCTCTGCAATCTGCCTCCCAATTAGACCCTGTGTTCTGCTCTGGTCTGGGAAAAGAGACAAAAGAAAATGCAGACAGGGACCCTGCTTATACTAATGAGTGATCTCCGTGGTCAGAGTTAATGCCAAGTCCCATTCGGCCCCCAGACCTTCACTAGCATGGGGTGAACACACAGGCTAATTTATGTGGAATAAAAACACATTTTTACATGGTGTCCTGACACCAAGACAGGCGTTCCTCTCCACAAAACAAGCCCAATTAACATCGTACGCTCTGTGGCCTCTTCTGTTCTATGAAACAGTTGCAAATTCTCTTAACACTTTGGAGCTCTGAGAAGAACAAAAACAAGAATGGTACAAATGGGGCATCGTTGGGGAGGAGACAGGTGAGTCTAGAGATGTGGACATGCAGCCTGATGCCAAGAGCTTGGGCATCAGAGTCAGAGTGGTTTTTATTTTTATTAATTTAATTTTATTGAAGTAGAGTAAACATTGATCTTTAGAACTCCTTGCCATCCTGCGTTACCTGCAGGGATTTTCACGATGACCTTAGGCCTAATTGCTTGGATGCCTGGGAACATTTGAATTTGGACTTCCTTTTGTTGTTTCTATTTATCTAGTTGTTTTAGGACAGCCCTGCTAATGTTCCATATCTTTCTTGCTTAAAACTTTTTATGGCCTTTCTAAGAACCCATATTCCCTTCAGCAATTTTTAGAAGCTAGGTACCAACAAGACGCCTGTTGTTGTTGTTTGCTGTGACTTCCTAAAGATCTTGGCTCTAGCAAGGATGAGCTATTTTGTTTTTGTTTTTTTGCGGTCCGCGGGCTTTTCACTGTCGTGGCCTCTCCTGCTGCGGAGCACAGGCTCCGGACGCGCAGGCCCAGCGGCCATGGCTCACGGGCCCAGCCGCGCCGTGGCACACGGGATCCTCCCGGACCGGGGCACGAACCCATGTCCCCTGCATCGGCAGGCGGACTCTCAACCACTGCGCCACCAGGGAAGCCCCAGGATGAGCTATTTATGAGCACTTGCTCTGGAGCCAGACTGCCATTTGCTAGCTGTGTGACATCCGAGCGAGTCTTTTAACTTCTCTGTGTCTCTGTGGCTTCACCTGTAAGATAGCAATAACAGCAGCACATATCGTGTATGGTTTGGGGAAGATTAAAGAAGATTATCCACATGAAGTGCTTCCCCACTGCGTCCCATAAATATTAACAGCTATTACATGCTGAAAAGACTGGAGTAGTCAACCTGGTTGTGCATGAATATGGTGGTGTGGGGTTCCCTGGGCACGTGAGGGTCTGTCAAAGACTGTCACCAGCTAAGAGTGAGGCTGGAGGGGAAGGACTTGACTGTGTTTCAAGCCCGCCCTTTATGTTCATCTTTCCCCAGGGCCCTCTGGTAACCATGGCAACCCAGCTTACAGGTTGCCAAGTTCAAAACAATATATTTCCAAGAAAGAAGTTTTGCTGACATCACCCATCCTGATGAGAAAGCAATGAAGGCTTGTTAGTCCTCACTGGCGCCTGTGCCCGCCTGAAGACACGAGAGCCTTCGTGCCATTTTTTTTCACATGTCTACCTAAGTAATGGTGTGAAGGCCAAAATAGAGCCATCATTACTAACTGACCAGCGTGATAACCTTGATTACCACTTACTAAGTGAACTGAGCCTGAGCTTTGGGGTCTCACGAACTCCGTTATTTACTGTGTGACCCTGAGCAGGTAACTTAACCTCTCTGTGTTTCAGTTTCCTCATCGGTAAGATGGGACTAGCCCAATACTCCTCAAGTGGTTCTTATGAAGATTGCACAGGGTGGTGTACGTGAAGGCTTATAGCACAGTGGCTGGCACACCGCACGCTTGCAGTTAACTGTGCATCGTGGCTCCTGTTATCTGCTCGTGCGCTCCCGATTCTATGCCTCTGTCTTCTCTGAGTCTTCTGCCAAGAACATCCTTCATGTCAAGCCTCAAATCCCTACCGACTGAAAACACACTCAATTTTTTCCTAAGCAAACCACTGCACAAAGATTCATTTACAAAGATCTTAATCACAACTGCATTTATAATGACAAAAAATCTCAAGCCATGTAAATATCCAACAATAGAGGATTGATTAAAGAAAGGAAGGTATATTCCTACAATATGATTCACCTGTTTAAAATGATAATGTACATCTGCATTTATTAATACAGAATTGATTACTATATTATAAAATAAAAAGTAGATCATAAAAGAATATCGATAGCATGGCCATACTTATAGATAGATAGGTAGGTAGATAGGCAGATGGATGTCAAAATATTAACAGTTGTTGGCTAATTTTCTTTTGTTTAGTTTACTTATCTGTTGTCTTCTACATTTTTAACCACAAATGTGTATGCCTTGTGCAATAAAATATCTCTAAAACAACTCTGAAGTTAACACTAACATAAATTAATATTAATATCCATTCTCCAAAATACAAGTCAAATTTCACTTCCACCACAGGCCTTCCTGGATACCTCTGGTTCACAGAGAATTTCCTTTTTCCTTCTCCAGAGTCCGCGCAGTCCTTTATGCATCTCTGAAGACATTTATTGCATCTTAATTCTGCTTTGTGCCCACTGCTTGCTCGAGCCTATATCCCTAGGGAGCAAAGGTGGTCTCATTTAGTCCCTGCAGGCACCAGTCAGTGAATGAATGGATGAATAAGTGAATGAATGATGAATGAATAAATGAATGAGTGAATGCATCCTTCACTCTTCAAAATTCTGGTGTGATGTGCCCTCCTTTGTGAGGCCTTTCTAGATATCTTCCCTTTTCTCTCAATCTTTTGGGTGCTGTCCCCTCTAGAACTGGCCAGTCCGAGCTCTCCTTCCTGTTCTAACTCTTTTTGGCCTTTGGATGCAGAAGCAAGGGAGCCTGGGTGGGAGTGCATTGGACACAGTCCTGGTTCCCAGGGTGTAGGTGGAAAACCAGCAAACAACAGCCCAGGCAGTGGGAAAAGGCTTTCCAGGAAGGAGGATACTGTCTTCACTCTTTGGTATGACATTTAATGTGACCCTTGGAAGCAGAGCCAGGTAAAAGAAGGCGGTGTGGATCCAGGAGCTGTTGGTCTCTCTATTCACATTCTCCAAAAGGGCTTGCATTTTTGACTAGTTCTTTAAATGCAATATGGTGGCATGTTTATTTGGTGCTACCAAAATTCCATGGTCTCCCAGTATTTCCCAGCCTCGCATGTCATTAGGTTAGAGCGATGTAGCCAATGGACTGCAAGGAAAAACAAGATGTGTCTCTTCTGCCCCATGGCCTTTAAGAACCTGTGTGGTACTTCCTCCACCCTTCTCTTCTCCTCCTGCAGCAACTTGAAGTCCACGTGTTCGGGTGGCATAGGAACGTGATATAAAAAGCTGCCTGGCCACAGCTGAACTTGGCATGACCCATTCAATGACCTTTATTGTGTTAAGCCAGCTGAAATGTTAGGGTTTATTTGTTACTTCAGCAGAGCCCAGCCCAACCTGACTAACCCAGCTCTCACACTTCATCCAACCCCTGTTCTCATTCAATAACCTTCACAAGAAAATGATTCTGCATTTTACAAGATTAAATTTGTTTTGATCCCACTTACACAGTGATAGTGGGGCTTCACTCCACTGATGGAGAGAATAAATAAATATGTGTGTATAAAAATGGAAAAAGAAATAAAAGTCTTTATATCTCCTGGCCAACCCAGCAGCTGCCTCTGAAAGACAGGAAAGTCTGGCTCCTAATTAGGCATTTTTCCCTGTCCTTGAGCTTAACAAAACAGGATCCATCCAAACTGAATCCATCACCTTCCAATGATTTCCTCTTATGCAGGGACTACAGCATCAATTAGGCCCCAGGACGGATGCGGGTAAAACTTTGCTCCAACAAGCCTTGCTTCTCAACCTGTTTTGCTTCTAATTGTCCATTTATTTCTCTCGCAGACAATGTCAATAGCCCAGATGCAGCTTTTGCCAAGCAATGTCTACTCCCTGGGGAAAAAGGCTGAGCGAAGCACTGAGGGTAGCGTGAATGTTTCCATGGTAATTACGCACCGACCACCAGAAGGCTCTGCCCGGTGAAATCCCCCGTTAACCACCAGCCAGCTAATTAGAGGAGGCCTTTAGCACTTGCTTATATTCTGGAACATTTCTTCCGGGTTAGGAATGGACAGTCACAGGCATGAAGGGAGAGTAATTTATTCCAGTGGCCTATGGAGCAGCAGACAGTTGACAGCCCTTACTTGGCATCTTGCAAAGACCAAGATGAGTTCGTGGAAACCAGCCCAGGACAGAGGTGCAGGGACCATTGAGGGAGGGAGGGATCTAAACTTTCCATTCTGAAGAAGAGCCAGAGAGTAACCAAGGGTACAGGGGACAGAGCCCTGCCTTTGGGAAGAGTGTGCTGGGAATGGGTGCTGGGGCCAGGTAAGTGTCACACAGGGCCCTGAGCACAGAAGGACCTCATGCTTGGTTAAGTGCTCTGCTGTTGCTGATTTAAAATGTTTAATGATCTTTAGGGCTTCCCTGGTGGCGCAGTGGTTGGGAGTCCGCCTGCCGATGCAGGGGACACGGGTTTGTGCCCCGGTCCGGGAGGATCCTACGTGCCGCGGAGCAGCTGGGCCTGTGAGCCGTGGCCGCTGAGCCTGCGCATCCGGAGCCTGTGCTCTGCAACGGGAGAGGCCACAGCAGTGAGAGGGCCGCGTACCGCACACACACACAAAAAAAATGTTTAATGATTTTTAAACAAAGGGCCCTGTATTCTCATTTTTCACTGAGCCCCATAATATTATGTAGCTGGTCCCAGGTACTCAGGTGGACTGGTTTTCTAAGCAGGCAAACTGAGGCAGCAGCTGTGGATATAGAGAAAGCCTCTATGCACCCAGGTACCCAGGACTCCCTGGGCCACCGGATACCAGATCCACACGACACTGTGGTGAATCCCAGCCAAGCGTGGGCACTAAGAGCTCTGACTCTAGAGTTGAAAAGACAAGGGTTCAAGACCCGGCTGTGCCAGTCGCTCCCTACGTGTTCTTGCGTAAATGACCCAACCCCTCTGCACCCCAGGTTTCTCCTCTGTGACACGAAGATGCTAGTTGGTAGCTGTTTCATAGGGTTATGGTAAACAATGGCACATAATTGTTCCTTAATAAATGTTCCCCAATACCTTTAATACCCTCACTGATACTTTCATGGTTATCATTATATTTTCGTCTTCCTTCCTACTGTTACACAGCTCCCCATTAAGTCTCCTGAGTTCTCCCTGAGACATCCACGCCGCCTGAGATCTGGTCTCTCACAATGGGTGTCTTGCAGAAGGCCAGGGGAGGCCAAAGCGTTGGCCCCTTCCCTCTCAAGTCTTCTCTCCTCCAACACCTTTCCTCTTGTGCAAATTCTCCCCCCATCCCAGCATCTTAGCTCCACTTTAAACTTTCAGGATCTACTTTCACCCTGTAATTGTGCTAAGGAACCCACCCTAGAGGAGAGTGACTTGCCCAAGTTCACCCAGCAAGTCAACAACAGAACCATGATTCCATCTTGGTCTTCCAATGTTTTCCACCCCTCTCCAAGATTTTGTATTTGACAGGGTAACATTGCTTCATTTCTGCCAGCCTCAGAAAAGTCCTTCACCATGCTTTAACTTGACAGGATCTGCTCTTTCCTTATACATTCACTCGAATGCCCCAGGATATAGTTTTCTTCAGGAAAATCAAGTGTCTCTTGATTGGGGGCTGGTCAGAGCGAGACCCTCGGCTCAGTGCAGCAGTGGGCAGAAGGAACAGCTTATCTTAAGCAGCAGCAAACCGAGTGGGAGTTTAACTGGCAAACGAAAGGATCAGAAGAGGCTATTCGAGCATGACCTGAACTTGGCCAGTCCTGCGGGGAAAGGGCAGCCCCATCTGGAGGCTGGGAAAAGAAGAGACAAGGAAGAAGCACACAGCTCCTGAGAAAGGACAGCTGGTGTGTCTGGTTCTCAGAAGAACACAGGCTCTGGCATCAAATGGAATTGGGTGTAAGTTCCTCCTCTGCTGTTTATTAGCTGTGTGACTTGGAGCTGGTTACTCTCCCTCTCTGAACATGTTTTCGTATGCGTAAAATGGGCCTAATAATGTGGGCCTCTCAGGGTTGTTGACGTGTTTGAGTGAAATAATCCATGTAGAGTTGTTGGTACTAGCACCCAGGAAACGTCTCAGCATCATCATCCTCATCAAAGAGCAGTGAGATCCCCTGGATCTACCCTCAGTCCTTCCTAGTGATTAAGGACTGCAAGAGCATTGAAGGACAGAAATACTCATCAGAGCAATAAAAATAACAATGAAAGCGGGAGAGAGACATTGACACGTTAGGCAGCCTCACTCTCGTCCAGGGAGCATATCTGGCACTGCTATGCGCATCTTCCCGTTTCAGCTTCACAAACCTGCAAGTCAATTGTTATGTGCACCCGCATTTTCTTGATGAAGCAGCTGAGGCTCCCCCAGATGAAGTGACCTGCCCGGGGTTGTCAGCTATGCGTCTGATCGGGGGGCTCACCCTGGGTCCACTCCAGGTCTGGTGGCAATGAAGACAGCCAGGAAAGACCTGACCCTGAGTGGGTGGTCTCCAGAAACCCCTGTTCTGTCAGACGGGGACGAAGAGGACACAGCAAAGGAAAGTGAGTGAATGGTGGCAGGAAAATGAATCGAGGAGTGGGGAGGAGATGCCTCCCATTAATCATCATGAAGAATAGGTCCCGGAGAGCTGCCTTGGGCTCCACGGTGATTAATGACCTTTTTAATTTTCCTGCGCATTGTCCCAATTATGCAGAAGCACTGAGGGAGGCCCCGCCTTCCCTAGGGAAGCAGGGAGATCTGTGCAATGCCCTGGATCGAGGAAGAGAGGAGGGCTCTGGGGAGACCCTGAGCTGCTTTCCAAAGACCTTGGGCCCAGGGGGCAGGGCTTGCAGAAGCTGCAGATCCGATCCCAGAGCTGGGCAGGACACGGGGCCAGGGAAAGACAGCGCCCGCCTCTGGAGAGGCTGGAGGTGGGCACAACTCTCTGTCCTCAAACTCAGTTGCAAAGAAATAGAATCATTTTCTTACCAACTCAACTAATTTTCTCTTTTGTGTTTCCATTCTTGCCAAGTGGCGGAAGCTTAATCTTGTTCTAGGTTCTGGACGTCGTGGACTCAGAGTCTGGGGCAACTGGCTTCTTGAGATTCTTCACCAGGTGGGCAAGTATCTCCTGGTTCACCCATCATCCGGCCCTACCCTCAGTTGCTGGTCCATGGAGGCTGCTGCTGGGAAACCTCGCACTCCCGCTCACACCCGTGGCTCTCTCTGTTATTACTCTGCACCAAGGAGCAATGGGATCGTGAAAAGGCTGCTTCTGGTCCCAACTTCCAAGATGGACCCCCAGACCTCTCTGAGGTCTCTGGTTCTCCAAACGGATGCTCTATTGAGAATCCAGGCACAGGGGTTGCCTTTGAGCTATGTCATCCTCTCTCACAGGGCTCCTCTCCTTATCCCAGCCCAGGGCAAGGCACAGTGCGTCCACCATCCTCTCCTGCTTCTTAGATCCTGCAAATATAGCCCATCTTCTAAATCCTCTCTCCCCAGAAAGTTCGGGCTTTTTGAACGCAAAAGCCAGAACCAGTTCTGTTTGCCAGCCTGAGGTATTAAATGCAATACTAAGCCTCTCTTTCTCTTTAATCTTGAGAAGTAAGGTATAGGACAGAAGAGAAATCAGGGGAGAACCAATGGTGAATATCTCATAAATATTCTTCTGCCACAGGTACAGAATGCTATGCAGAGGTTCAGAAGAAGGAATGAGCATATCCTATAGGAAAATCAATAAAATTGTTCATGCAGAGAGCTGTGTTTCTTCATTATTAAGAGCATAGGCTTTAGAATCCGACAGATCTTGCTTCAGTCCGGGGCCCCTACTTGCTACTGTGTGACCTTGAGCAAGTGGTCTAATCTCCCTCGGCCTCAGTGGCCTCATCTGTAAACTGGAGAGAAGCAAAGCTGCTGTGGGATCAGCTAAATAGTGCGTGTGGAAGGGCTTTGCCAAGTCCTCTATCTGTACTCACGAAAAGAAAGACAGAGACGATTAGTTGGAGATGGAAGCAGAGACAGTAGGTGAGCAGGTGAGAGAAGGTAACTGCAATTTGGGGAAGAGGAACACAGAGGGGAGAGAGAGGATGGGCCTTTACCGGTGGCAGGAAAGAGAAATCACGGAGATGGAAGGAAGTAGCCAGACCTGGAATAAGTAAGGGAAGAGTGGCAGCTGGATTTGAATTTCTGCCCTGGGTGGGCTGAGCTGAGCCTTGACAGGAAACAGCTAAAGCAGCGTTTCCCAAGCTTCTAAATGCACGTGAATTACATGGGGATCCTGTCAGAACGCAGCGTTGGAGTCAGCAGTCCTGGGGTGTCTGTCCAACAAGCTCCACGGGATGCTGGTGTCGCTGGTCCGTGGACCATTCTCAGGTAGCGAGGGACTCTGAGGGACCTGGATGGGATGGCATCACCCCAGGTCCCTATTCATTCTGAGTCCTGGAGAATAAATTCCCATGCCTCCCCTACAGTAATCCTCACTATCTCTTGGTAACTTGCCCCTCCACTTTCTGCCAGTATATTCATCGGGGAGATATCAAGAAATCCAGTCTGTCATTTAAGCTTTAGGAGTTGCCTCAGTGGCAGCAACCTGGCTTTCATCCCTCTGGGGTCTGAGACAGCTGTCATCCCTTCATCTTCCTCTCTTCTGACGACTTTGGCAGGACAGTCAGAGAGTAGATACTGACCCCTCTCATGTATTTCCTGGTTTTCAGTCTTCCCCAGCCAACACACACACACACACACACACACACACACACTGCTACAGTAGAAACGAATAAATTTATTTGACTGTCTAAAATCAAACTCCTTATAACAACCTCCAAGGCCCTGAATGATCTATAGTCTGCCCCCTTTTTTTACCTCTTCTTGTCTCTTTTCTCCCCCCTCACTAGGTTCCAGCCATACCTGCTCCTTTCTCTTCCTCTAAGCCAGGGTTTTGCAAACCTGGCTGCACTTTAGAATCACCGGGGTGGGGGCTAGGTTTTAAAATATATAAATTCCCAGGACCAACCCCAGACCAGTGAGATCACAGTCTCTTGGAGATGGGAACCAGGCCTCAGTAAATTCTAAGTTCTCTCAAGAGATTCCAAAGGGCAGCCAAGGTTGAGAATTACTGCTCCGAATTTCAGAAGAATTCTGCCCTCACTATCCTGCCTCCTCTCCCTCTGTCCCCAGTCCTTTGTACACTGGTTGCTTCTCATCTCTCAGTTTTCCACCCAAATGACTCTTCAATGAAGCTCTCCACAGGCACCTTATCTAAAGCCATCATTTGCCTTATTTCCTTCCTAGAACTTATCGCAATTTGTAATTCTCTTATTTACTCACAAATTTGTTTCTTCTTTCTTCCCGTCACCAAAACATTAGCCCTACGATGCCAAGAACCATGACTGGTTGGACTGCCACCATGCAGTGTTTGACCCGTAGCTGGGGCTGAGCACAAGGTTGATGAATGAATGAAAGGTCAAGTAAACTTTGCAGAGCCTTCATGTAAGATGCCCCAAGTTGTCACTTAGTCTCACACCTGTTACCTATAGTCACGCTAAGTGAGGAAGGGCTGAGCCTTCAGAAGGATGTTTCCCATATGACTGTATCCCTAGCCTTACTTCCCGTTATCTCTCCTTAATCCATAATGACGTCTTTCTGGGGACTCCTTTTCTAAGCCTTCCAACTCAGTGCCCCAACCCTGAGCTCTCTGGAAGCCACACTCTTCCAAAACGGAGGACAAAGTTTCAGTATTTCCATATTCTTGAATCTTGCATACTTTGGAACTCAGCCATGCGTTAAGGTCAAATCAAGGCTCTCATCTGCTGAATTTGATAGCTCCAAATGAGGAGAGATAGTGCTGGATCCAGCAAGAAGAGAAGGCTGTGGATGCCCCAACGCTAATGCGTTCTCCCCACTAGCATTAGATTTTTCTCCTTAGTTCCCTGGGAAGCTTGCACCCTCACCAAAACCAACATTCATTTCTGCCAGGGCAATGCAGTGACAGTTTTATAATATATGAGGAAATCATATCTTCCCTGTTAGCATACCAAGAACAAATAACAATTGTCCCTTCCTTCACTAAGCAGTAACTCCATCATTACTATCCTAGGGACCACTCACCTGTGAGCTGGGGTTACTTTATCAGAGACACCATCAGCTGTGCATCTCTATTTCTTACCCTTCTAGGGAAAGAGGTGTGGCATCCCCAAGTCTCTCACTTGTGACTTCTACATTCATCCTATCAATCCAGTATAGCAGTCCTTCTTGAACTTGCTACGCTCTCCCTTTCCCAACATGAGAAAAATAATATGCTCTGGTGAGATTCATTCCCAGAAGAAATGACTGGCTGCTACAAAAAGAAAATCGTCTTCAGAGTATGAGCTGATGAAGTCCCAGGTAGAGTACCTGGTCCACCACAGATGCTCAGTTTTTTTTAAACTGGTAGCTATTCCGACTACTGCTGCTGCTGCTTCTACTTCTACTACCACTATCACTTGTGTCCCTAGTACCCAGAAAAAGACAGTATATGTCAGTCATTTGATGAATGCTTGTTGGATAAATAAGTGAAGGAAGGATAAAGCTGGAATTTCTCTTAAAATTGTGTTATAGCTCTTCCACATTTCACAGCTGATACCAGGGCATCTCCCTAAACTACTCCTGAGTTCTGAGCCCTGGCACTAGGCTGGTAATTTCCCTGCAACATGCCTGCTCAGCCTTTTGAGCTCAGGGATGCAAACATTCAGTCTTATTGCCTCGGAGGATATTTACACAAGCACACAGCCATTTAAAAAGGGCTCCGGGGGCTTCCCTGGTGGCACAGTGGTTGAGAGTCCGCCTGCCGATGCAGGGCCCCAGTCCGGGAAGATCTCACGTGCCGCGGAGCGGCTGGGCCCGTGAGCCATGGCCGCTGAGCCTGCGCGTCCGGAGCCTGTGCTCCGCAACGGGAGAGGCCCCAACAGTGAGAGGCCCGCGTACCGCAAAAAAAAAAAAAAAAAAAAAAAAGGGCTCCGAAATTTATTTGCAGAAATCAAATTGCTGGTATGGATAACTAAATGCTGAATCAGGACTTGATAGATTCCAAAAGGTAGATTCTCTCAAGATGGCATTTTTGAGAACAAAAATAAGGTACACTGACATTCAAAATTCCACATGCACGTGTTCAGGATGGAGAGAATCATTCAGCTGTAGCCTGAGCAGAAGAGCAATGGTGTTTACAATGGAATAAGCTCACCGACAAAGGTATTCTTTTCTGATTGAACAAATAAGATAAAATACCTCTTTGGCAAATGTAGAGAGTTGGCCCAACTCACCCTTAAAACAAGAGTTTCCGTCTCCTATTTTCATTCTGACTTGGAAAGGAAAGTGATATCAAACCAACAGGGAAAATAAGTACTTGTTTTGATTAACTGAGTGGTTACCATGCAGCACGTACTGTGCCAGAAACATCACACTGATTATCTCAATTGCATTAACTTCTTTCGTGTTTTCAGAGAAGCTGAACCGGGCACAGATCCCCCAAGAGGGAACTGAAAGCTGTGTTTGAAACTCAGGTCTGCCTGACTCGAAGAAGCCGTCCTCTATCCTGCTTCGTCCTGGTACTTGGAGGGGATGAGCCTCTCTTTTATAGAGAAAAAGTATTTATTCAAATCACGGACATAGGAAGTTAGTGGCCACTGAGCTCTGGTTTACTGCATCACATGGCCCATTTCATAAAGTGAGTCTTATCCAGCAACTGCAGCAGGAGGGGAAAAAAAATAACAACCTGCAATGCAGCCATTTTTTCCTTAAATGGCTCAAGAACTAGAAATGAGATCAAGAACCTTTTGATACCCCCCACCTTAAGTAGTCTATTGTTGAACAAAGCTAGAGAAAGCTCCTGCAGAAGGAGAATAAAAATCAAGATTAAGTTAAGCAGAGATTTAAAAACAACTAAAGATCAATAAGAAAAAACACTCAGGTCTCTTCTAGGAATTTACATTTCTCATTAATTCAACAAAGATTTATTGTTTCTTATTCTGTGCCTACTCTAGATACTTGGAATTCATCTGTAAATAAAACAGATTTAAAAAGTATGTCTTTAGGAAGCTTACACTCCAGCAGAGGGACATAGACAGTCGACAAATTAAAACAAATACAATTACACACCATGATAAAAAATGATACATAATACATTAAAAATAGGAAGTAAGGAGTGCCAGCAGGGGAGGGGGACAATACTTGAGCAAATACTCGAAGGCAGTGAGGGAACAAGCCATGCAGATATCTGGGGAAAGAGTGTCCTATTTGGGAAACAGCAAGTGCAAAGACCCTGAGGCAGAAACATGGCTGGATAGAATGAAGAACAGCAAGGAGACAAGTGTAGCTGAAGTAGACGATGACATCCAATAGCTCATGAGGACAAAATGATGCAGGGTCTTGGAAAGCTGTTATGAGCACTGCAGGTTTTACTCTGAGTGAAATGGCAAGCCACTGGGGTTTTCAGTAGACGAGTGATCAAGATGTGATTTATGTCAATAACTCAGTAGGAGACCAGTTAGGAGAACATACAGATGATCAGACCATACAGGGTAGACATACTGGGGCTTGGTGCAGTGTTGTAAACAGAGGTGGTGAGAAGTGGTCAGATTCTGGATAGATGTTAACGGCAGAACCAGCAGGATTCCCTGATGGTTTGTGAGTGAAGTGAGAGAGAGAGAGAGCGAAAGAGAGAGAGAGAGAGAGAGAAATGTCAATAATTTTTCCCTCACCCTCAGGGCCTGTCATGCCTTGGAATATTACTTCATGATAGAATGAAGCCATCATGATCTGTGAGACATGTAAACATTAATCAGCTGAAATATGAAGACGTAACTGTAATTTTTTCAGTAAGTTTTATTCATAAGATATTTAATCCTGTTCTTTAAAACCTTGCACAAAATGACGAGAGTTTCTGAATATAAGAGCTCAGTACCACAAGCATAAAATTCACATATATATGGTATTTATGAATAATATACTACATGTTTATTATGTGTGTGTATATACTACTATATATGTGTATATACATATATATATATATATGAATTTCTCAAAATTTTGGTCTGAGATGCTGGAGAAATGGATTGCCATTAACTGAGATGAAGATGATCATGGGTCAAACAGTTTTAGGGGGAATGTCAAGACGTCTGGTTTGGACATGTTAAGCTTGAGATTCCTACTCAGCACCCAGGTGGACAGGTTGGGTATGCATTTAGATGCACGAATCTGAGTTCAGCAGACAGGTTTAAACACACCAGGAATCCAGGGCTCACCTCTCCTTTTTTCCTGTCCTGTGGCTTTAAATAACATGTATGTGCTGTTGAAGCTAAAATCTATAGCTCGAGTTCAGACTGCGTGTCTGACTCTAGATTCATATATTCAACGATGAGCTTGTCATCTCTATCTGGATAGCAACTGTCATGGTCAAGGATAACTCTTCATTTTTTTTTAACATCTTTATTGGAGTATAATTGCTTTACAATGGTGTGTTGGTTTCTGCTTTATAACAAAGTGAATCAGCTATACATATACATATGTCCCCACATTGCCTCCCGCTTGCGTGAACTCTTCATTTTTGCTTCAAATCTAATTTTTTGTTCGGCCTCCCCAGCTCCTGAAATGATGCCACCATCTCTCTGCGTTTTTCAAACTGAAAACTTTAGAATCCTCTTCAATCCCTCTCCTTCTCTTACTTTTCACATCCAATCCATCAACAACTTCATCTCATTCTACCTCCAAAATTGACACCAAAATTGTCCAACTTCCTCTATCTTTACTGCACACTTCTAATCCAAACAACTATAACTAACCTAGAATACTTCAATGCTCTCTGTCTTCTCTAGTGTTTTTTTCTCTACTGCACAACCTACAATCTATCCTTCATACAGCCACCACTGCACTCTTCCAGAAATACAAGCAGGTACCTCACCTCATGCATAAAATCCTTCACTGGCTCCCATGGACTTAGAAAACACGAAGTCTCATTAGCATGGTCTGAAAACCCCTGCATGAGCAGGTCCTGCCTATCTCTCCAACCTAAATCCAAGCCACCACCTCCCACTATGATCCAGACACACAGGAGGTCTTCTGCTCCGTGGGGTGTCTGACCTTCATCCACTCTTTTTTTTTTTTAACATCTTTATTGGGGTATAATTGCTTTACAATGGTGTGTTAGTTTCTGCTTTATAACAAAGTGCATCAGTTATACATATACATATGTTCCCATATCTCTTCCCTCTTGCATCTCCCTCCCTCCCACCCTTCCTATCCCACCCCTCCAGGCAGTCACAAAGCACCGAGCTGATCTCCCTGTGCTATGCGGCTGCTTCCCACTAGCTATCTACCTTACGTTTGGTAGTGTATATATGTCCATGCCACTCTCTCACTTTGTCACTCTTAAGAGTTTACGTATGCTCTTTCCTCACCCAGGAATAGTCTACCCACAGATCTCTTTTTGACCTTGCTTCTTCTCATTATTCAGGCCTTAGCTCAATGTCGTCTCTCCAGAATGTTTTCTCTATCTGATCCAGTGCTAACCTACCCACTTCATACAGATCTGCCACATCTTTTCCTGGGCAGAATTTATCACTAACTCAAAATGAGCCTGTTTAATTTTTAACCAGCTTGTGTATTATCAGGCCTTCCCCATGAGTCTGAGTTCCATGACAACTGTCTTGTTCAGCACTGTACTCTCAGCTCCTAATCAGTGCTTGGCACATACTAGGCACGGCAGAAATGCCTAGTCAATGGATCAACATTTTTTTTTTAACATCTTTATTGGAGTATAATTGCTTTACAATGGTGTGTTACTTTCTGCTGTACAACAAAGTGAATCAGCTATACATATACATATATCTCCATATCTCCTCCCTCTTGCATCTCCCTCCCATCCTCCCTATCCCACCCCTCTAAGTGGACACAAAACACCGAGCTGATCTCCCTGTGCTACGCGGCTGCTTCCCACTAGCTATCTATTTTACATTTGGTAGTGTATATATGTCAATGCCACTCTCTCACTTCGTCCCAGCTTCCCCTTCCCCCTCCCCATGTCCTCAAGTCCATTCTCTACATCTGTGTCTTTATTCCTGTCCTGCCCTTAGGTTCTTCAGAACCTTTTTTTTTTTTAAGATTCCATATATATGTGTTAGCATACAGTGTTTGTTTTTCTCTTTCTGACTTACTTCACTCTGTATGACAGACTCTAGGTCCATCCACCTCACTACAAATAACTCAATTGCATTTCTTCTTATGGCTGAGTAATATTCCATTGTATATATGTGCCACATCTTCTTTATCCATTCATCTGTCGATGGACACTTGGGTTGCTTCCATGTCCTGGGTATTTTAAATAGAGCTGCAATGAACATTGGGGTGCATGTGTCTTTTTGAATTATGGTTTTCTCAGGGTATATGCCCAGTAGTGGGATTGACTGCTGGGTCATACGGTAGTTCTATTTTTAGTTTTTAAGGAACCTCCATACTGTTCTCCATAGTGGCCGTATCAATTTACATTACCACCAACAGTGCAAGAGGGTTCCCTTTTCTCCACACCCTCTCCAGCATTTATTTTTTGATGATGGCCATTCTGACCGGTGTGAGGTGATACCTCATTGTAATTTTGATTTGCATTTCTCTAATGATTAGTGATGTTGAGCATCCTTTCATGTGCCTCTTGGCCATCTGTATATCTTCTTTGGAGAAATGTCTATTTAGGTCTTCTGCGCATTTTTGGATTGGGTTGTTTGCCTCTTTGATATTGAGCGGCATAAGCTGCTTGTAAATTTTGGAGATTAATCCTTTGTCAGCTGCTTCCTTTGCAAATATTTTCTCCCATTCTGAGGGTTGTCTTTTCATCTTGTTTATGCTTTCCTTTGCTGTGCAAAAGCTTTTAAGTTTCATTAGGTCTCATTTGTTTATTTTTGGTTTTATTTCCATTTCTCTAGAAGGTGGGTTAAAAAGGATCCTGCTGTGATTTATGTCATAGAGTGTTCTGCCTATGTTTTCTTCTGAATCAACGTTTTAAAAAATTTTTGTTGTACTGGGCACATATGGAAATTTCTCCAGGTCATGCAGTTGTTAAAGAGGGTCTTCTGGGAAGTGAAAGTTCAAGTGATACGATCCTCTTCTAAACTACATTCACTTCATCTCTTCAATTAGAGCAAACCTAGACAGCTACCCCATAAGAACTATGTAACTCATGGGGTGGTTGCCAATGAAACTAGGGGGCCAGTGTCAGGAAGGGTCTATCCAAAACATCTGACCTTCAACAGCCTCTCTAAATTTGTGTTAAAAACATAATCTTTTAAATGATGGCAAATATCACTAGACCAGATGGAGCTGGATCCTAACCAAAAGTTTTAGTTACACTTTTAATTTTTATTTTATTTTATTTGCAGAGATGCATGCAGTTGTAAGATATACTACAGAGAGATCTTGTGTCCCTTCTACTGAGTCTCCACCACCATTAACGTATTGCAAAACTATCGCACAATATCAGAAGAGGGTACCAACACTGACATAATCCAGGTTCCTAACAGATGCTGAAATACAGAACGGTTCTTTATTCCTGCTTCCTAATTGTAATGCTCCTCTTGTAAGACCACACTCTGAGTTCACAAGTAATTGTGAGGAAAGCATTAACACCTTTCAAGAATACTTGCATATTAAGAGATTGTTGAAGGCCAAAATACAATAAACTATATGAAAATGTGCACAGTCTTTATTACCCAGAGAAACTCATAGCAAAACCACAGCGAGATTCCACTTTTCATCAGTCAGATTAACAAAAATAAGAAAAGACTAATAATATCCAGTGCTAGCGTGTGTATGGGGAAACAAGCATTCCCAAATTCCTGCTGGAAGTCTTTTTATTTTTTTCTGAAGTCTTAGTCGCTCTTTGGGAATTAGTCTGACAACAGCTGTCATAATAAAAATGCATATTCCCTTTGACGTACCAAGCTCCATTGAGGTTACTCTATTTTACAGAAATAAAAGTAACTACAAAAACATTAACATGTTTATTGCAGCACTGTTTAGTGTCAAGCATACACACACAAATATCCTGGACACATCCTAAATGTCAATCCGTAGGAGAATAGTTGAACTCATGATGTAAAACCAAACTGTGAAATACTATGCAGTCATTTTAAAAGATGTGTTGAGTTAATCATATATCTGCAGGAGTTTCTGGTGTGATAAGTGAAGCTGCAGGGTAGTGTACATAATAGGATCCAAGTTGAGCCAAAGAAATTCTACAAATGTGTACATATTTGTACATGTTTTATGAGCTTGAATCAAGCTATGGCAGGACATAAAACAGATAGCCAGTGTTGTTTTCTCAGCGGTTGGAGGAAAAATTAGAAGAAATTAATGACTTCTTTTTTAAACCCCTTTGAATTGTTTGTCTAGTTACAGTGGATATGCAATCTTTTTTATGATTTACAAGAAACCTAATAAGTAATAGAGAAGGAAAAGACCAAAGATGGTCTTTAAGCCCAAAGGAACGAATCGCGATGGTGGAATTGGAGACACTGACAAGAGTCTCTGTACCTGGGGAGTGGGGGAAAGGAGAGGAGAGACACCACCCTTTGGTCGTGGGTCTGGGAACTTGCTTTCGCCTCCCCAAATCCTGCTTTGTGAGCCAAGGGAGAGTAGCAAGACCAAAGGCATGTTGATCAGAATTGATATGAGGCAAGCAGCTCATTAAATGGGCCCTGGTAATCGATTTCCAAGGAAACAAATGCCTCTCTTGTGCAGGCAACAGCACACGTGTTCGGGCTGCCTGGGAAACCCGGGCACTGCCTTTGCAAGGAGTGCTTTGATGTGTGTCTCCCCTTTAGACCAGGACAGAGGCATCATGCATCCGGCTGGACTTCATTTCCTCTACCGACCCCCTAGAAGCCCAGTCCTGCAAACCAGCAGGGATGCACACTGCTGAGCTGTGCTACCTCTGTACCAGATTACGTTCTTGGGAATCTCAGGGTGGGATGTTCTAAAAGTCACCAGCTGTACAGGTATGAATGTACAGAATAATCAGACCTCTTCACAAAAGCCACACCCAAGGATTTGAGAAGCTGAGAGACCAGCTGGAAATGCCTGCCTACACAGGCAGTTAAACTGGATTTATTTCACACTGCAAGTCTGCCCCCAAGAACTGTGTTCCCACCCAATTCTGCTAGACCAAAAGACATTCTCTCTGGACATAGATGTTTTCTTGCCACACATATGGCTCTTAAGGAGAGGTCGTCTGCAAAGGAGAGTTACTTAATCTCCATATGCCTCAGTTTCCTCATATATATAATGGGAATAATAATAGCCTCTACTTTAAGCGACTGTTGCAAGAATAAAATGGGTTAATGGTTGGATGGCATTTAGAACTGGGTCCAGCATACGGCACTTTATAAACACTTGTTGTTATTAGTAGAAGTAGTAGTATTAAGGTGTGATTGCTAATTTCCCTTACAGAGCAGCTTGTTTAAAGTGAGACACACCAGTGGCCCCTGTGTCGGTGGCATAACATTTGCGGGATTTAATCATCACTGGCCGTGTGGGCTATGCCAGGCACTCTGCCACGTGCTGTACCTGTTTTCATCCTCACACAACCCCGTGAGGTCAAGACTGTGCTCATCTTCGTTTCTTCTGAGCATCAGAAAATTGAATTGAATTGGGTCTTACTACCCAAGGCTTCCCAGCCAATAAGGGGCGAAGCTGAGATTCTCACCCCGATCTAGCCAACTCCAGATACTCAGCTCTACTCACAATGCACTGCAGGTGCAGGTCAGCAGCTGCCCACGTACAGAGGTTCTCACACCTGGCTTCACCAGATTTCTGCATCTTACTCAACATACATATTGAATCAGAATCTCAAGAGTGGGCCCAGAAATTGGTATTTTTGACAAGTAAGTAACTCCTATGTAGTTAACCCAATGCTCAAATTTAAGAGCTATCCCCAACCCAGCAATCCCACTCCTGGGCATATATTTGGACAAAACTATAATTCAAAAAGACACATGCTGGGGCTTTCCTGGTGGCGCAGTGGTTGAGAACCTGCCTGCTAATGCAGGGGACACGGGTTCAAGCCCTGGTCCGGGAAGATCTCACATGCTGCGGAGCAACTAGGCCCGTGAGCCGCAACTACTGAGCCTGCGTGTCTGGAGCCTGTGCTCCACAACAAGAGAGGCCGCGACAGTGAGAGGCCCGCACACCGCGATGAAGAGTGGTCCCCGCTTGCCACAACTAGAGAAAGCCCTCGCACAGAAACAAAGACCCAACACAGCAAAAATAAATAAATTAATTAATAAACTCCTACCCCCAACATCTTTAAAAAAAAAAAAGACATATGCATCCCTATGTTCATAGCAGCACTATTCATAATAGCCAAGACATGGAAACAACCTAGATATGTCCATCAACAGATGAATGGATCAAGATGTGAGATATATATAGATATATCGATAAATTGGAATACTACTCAGTCATACAAAAGAATGAAATAATGTCATTTGCAGCAACATGGATGGACCTAGAGATTTTATACTAAGCGAAGTAAGTCAGAAAGAGAAAGACAAATACCATATGGTATCACTTATATGTGGAATCTAAAATATGAACCAAATGAACTTATCTATGAAACAGAAACAGACTCACAGACATAGGGAACAGACTTGCCAAGGGGGAGGTGGGGAGGGGAGGGATGGATTGAGAGTTTGGGATTAGCAGATGCAAACTATTATATATAGAATGGATAAACAACAAGGTCCTACTGTATAGCACAGGGAACTATATTCAATACCCTGTGATAAACCATAATGGAAAAGAATATGAAAAAGAATGTATATATATATGTATAACTGAATCACTTTGCTGTACAGCAGAAACTAACACAACATTGTAAATCAACTATACTCTCCCCAAACAGGGTTGGGGTTTCTCTTTAACCCACTGGTGATTCCTCTAAGGAAACAAACCTCCTTACACCTAGACAAGACCCTTTCATCTGACTTCAGCTCTCCTAAGCTGTCAAAATCCCTCTAACAAAAGCTTTCTTGTCTTATTTTAATAAGACTCCTATGTCTTATTTTAATTAAACTTTTTGAATTCCAAGCTTTCCTCATGCTTAAAAAACTTTTCCTACCCTCCCACTCTTCCCACTTCAGTATTCAGTTTCCACAGAAGTCTCAGCCTGCTTGATCTATTAAATGACCTACAGTTATGAACAATGGAAATATAATGGAAAGATAAATCTGTTTCATTCAATGGAAACATTTACCCAATGAGCCTGAGACATCAAAGCCTCCGAAATTTTGACACATTCATTGATTTTGTTCACCTTTATTTGTTAATCATAAAAACCAGGGACTGCACAAGCTCTGAAAGTTCTGCCTTTCACATGAAGATGTATATGTTGGAAAGGTGTGCTGAAAAGAGCATTTCCTTCCACACAGGGATTCTTAAAGTCATTACATCAAACCAAGTAAAAGAAAGCTTGGGTATATATTATTCTATTATAGCCATACTTATTGAGCACCTGTCATGTGAAAGGTACTCCCCAGGGTCAAGCCAGAGACAGAGACAGATATGAGTTCTGGTGTGAAGAAGCTTTTAGCTGGGAGGGCAGATAAGCAGAATAGCTATAACACAAGGTGGGATGTGGGACACGTCATGAGACAGTAAGATGAGCACTGAGTATTTTTGCCCTTCTAGAATCTACTTCCCCTTCTTTGGGTAACAGTACCTGAGTTTTACTTTGCAGAACTACCCATAACCCCCTATGACTTCATAGGACATGGGAGTGATTGACCTCACTATCCAGCTTCAGGGCGGAAGCCCGTCACAGCATTGACCAATCAGAGTATTCCCTTCCTCTGGCCACAGTGATTGGTTCAAGAATGGGCATGTGACTCAATTGGTCCAATGAAATTCAATCCCGGGATCTTGTTGGAATAACATAAAAATAGCAGCTTCCTTTACCTTGAAGTTGCTGAGCTGGGGAGATATCAACCTGAAACTGTCCTGTCTACCCATAGAAAAGAGCTTTCCTGAAAGTGAAGGCAACGAAATACTAAAGACAGAGCCCAGATGGCATTATTTGAGCTCCTGGATTCAACTGTACCTGAAGAATAACAATGCTGTATGTGAAGAATCTTGTGCTTCAGTTACTCGGAGTTCAGTTTCTGTCACGTCTAGCTAAGAACCAAATACGGTGAGATACAGGTGAGGTGTAACCAATGTCCATCCAGGTGGGAGCAGCAGAGAAAGCACTGTCTCCTGAGGCAGTGGCTCCAGAGCAGGTGCAGGACGGGGCTGGAGTTGGGTCTGTGTGGATGAAGGGCAAGGGCATAACTGCCACTCTGTGCACCTTTCAGTGGATGCACTGCACCAGCAAGCCCCCTCTAGCAGCCACACCGCAGATCATTTTAACTCAGTGATGGTGCATCTTCCAGAGAAGTTTTTGACAGCAGGAATTGTATTTTTTCCTTTTCCTCCCTTTTCACCAGGCATCTATGTACACAGTAGGTGCTTAATGAGCGTCTCCTGAGTTATGTATAATGTTCTTGAGCAACAAGCTAAACTGAATCTCAGAAGACAGGTATCCAGTGGTTATCAAACATAAATAGACATTTCTCCAAAGAGGACATACAGATGGCCAAGAGGCACATGAAAAGATGCTCAACATCTCTAATTATTAGAGAAATGCAAATCAAAACTACAATGAGATATCACCTCACACCAGCCAGAATGGCCATCATCAAAATGTCTATAAACAATAAATGCTGGAGAGGGTGTGGAGAAAAGGGAACCCTCTTGCACTGTTGGTGGGAGTATAAATTGGTACAGCCACTATGGAGAACAGTCTGGAGGTTCCTTAAGAAACTAAAAATAGAGCTACCATATGATCCAGCAATCCCACTCCTGGGCATATATCTGGAGAAAAACATGGTTCAAAAGGACATATTGCATCCCAATGTTCATTGCAGCACTGTTTACAATAGCCAAGACGTGGAAGCAACCTAAATGTCCATCGACAGATGAATGGATAAAGAAGATGTGGTACATATATACAATGGAATATTACTCAGTCGTTAAAAAGAATGAAATAATGCCATTTGCAGCAACATGGAGGGACCTAGAGATTGTCATACTAAGTGGAGTGAGTCAGGGAAAGACAAATATCATACGATATCACTTCTATGCAGAATTTTTTAAATGAACTTATTTACAAAACAGAAACAGACTCACAGACTTAGAGAACAAACTTATGGTCACCAGGGAGGAAGGGTGGAGGGAAGGGATAGATTGGGAGTTTGGGATTGACATGTACACGCTGCTATATGTAAAACAGACAACCAACGAAGACCTACTGTATAGCACAAGGGACTCTGCTCAATACTCTGTAATAACCTAAATGGGAAAAGAATTTGAAAAAGAATAAATACCTGTATACGTATAAGTGAATCACTTTTCTTTACACCTGAAACTAATACAACATTGTTAATCAGCTATACTCCAATATAAAATAAAAAGTTTTAAAATAAATTAATTTAAAAAAATTAAAAATTTTTAATGAAAAAAAAATTCAGGCATCTCCAATATGATCTAGGAAGGCACAGAATCAGCTGTTTCTAATTTCTCTAAAAAGACTTGCTTCAAGGCCCCCAAATGGTGGTGCCAGCAGCTCTCCAAGCCTACCTTCCCAGTGAGCGGTCTTTTATCCCATAATCTCTCTCACACATTTATTACTCTCATTCCTACCAATGGAAGACATGCTCAAATGCTCCCCAGTTCTACCTGCACCATGGACTCATTCCGAATAGTGAAGTGTGTGTGTGTGTGTGTGTGTGTGTGACTACATGTATGTGTGTTTTCTAGTTTAATTTACTGTTGTTTCATCCAAGCATCAACTCATGGGAAAAGAGTCTAGCAGAAGTTGGAAATTAGGTAGTGAGGCTGATAAAAATCCAGTCCTGGGATTACTGAGCAACAAATCATACATGTCAGTGGGGTACACCAAAATCAGATCCTGGGCTTACCAAGCAGCAAAATGCATGTGCTACGTTGAGCAACATGGGCTCCTGAGAGCTAGTTTGCTGGTAAGGCTTTGCAGACCTAGATGGGGAGAGTAAATGGGATGAGTAGGAGTTTGGGGCCTTATTCAAACTGTTTTTATATCCTGGGAGAAGGAAATCTTTTTTCACTGAGAAAGGTCAGCTGAGTTACGTCCACTTGGAGCAGATATCTTCAGGATGGGTTCCTGGAACTCCTACCACTGTCACCATCATCACCCTTCCACATAACTTGCTCTGATTTTCTTTGGTTTAATATTCAAAACTATCTGGTTTAATTATTTGTTTGTTGGCTGTTCTAAGAGTGCAGGAAACTTCCCTGTCTGGTTCATCTCTATATCCCCAGCACCTAGACTGAGATGTGAGAATTGGCTCCATGATAGAGTTAGTGCCCAATAAATGTGTATCAGGTGATTGAATAATGAATGAGTGACTTATACCATGGAAAGACAACTGGGCTTGGAGTTACATTTAATCCAAGTCTTGATTATGACATTAATCCTCATGAGACTTTGGGGGAAGTAAATTCAGATATCTGGGACAATGTCATTACCCATAAAATGAAAGAGTTAGATAGTATTTGGATATCAGGGTGTGTTTCATTTTATAGCAGTCTACCTCTCTTAATCAACTGAAATATCATGGAAAATTTGCATGTTTATGACAGATAAAAAGGGGCTGCTCTATCTGAAGCCCAGGGCGAGATGTTGGCTTTTAGCCACCTCTGTAAAGCTATAGGGTTTTCCAGAACAAAGTTTTCAAATCACTGGACAAGATGCGATTCATGAAATAATGAGGCATTCTACTTGCTTAAAGATTTGACAACATTCAAAGTGATGCCAATGAAAGGCATAGAAATGGGATGCATGGAGTAGAAGAAAGCGAGAGACATAACCAGGGTTTGGTCCAGGGCTCATCTGACTCAGAATTCCATGTGCTTTTCATCCATCAATCCACCCACTCTCCTGTCCACCCATCTATCCATCTATCCATTCATTCACCCACTCATCTCATCCAGTCATCCATCTGTTCTCCCATCTGTCCGTCCATCTATCCATTTATCCATCCATGTATCAATTAATTTACTGAGCAGCTATATATTGAGACACAAGCACTGAGACTATAGTGCTGGATAAGCATGGCAAAGTTCCTGCCTTCACTAAGCTGCAGCTCTACTGGTGAAGTCAAATAAGAAATGGTAGGGAGATAGATAGATAGACAGATGATAGATAAGATAGACTGATGATAGATACAGAGAGATAGATAACATTGATCACTAGACAGATTACATATCAGCTATGATGAACTGCTATGAACAAAAATAAAACAGGGTGAGGGGACTAAGGGGTAACACAGGTGCTATATTACAATGAGGTCAAGGATGGCTTCTTGAAGGAGGTGACTTTTGAGCAGAAATCTGAAGGAATCAAGAGAATATCCTGTGACTATCTGCAGTGAAAGCATTCCAGGAAGAAGAACGCCATGAAGCAGGATTGAGGGTGGGGTGGCGTTCCATGACACCCACCTGCCCCTTCAAAGAACAGAGCTTGACAACTTCAATGATGTGGAGAGCTCATCTGTGAAAACAGTTTCTTACCTTGCAAGATTATAGTGAGGATTAAATGAGATGATCCCTGCTTATGTGTGTGTAACATATAAGAAGTGCTCAAAGGACATTGCTGAATGAGGGGAGATGGGTCTGATCTGGGGTTTTCCAGATTCCTTAATCGGCAAATATCTGCTGGGTATCCATTAGGTGGAGGCCCCCTGCTCAGCATTCCATGTCATTATCTCATGCAGCCATCCCAACTACTCTAAGGGATAAGCTCTACTATTGTGAAGTCCATTTGGCAGTTGGGGAAACCAAGGCAGGAAAAAGGCAAGCCCTCATCAGACTTCAACAGTCAATGCCAGAGCCCCTAGGCTTGACCACTAGACAATCCTGCCCCCTTTCCCCCATCACTTGGCCCAGAGATTTTGGCATGGAACCATTGGTCCCAAAGAATAAATTCTTCAAGAGGCACAAGCGTGGTGATGGAAGATTGTGGGTCACTTCCTTTTACGGAAGGGTACCTCTCTTCTAATGCCACAGTAAGGGATTGCCCTTTCTCTCTGCTGCCTCCAAATGATCTCTTTTCAATAGATTATTTACAGTTTTCAAGCACTGAGACCCTTCACATGAGAGATGCAAAGTGGAGAAGCCCAGAAAGATGTTTCTGCGTCTGGCAGAGATTTTTGCCACCTCAGTCATCCCGGTAGGTGCCCACACGACTCCCTGTCATAAGAGGCCCCAGAGTTTTCAGGCCTCAGCTTACATGCTGTTTCTGCTTCAGGGCAGGCAGAACTAGGTTCCAGACCCAGCTCTACCATTATAAGCTGTGTAACCTGGAGCAGGTAATTTCTCTCTCTTCTGGTCTCATGTTTTTCTAATCTGCAAAGTAGGAATGAAAGTAGATACCTTATTGGGTGATTACAAGTATTAAAGGGTTAATGCTTATAAAGCCCTAGGCATAGTGTCTGGTACATAATTAGCATTAAATAACAACTATTTGCATTATGATTAATATTTTCAAGAGTTCAGAGAGTCTGTCTAGCTAGTCCACTACTGTATTCCCAGTACCTGGCACCGTGCTTTGTCCTACAGTAAGTGCCTAATTATTATTTATGGAGTGACTAAATGAGTGAATGAAATTCAAAAAAAGGAAGGGTTGAAGAAGACGAGGACAGGTAACTCATGGTTATACTCTGAGCAGGACGATTTAGAGACATCACTTCCCATCAATCTCACAGCAGCCCCATGAGATAGATCTCATTGTTTTCCATCGTATGAAAGAAAGAAGTGACTTGCTCAAATCACTCAGCTAAATAAGAGAGCTTAGTTTTGAAATAACCACAGAAAGGTGACCAAATCTCTTGGTGGGAAGTCCATCCCTGGCAAAGTACTATCACTGGGCCACAGAACAATAGACTTAGAAGTCAGGCTAGCCAGTCTAGAGGATGGAAACTGGGGGCCCCTGGGTTGAAATCTGGTCAATGGATAAGGTTACTTAGTTTTCTCAGTGTTTCAAACCATCTTATGATGACACCTAAAAATGTAAAGGTTTCTTGTAAAATCTAGATTCCTGGACCCTCTTGAAAAACCAGAAGCTGTCTGAATTCTGGGCCTGCATTCCTGCATGG
The DNA here is from genome assembly GCF_949774975.1 of Lagenorhynchus albirostris. Taxonomy (NCBI): domain Eukaryota; kingdom Metazoa; phylum Chordata; class Mammalia; order Artiodactyla; family Delphinidae; genus Lagenorhynchus; species Lagenorhynchus albirostris. The sequence goes on from NC_083109.1 coordinate 70,051,282, forward strand.
AGACAGTGAGCTGGAGCTGAGACAGGGCTGTTCACATTCTCCTGTGTCCTGTAGTCCCGCCTCCTCTGGCCATCTCACACAGCACACAGCCCGTGCGACCAGCCTGCTTCATTGCTCTGTGTTATCCCTTTGGCCCTGTTGACACCTAAGTTGGCCACCATGATTCAATCCAACACTTTCAATCTACAGATGGTACACTGAAGCCCAGAGGAGAGAAGTGGCTTGCCTCAGGCCACACCCGTAGCAATAGACTTTGAAATTCTAATTCTCCTTCTCCAATGTCCTTTGCGTGATTGCATCGTGAACTTATGTAGGAAGAGCTCCTGGTTCAATTCTATACCTGCAAGTGCCCACAAATTATAATGATTGCTACAGAATCTATTTCCAAGAGGACTAGTGGGTGTCTCCCCTTAAGGGCACAGGGTAAACAGGAACAAGAATCATGGCAACCACAGGAGGTAGCAGCTGAGAAATAAGACCTACACAATCAGTATATGCTCACCCCCCCCCCCAACTGGCTCCCAATCATTCCGACTGCCAGTAGGCGCATCAGTGACCTTCCTGCTGGTGTAGAATTAGGCGTTGTTAGCCAACAGTACTTTAATTTCTCTCTAAAAGCCTCCAAGTACAACTGCTTCTGGGAGATGCCCAACCATTGGTTCTGCCTCTGCGATGACAGTGAATCAAGAGGCCAAAGACTTTGCCTTCAGGGGCTCCATCCCATTGCTGACATGTTGTGCTTCTAGAGGCTTCAGAGTCCAGCTTCCTGGAGTTCCGTGGCACTAATTCTAAAATCATGACTTTGGAAACTCAGAATCCTAGCCACCTGGAACTACAAATCACTTTAGAGCCCTTCTGGTCTATTCCCCCAACCACTGCAGCCATCCTGAGCCAGCAAATCCCAAATTATGATTGAACTTCAAGGACAAGGTTAGCCAAGCTCATAAAGTAAGGGAGGGAGGGGTAGCAAAAGACAAGGAAGCCCTTTGAGCTGCATAGAAAGCTCTGGTTTCTCGTGGGGTCTTGGATGTTGCCCTACTCAACATGCTCTCTACTAGTGTTGTCCCAGAGGTATCAGCTGGCAGGAAGTTTCATGCGTTGGCAATCCCTGTAGGTGTGTGTGTGTGTGTGTGTGTGTGTGTGTGTGTGTGTGTGTGTGTGTGTGTGTGTGTGTGTGTGTGTGTGTGTGTGTGTGTGTGTGTGTGTGTGTGTGTGTGTGTGTCCCAAAGCACAGTGGATTTCTCAGGCATGATCAATCCTTACACTGCTACCTAAACACCCTCATATCCAATAACACTCCCATCTGTGAAAGGGCAATATGAGGGAAAGCGATTTGTTTATGCTACCAAGAGTAAGTAGAATACATTATATATTGTTGTCTTAGAGAAAAGGGGACAACAAATAGGATTTGTGAATTGAAAGTCGGTGATTACATTGGTGATGCCCATAGTACAATAAGTACAAACTCAATTACCTCCAGAGACTCATTTTCCTAGTGTTGTGTTTATACTTAAACTGATATTGTGAGTGGAGACAGGGAGACCTTCCTCCATGTTATTTATGCTTCCAGGCCTATTTGCTCAGGATGCATCTGGGTCTGTGGATGAGGTCCAAGCTCTCCAGCCTGATCCAGCCCCTGCTTTCTCCTCTAGCTTCATCCGAAGTCAGTGGTCCTTCCAGCACCTCCCAGTAACACATGCTATGTTCATACCAGCCTCCTCACACATCCCCGGATACTCCTTTCTCACTCACATCTCTGGACATCAGCACATGCTCTTTCCTCTGCCTGGAATGACCCTACCTAAACCGTCCATGTTTGAAGTGGATTTAAACTTCAGTCCAGTTCAAATTGACCCACAACTCTCTCCCCAAACCACCAGGCAGAGTTAACGACTCTTCCTCTTTCTTCCTGCATTCTTCTGGGTATCTCCTTCATAGCACTTACCCCATCCTATTGGAAGAATCTGTTTATGCGTCTGTCATCTATTCTCAGCTGTAAGCATCTCTAGGCTAGGAATAGCTTTTTCATTTTTATATCCCCAACATCAAGTACGGAGTACAGGCACACACATAAGTGTCCAATAAATATCTGTTGAATTCATAAATTAATAAATGACAATGAAATCTCAGACCTCCTATTAGCTTGCTATTCTATTGAGGAAAGGTTCTAATAAAGATGTCAAAGTGGCCCACTTTTAAGTGCCTTTTCTAAGAATCACATGCCCCTCTCTCTTCTATAAAGCAGGCTTGGACCTAGCCAAAGAAGCATACTTGCAGCCTCCAGGCAGGGGTGGAGTCCTAAAGGGCTGAAACTTTAGGAGGTGGTTGCAAAGGATGCCATCTGAATCAGCCCAGAGTCCGAAGAACCGGAGCTTAAGCTCTCATACGCTGTGCAAAAACAGGGCAGGATGGAGGTAGGCGATGCTGTCCATGTTACCAAATCTACATGGTGCCTTAACAGGGTTATGTTTCCTAAGACTGAGCAGTTTTGCAGTTACTTCTCCCCAGATTCTGCTGGAAACTTGAACAGGTGACGAACAAGAAAGGAACAGTCAGAAAAAGGAAAGAGGTGATTAGAGAAACAATGCTTTTGCAAGGGAGAAAAAAGGTGGGGGAATCGGACTATTGGCCTAAAAACCGTTATCAAGCATATTAGTTAGGAATATATTCATCTCCAAGCAAAAGAAAACCTAACTCCCAGTGACTTAAACAAGTAAGGGCTTGAGTTGCCTCAATAAACAAGAAACCCAGTGAGAATTCGAGGGCTGGTGCAGCCACTCAGTGACACTGAGGACCCAGTCCTCTATCTCCTGTCACCTTTGGTACTGGGTTATCTTATGCCCACAAGCTGGCTGCCCTACCTCTTGGCATCACATCTGCATCACAGTCAGAAAGGACAAAAAGAAAAGGATGCATGATCAAGTCTGTTTGTTTTCTTCAAGAAAGCAAATGCTTGTTCAGAAGCCCAGCTCAGTAGACTTCTGCTTAAGTACCATTGACCAGCACTATTCACATGACCATGCGTAAGTGAAGAGCGACTAGAAAGATCAAGAAGTGTGCTCACCTGTATCTTTGGCTCAGAAACGCATGTGAGAAGGGGTTAGGAATGGGAATAGGAATAAACCCACCTACAGTGTGTGCTACACCAAATATCTCTAAGTTTGGGGGACATGAGTCCTTCCATACTTGTTATTTTCCCCTCAATATTGGACTTACAGCCAAGTCAAAACCCTCGGACATGGGGTTGTGTAAGTTCCTACTATTTGCCAATCTGCATGCCAAACACTGAGGATGCAGCAATGAGTAAAACAGAGAAGGTCCCTGTCCTCATGGACCTTATGTTTCCAATGCAAGAATCAGCAAACTAGAGCCTGTGCCATCATCTGTTTTTGTAAATAAAGTTTTATTGGGAAACAGCTAAGCACATTCATTTACATACTGTCTATGGCTGCTTTTCCACTACAACAGCAGAGGTGAGTAACTGTGATGATACTGTGTGGTCCACAAAGTCAAACACACTTATCTGGCCCTTTATGGAAAATGTCCTTGCTCCCAGTCTAGTGGAGGATACGGACAATAAATAATCAAACACGTGAATGATCCAGATCATTCCTGAGTGTGATGATTCTATAAAGGAGATAAAAAGTGATGTAATGGGGAGTAATGAATGGAGGAGCTGGCCATCCTAGGCTGTTCAGGAGAGTGTCTCTTAGGGAGTGATATTTTGTCTACAACAGATAATACAGAAACATGGACCCTAGGAGAAGGGTGTTCTGTGCAAAAAGAACAGCCAAAAAAAGACCAAAGATAACAAGTGTTGGTGAGGACATAGAGAAAAAAAGAATCCTTGCACACTGTTGATGGGAATGTAAATGGGTTGCAGACACTATGGAAAACAGTATGGAGGTCCTCAAAAAATTAAAAATAAAACTACTGCAGGATTCAGCAACCCCACTTCTCGGTATATCTCCAAAGTAAATAAAATCAGTATTTCAAAGAGATAGCATTATTTACAATAGCTAAGATATGGAAATGACCTAAGTGTCCATCAAAGGATGAATGGATAAATAACAATTATATATGTGTATTAAATTCAGTCATAAAAAATGAGGAAAACCTACATTTTCAACAACATGGCTAAACCTGGAGGACATTATGCTAAGTGAAATAAGCCAGACACAGAAAGCCAATACTGCATGATCTCACTTATATGTGGAATGTAAAAAAGTTGATCTCACAGAAGCGAAGATCACCAGGGACTGGGGCGGTGGGTGAAATAAGGAGATATTGACCAAAGAGTAAAAACTTTCCATTATAAGATGCATAAATTCTGGGGATCTAATGTACAACATGGTGATTATCATTGATAATAATGTATTGTATACTTGGAATTTGCTGAGGAGGAAGATCTTAAGTGTTCTCCCCACACACACAAGTGGCAACCATGTGAGGTGGCGGATATGTTAATTAGCTTGATTGAGGTCATCATTTCAAAACGTACATGGGTATCAAATCATCACATTATACACCTTAAATATATACAGTGGTTACTCGTGAATTATATGCCCTTAAGCTGGAAAAAATAAAGAAAATATATTAACTTTTTTTTTTTTTTTTTTTTTTTTTTGCGGTACGCTGGCCTCTCAGTGCCGCGGCCTCTCCCGTTGTGGAGCACAGGCTCCGGACGTGCAGGCTCAGCGGCCATGGCTCACGGGCCCAGCCGCTTCGCGGCACGTGGGATCTTCCCGGACCGGGGCACAAACCCATGTCCCCTGCATCGGCAGGCGGACTCTCAACCACTGCGCCACCAGGGAAGCCCAATATATTAACTTTTAAAAAATGTATCCAGACAGGAAAGATCTCCATGTGTTATTTCAGAATATGTATGAAGTTAGAGTGGCCAGCTGGATCGAGGGTGAGAGGGCATGATATGGGGTCTGAGAGGTAGGCAGGTTCTCAACTTGGCAGAGCTCTGAGAGCATGGGAAGGGGTTGGGTTTTATCCTCATTGCAATGAGAAATCCTTGAAGTTGAGAACTGAACTGACTACTCTAGCTTCTGTGCACAGAATGGACTGTCTCAGGCAGAAGTACACACAATGCAATCACGAAGTGGTAGAGATTGGCTGTGCACCTGCCGAAAGTATTACCTCTTTGGCGGGGGTGGGGGGGCAGGGGCGGTGTACAGTTCAGAAAATACAGTAGGACAATATTTCCAGACTAACCGTTAGGTGTGGCCAGGTGGCTGAATTTTAACCAATGAAACGTGAGCATAAATAGTGCAGCCCCAGCCAGACTCATAAAACCCTCCCATGCATTATCCTCCAGGCAGATGTGAACCCTGGAAGCCACATTCCAAACAGGGTGAAGCCGCCACTCATAAAAGATGAGAACCCTGAATAGCCACTTGGAAGACAGTTGCCCGCCATCAGGAACACCCATTTTTGGACTTTCCATGAGGGAGAAATAAATGTTGATGACACTGAGCCCTTCTACATGTTTGGGTTTGTTTTTTAGAAAGTGACCTTGGCTGTAGTAACTGATGGCTTAGACTAGGGCGATGGTTGCAGGAACCTGATTGCCCACCCGCTATGGGCATGGCAGGCTGATTTAGAGTCCTGGGTGAAGGTGAACGTTTCTCTTATTCTACACAGCCTTACTCAGGAGCTAACCACTGTTTAGCACTTCGTGGGCTCAGCTAATCCTCCTGGACACCTGCTCATCCTCAGGGCTTCTGATTTGGTGCTCCCCTGAATTGCACTGCTCCCCAGGGACTGGCTACTTACATAATGATGTTCTGCACGCACCCCATGTTTTATTTCTTGGGTTTTCAATCTTTTCATAAAAAATGCATGCTGGACGAAAGGTTTTTACATACCAAACAGGCCAGAGATTTAGGGCGGCCAGCTTAGTGGTTCAAAAATGTTCTTTTCCTATTTTTTTATTTTTATTACAATTGCTCTGAAAGAAATCCCTATCGCTTGATATTAACAAATGTAGCCACCGAAGCAGATGCTTCTCCAGAAAATCACCAGGAGAATTAATTACCTACAGTTAGATCTGTTTTGTCCTTTTTTTTCCCCAAGGCAATGCTGCAAAGATGAGAGATGTTATGCAGTCAGTTGCTGAGCCCCTAACCTTGTATTTTTGCACCGGAGCCCACCGGGCAATGGAGATGACAAGAAAGCTTCACGGGGGAGACCCCCTGGGCACACCCTTCTGGCCAGATATGTGCTGGAATGACAGTCATCTTCTAATTTAACTAGAATCTAAGTCTGAAGGAAATCCCAGAGGCATGAGCTCTAATAGTAAAAATAACAGCACCTCACATGTGGGTAAATATCTTCACTTACAAAAGGACTCACATATCTGTTTGTGCCAATGGCTTCTACAAGTAAGTAAAGAAGGCAGCATCTAAAATTGTTGCCAGCTGTTAGTAACCACACACCCCCCCCCATGTTTCATGGTAGGACAGATCTGGGCTGGGGACAGCAGGACATGGGACTGGTACCTTTGTTGCAATAATATTAGCAATTATTATGCACATCTATTTATGTACCAAGCACTATTTTTAGCACCATACATACATTAACTCATTTAATGCCCATAATATCCCAACCGTCTCCTTATTTTTATGTCACAGAGGAGGAGACGGAAGAATGGAGAGGCGAAGTGAAACTTACCCAAGGAAACCAATCTAGTAAGTGGTGGAACTAGGATGTGTACTCAAGAAGTCTAGGCTCAGAGCCCATGGTCTTAAACATTATGCTATTTTAGAAAAACACTGGAATTGGAGTTAGCCCCAGTTCTGCCATGAGTAAGTTGTTTTAACCTGGGAACGGTTCTGCGTCTCATAAAGATAGCATGCTGCTTTTACCTGTGTGGTAGATTGTTAAAGTAACCTATAATCTGCTCAAGCCTCCTTGTATTCAGAGCCTTGGGCTGCTCCCTCAAACACTGACTCTGAACTTTGTCTCATGACTTGCTGTGGTCAATACAACCATAGCAAAACTGATGCAGTCGGGGGCTTCCCTGGTGGCGCAGTGGTTGAGAATCTGCCTGCTAATGCAGGGGACACGGGTTCGAGCCCTGGTCTGGGAGGATCCCACATGCCGCGGAGCAACTAGGCCCGTGAGCCATAACTACTGAGCCTGCGCGTCTGGAGGCTGTGCTCCGCAACAAGAGAGGCCGCGACAGCGAGAGGCCCGCGCACCGCGATGAAGAGTGGCCCCCGCTCACCGCAAGTAGAGAAAGCCCTCGCACAGAAACGAAGACCCAACACAGCCAAAAATAAATAAATTATTTTTTAAAAAAAGGAATGAGGGGTAGAACCTTTAAAAAAAAATGACGCAGTCATAAACTTGAAAAGTGCTTGTGCAGTGGGAATTGTCCTCTCTTGCGCTCTTGCGAACCCTGCAACCATTATATGAACGAGTCTTGACTAGCCTGCTAGATGATGAGACACACATACACCACCCCAGCTCACATGGAGACCAGCTCACATGGAGACCTATAGACATGTGAGTGATATAGTGCTAGTTCATCCAGTCCCAGGTGAGCCACCAGCACACCCAGAGATCAGTCACGCCAATCCAGACCAGAAGAACCACCAAGACAATCTATAAAATTGTAAGAAAAAGAATAAATGTTTGTCATTAAAGCCACTATGTTTTGGGGTTGGGTTGTTATGCAGCAAAAACTGTACGATACAATCAGTTACGATTAGTTTCTGCTGTGATTGACAGATAATCCCAAATAGCAGTGATTTTTTTTTTTAATTTTAAAAACGGAACACTTATTTAGGTTGTTCCACACACAGCCTTTAGTGGTAAGGGTTTTGTTGTTATATTTCTTTTTTTTTTTTACATCTTTATTGGAGTATAATTGCTTTACAATTGTGTGCTACTTTCTGCTTTATAACAAAGTGAATCAGTTATACATATACATATGTTCCCATATCTCTTCCCTCTTACATCTCCCTCCCTCCCACCCTCCCTATCCCACCCCTCTAGGTGGACACAAAGCACCGAGCTGATCTCCCTGTGCTATGCGGCTGCTTCCCACTAGCTATCTATTTTACATTTGGTAGTGTATATATGTCAATGCTACTCTCTCACTTCGACCCAGCATACCCTCCACCCTCCCCGTATCCTCAAGTCCATTCTCTATATCTGAGTCTTTATTCCTGTCCTGCCCTTAGGTTCGTCAGAACTATTTTATGTTGTTTTGTAGATTCCATATATATGTGTTAACATACAATATTTGTTTTACTCTTTCTGACTTACTTCACTCTGTATGACAGATTCTAGGTCCATCCACCTCACTACAAACAACTTTATTTCATTTCTTTTTATGGCTGAGTAATATTCAGTTGTATAAACGTGCCACATCTTCTTTGTCCATTCATCCGATGATGGACACTTAGGTTGCTTCCATGTCCTGGCTATTGTAAATAGAGCTGCAATGAACATTTTGGTACATGACTCTTTCTGAATTATGGTTTTCTCAGGGTATATGCCCAGTAGTGGGATTGCTGGGTCGTATGGTAGTTCTATTTGTAGTTTTTTAAGGAACCTCCATACTGTTTTCCATAGTGGCTGTACCAATTCACATTCCCACCAGCAGTGCAAGAGTGTTCCCTTTTCTTCACACCCTCTCCAGCATTTATTGTTTCTAGATTTTTTGATGATGGCCATTCTGATTGGTGTGAGATGGTATCTCATTGTAGTTTTGATTTGCATTTCTCTAATGATTAATGATGTTGAGCATTCTTTCATGTGTTTGTTGGCAGTCTGTATATCTTCTTTGGAGAAATGTCTATTTAGGTCTTCTGCCCATTTTTGGATTGGGTTGTTTCTCCTCCGTCTTTTATAAAATCATTGTCTGTGCTTGACAAACTATAAGTTAATTGCTCTCTGAAAGAGAGGATTATGATTGATGAGTTTTCTGGGTGAGGAGAGGGTCCAGGTCCCCTTGTATAATTCCCAAAGTGTACACTGAGGGCTTCTGCCACCTGGTGGACCAGCCTGTGTCTCAGGACATCGGAAAAGACTATAAAGATCCCTGCATAACTGGGTAGGACAGAAAAAAAGAAGGGAGAAGGAGGAGGAGAGGAAGCAGGAAGGGACCTGCACCCCAGGGCAGGGGAACTGAAGAAGAGGAGAGATTCCCAAATTCGGGAAACCCCCTCTCCGACGGGGAAATCGATTGGGACAGAAGGGAAGCATTTGAGGCTGTTGGAAGAGGGTGAAGCGGCCAATCTGTGGCAGCCAGGACAGAGTGAGAAATATACAGATGGTCTATACCACAGCCCTACATGTCCCAGACTGGGACGTGTGTTCACAGGTGTGCAAGGGGCTGGGAGCTGGTGCGTGGGGACTGGAGAACAGGCCTGGGGTGAGAACTGCTGTTGGCTGTGGGGAGACGGACTGGGGGTCGGGAAGGAGGAAATCCACAGCAGGGAATGCCTGTGAAGGAAGATCGGACTGCCATGGAAGCAGGGCACGACTGCTGAGTCACACGCAACGGGAGGAGCCACTACTGTAGCCTCTCTCTCCCCACATGTTGGCACCTGCCGACAACAATAAAAGAAGCCCGCTCAGGGCTGGCTCTTGTGTGCTGGCTGCCAAGCAATAAAAAAAAGCCCCCTCAGAGCTGGCCCTCATGCACCTGCTGCCAGGCGCCAGGAAAAGCCTGGCCAGGGCCAGCCCTCACACGTCTTATGCCGGGTGCCAGGAAAGGGCCTCACCAGGGCCATATCTCTTGCGCCCATGGCTGCCAGCTTCCCTGAGCATCTGGTGCTGCTGGGGCTCCCCTGATCAAAGCAGTCATACTACGTCTGCAACCCTGTCCTCACAGGGCAGACCCAAGAGCTCCAAGGCAGCCTCAGGCCCAGAGTCCTGTGGGTGGACCACACACAGAACACAGAAGTAGGGATAAAACCAAAGCTGGACCCCAGGGACGGGGTGACTAAGGAAGAAGATCGAAAATCTTTCCATCATCTGTACCACCTGCAGATAAAATCCCTGTGATCAGCTAGGTAGACCCTGTGTCTATGGAATATCTGAGTAGACAATGAGTGTTCCCACAAATGAAAACGGTCCAGCTCTGGCAGCTGTGGACTTTGGGGGCAGCACACGCGGGAACTGGGCCACATCAGAGTCGGAGGGGTCCCCACAGGGCCCACAGCAGGTCCAGAGACCAGCCCAGAGGCAGAGGAGGGGCTCCTGGGGAGGCGGAGGTGGGCTGTGGCTCACGGCGTGTGCAAGGACCCTTACAGTGGAGATCCCAGGGAAACATAATTATTACTATTAATTTTATCATGTTTTGATTCATTTTGTTGTTGGTTCTGGCTTTTTTTTTTTGGTTTCTTTTTTGTTTGTTGTTTTTTCTAATTTCTTTTTATTTAGTCTTTTGGGATCTCTGTGTTTTATAACATATTTTTTATTTTTATTTTTTAAACATTTTTCTACTTTTACTTTGCTTTTCTGTTGTTCTGTGTTCTTTTCCCTTATGTTTTTGTCTTCTTTTTCTTTCATATATTTTTCTTTTTTAAAATATTTCCATTTCTCCTTTGCTTTTCTGTGGTCCTCTGTTTTTTCCTTTTTATATTATTATTATTTTAAATCATCTTATCAGTTTGTTCCGTTTCCTTGCTGTATTCTTCGGTTGGCACACGGCTTTGGATTTGGTTTCAGGTTGTGTGTTTTTGTTAGTTTTAATCCTCATTGATTTCATTTTTGAGTTCTTCTACTTGTCTGGTTTTCTCTTTTTATTTTATTTGACTCTGTTTCTTTTATGTGTGTGTGCTTCCTTATTTCTGTTTTTGTTTGATTTTTTTTACCATTTCTCTGGGGTTTTGTCCTTTTTTTTTCTTTAAGATATTTCCTATTTTTTTGATATATTTCTATTTCGATGTTGCTTTGCTGTTGTTCTGTCTTCTTTCCCCTTTCTCTTTCTCTTTCCTTTTTTTTAAATCCTGTTTGTGGGTTTCTTTTGTTTCCTTGCTTCATTCTTCAGCGGGCACTCTGCTCTGGTTTTGTTTTCTGGTTTTGTGGTTTTGTCAGCTTTCTTTTTAATTGTTTGATTTCGCTCTTGGGTTCTTTTGTTTGACTGGTTGTTCTTTTGCTTTTTGATTTATTTGGTTCTGTTTTTGTTTCTTTTGTGTTTGTGATTGTTTCCTTGTTTCTCTTTCTGTTTGATTTTACTTTTTACCATTCCTCTGGGGTTTGTTAGTCTTTTTTTTTTTTTTTTAATCCCCTTTATTGCCGAGATGAGCGACTAGCGGGGTCTTGGTCCCTCTACCAGAAGCCGGGCCTGGGGCTCTGGGGTGGGAGCACTGAGTCCAGGATGCTGGAACACTGGAGAATCCCTGGCCCCAGGGAAGATTAATCACTGAGAGCTCTATCTGAATCCAAGACCCAGCTCCTCCCAACTGCCAGCAGCTCCCAGCGCTAGACACCTGACACAAAACAACAAACAAGACAGGAACACAAACCCACCCATCAGCACACAGACTACCTAAAGTCATAGTAAGCTCACAGACACCCCAAACACACCACCTGACACAGCCGGGCTCATCAGAGGGAAAAGACTCAGCTCCACCCACCAGAATTCAGGCACCAGTCCCTCCCATCACAAAACCTATGCAAGCCACTGGACCAACCTCACCTCCGGAAGCAGAGAACAGAAGCCAAAGGAACTATGACCCTACAGCCTGAGGAAAGGAGACCTCAAATACTGTAAATTAGACAAAATGAGAAGACAGAGAAATATATTGTAGGCAAAGGAGCATGCAGCTCAACATCAAAAAAACAAACAACCCAATCCAAAAAAGGACAGAAGACCTCAACAGACATTTCTCCAAAATAGACATACAGATGGCCAACAAACACATGAGAAGATGCTCAACATCGCTAATTATTAGAGAAATGCAAATCAAAACTACAATGAGATATCATCTCACACTGGTCAGAATGGCCATCATCAAAAAATCTACAAACAATAAATGCTGGAGAGGGTGTGGAGAAAAGGGAACCCTCTTGAACTGCTGGTGGGAATGTAAATTGATACAGCCACTATGGAGAACAGTATGGAGGTTCCTTAAAAACTAAAAATAGAACTACCATATGACCCAGCAATCCCACTACCGGGCACATACCCTGAGAAAACCATAATTCAAAAAGAGACATGTACCACCACGTTCATTGCAGCACTATTTGCAATGGCCAGGACATGGAAGCAACCTAAGTGTCCATCAACAGATGAATGGATAAAGAAGATGTGGCACATATATACAATGGAATATTACTCAGCCATAAAAAGAAACGAAATTGCGTTATTTGTAGTGAGGTGGATGGACCTAGAGTCTGTCATACAGAGTGAAGTAAGTCAGAAAGAGAAAAACAAATACCGTATGGTAACGCACATATATGGAATCTAAAAAAACAAACAAACAAACAAAAATGGTACTGATGAACCTAGTGGCAGGGCAGGAATAAAGATGCAGACGTAGAGAATGGACTTGAGGACACAAGGGGTAAGGGGAAGCTGGACGAAGTGAGAGAGCAGCATTGACATATATACACTACTAAATGTAAAACGGATGGCTAGTGGGAAGCTGCTGCATAGCACAGGGAGATGAGCTTGATGCTTTGTGACCACCCAGAGGGGTGGGATAGGCGGGTGGGAGGGAGGCTCTAGAGGGAGGGGATATGGGGATACATGTATACATATAGCTGGTTCACTTTGTTGTACAGCAGAAACTAACACAACACCGTAAAGTAATCATACTCCAATAATGATATAAAAAAAATACAGATTCTAACTCAGTAGTTCTAAACTGTCTCTCTGGCATTTGTATTTTTAACATTCTCCCAAGGCAATTCTCATGCACACCAAAGTGTGAAAACCAGTGATGTCTATACAGACATCTATCTTCTCTCTTGCTTCATGCTTCCATGCTATGGGCTCTTTCTCTCTCTCTCTTCACCTTCGTCCATGTATATGATATAGTGCACTCGTTTCAAGGTTGGGGGCCAGCCAGTGATAACACTGGTATTTCTGTATAGAAGGCAGTATAAACCTTCATAGTTCTTTAGAATGTGCTACCTTCTCTATTATTCCAACTCTTCCTAAGATCCTCCCACTGGATATTGCCCGTTGGGGGCCATTGGGTCCCCTAAGAGCAAAGCAATGCTTTGTGTGTTGTTGATATTGTTTTTTGTGTAATGACCTCTCAGGAATCCTGTGAAGAGGCAACAGAATTGTAAGAGCAAGAGGCAGACACCCTGCACCCTAGCTGCATTCTATCAGAACCCCTATTATTTTTATCAGTACTGTCTAGCCTGGTTTGTCAGGTGGTGGCCAGAACTTGGACTCTGTGAAATATAGATCATGCACCTCATGGAATTAGGAAGGATGTCATCACCCATAGGAGGCAGCAGACTAAAACTGGCAATTGTGGATCTCTGCGAGATCCCTATCATGCTAACATCTGGTGCAGTTCAGCAGAAGGAAGGGTTGTATTTGGTCTCACATCTGTGTCCTAGGCAAAGTCCCTTGAAGAGAGAGCCTAGATCTCAATTGGGAGATCTTGTTCACTGCTTATAGTGTGATCAGCCATATTCCTTTGTAACCTACCCAGGCTAGGTTCACTTTAACCCAGCCAGGACTATGAATAGGAGCTAGGGATTTGGGGTGTACCACATGGAAATACCTACCTCATGTTCTTCTCCTTCTTCTCTCTCTTTTTTTTTTTTTGCTTTTATTCACATCTGAGGAGCTAACACACTACTAACCCTTATTCAGGATGGTGGGGTTGGGTGATCCACAGGGTAGGTTCAAGCACACAGGGTGGAAGATTTTATAAATAAATGGATAAATTGGAATGCGGATATTATTGTAGGCAGAATCTCTTTTTCTATTAGACTGACCCCCAGGGTCCGCATTTGTAAAGCAGGGCCAAAACTGCCTACCACAGAGTGCTTAACTCAGTACTTGGCTCGTAACTAGCAACAGACGGCACCCTGATATCGTGGTTGTGATTGCTGTTAAATTTTCAACAGAGTTATCTCAAATCCAAGAGATGAAACAGAAATAAAACGGTAAGTTCTTGTACCACTTTGGCTCCAGAGGGCAGGTTTGCCCAGGAACCTGGAAAAAAATGTAGTCAGCAGAGGAGAAGTCTTCAGTGCTAGTAGGCAAACAGAAAACCATGGCTTGGACTTTGAAAGGAGCATTCTAATGAATGAAGTTGATTTAAAAAAAAAAGTTTTATCTTGTAGTTAGAGAAGAAACAGCAGGAAAGAGAAATGAAAGGGAAAGCCGATGCGGCAGATCCTAATAGGCTCCAGCAAACAGCCTTAGCCCTGCATGTGGGATAGGAAAGATGGGGCCAATTTGAGAGGCAGCTTTTAGTTTTGAAATCCTAGCAGGAGTCCCATGAAAGAAGTAGAATGCCAGAGGGATACTGAACTGGAATGTCAGAGGAAGTAGAGAAGGACCACTCTGCACAGGAAAAGAGCTGGCCACAAAGAGTGTACATGCTCACATCTAAGTAAGGAAGCTTTCCCGAGGCCTGAGAAATTCAGAAGTTAAGAGAGACAAAGTTGTAAAGTAAAAGAAGTCATAGAGAAAATTGACCCTCGGGAAATCCAAGGAAGTGCCTACTGGGAACGCGTCACCCAACGATAGCCCTGAAATCGGAGGACCTGGGGGCCAAGACCTCGGACAGCGCTCACATACACAGCTTGGCATTGGGATGCCATGAGTTCAGGGGACAGAGGAAAAGATCATTTTAAATATAAAAAATATGCAATATGAGAGACAAGGGTCAAAAGGAAGATGGGAAATCAGAGGCATCCCTGTTGCACATTTCCAAACGTGGCTAGACTCATAACCAAGCATAGCTAATATTTACTGAGTGAGCATTACTAGGTATCTGGCACTCTTCTAAGCCCTTACATGGATTATCCAATTTCGTCTTCAGGAGTATGCAATTTACACATTTCAGTAGAAAAAGCAGACAGGTGGTAAAATGTTTCTCTGGAATGAGAAGTGTGATGTCACAATCAATCTTTTGATTAGAGATGTTTGCTTGGGTTTTAAGTTCACAAGGTTCCTGTCAACTCTGGACAATTGACCCAAATGTACTGAAACCAAAATATTCTTCTCTTTTCACTTACTCTGGTTTTCTCATCTGGTTGCTGCCCTCAAATAAAAATGAGATTTAAAAAAAATAACTTTCGGCTGGTAACAGCAATCAGAGGGAAATTGTTAGCAGCACTTAGAGTCTGTCTGGAAATAGCTTCTTTTCCCCTTTCTGAGAACGATTCTATTGTACAAGGAAATCTGTATTCACCTTATGGTCCTAATAGTTCCAAAACTTTGGAAAGCTGGAGTACATAAGAGACATGGATTTTGGAGTATCTAACTTTAGGAGGCTAAAGGGATAATATCAGTTCAAAGGGGGAAATAGTAAGATTCCAGCTGCCTAATAAGGCAATCAGAATCTTACCAAATATCAGGGTGAGGCAACTTTGGGTGTGACAAAGCAAAATAAGAAGGTTGGGGGGTAGGAGAAATGACTTTGTATATTAGTTGCATCTTTGATGCTTCTCTGGAAAAAGAGGACTATTTTGAAAATGTATAGTGTTAGCTTTAATAAAGTAAAGAAATATAGTATGCATCTTATATTGCTAATATCCTATTATAATTCGGCCATTCTGTTATTTCAAGAACATTGTATAACTCTCTCTGGAGAATTTGCATAGCTATATAGCTGAGCATAATTTGTACAAACATCCCGGATCATTACTATTACCTTGAAATGCAGAGTAGAATCACCTGGAAAACTTTTCTCAAGTTAGAAAGGAGTTAAAACCCAAATAGATTCTAGGGCTCCATGTGCTCAGGCTTGACATGAGGTCACTTTTAGATAATCGTAGTTGCCATTTGTTACATGCTTACATTACACAAAGCATCATTCTAAGACCATTCACACATTATCTCATTTAATCCATATAACAACCCTATGAAATAGGCACCATTATTAGCTCTGGTCCAAGTCACCTGTTATCTCTTGCCCAAATTACTGTAACGGTCTTCTAACTGGTCTCCCTGATTTCCCTCATGCCCTCCTAAAGGTTTTTGACCATGCATTTCTCGGAAGGATCCATTTAAAACACAAGTCATAGCATATCCACCCCACCCCCAATCAATAAAACCCTCCGATGACTCCTGACTGCGCTCAGCATAAAAGCCAAATTCCTTATTTTGGCCTACAAATCCCTGTATGATTAAATTCCCCATGACCTGCCCAATCTCACCTCCTAATGCCCTCCTTGCTCGCCCCACTTCAGCTTCACTGGCTTCCTCACTGTTTCTTCAATGTGCTCTGATGTTAGGGCTTCCTGGCTTCCTGGGTGGCACCCCCATCCGATAGCCACATGGCCAACTCACTCCGCTCTTTCAATTCATTGGCTCAAATGTCACCCTCAGAATAAGGCCTATTCAAATAACTCTACTTTTAATATCTAATTAAATATTCTAATGTTTAAAATTACATCCCACCTGCTAGGCCTTCTCATTTCCTTTACCCTGCTCTATTTTAGCATAGCACTTAATTTACTAATTTATTATATTTGTTACTCATTATCTCTCTCCCCATACAAGCATATAATTTCCAAGAAAATAGAGATTTGGGTTTGCGTTATGCAGCAATGTATCCCAAGCATCTAAAACAATGCCTGGCACATAAAGATATTCAATAATCATTTGTAGAAAGAATGAACTAATTCCAGTTTTTAAATGAGGACAAACTGTGGGACTACAGCATGGAATGATTTAAGAACGGGCCCAAGATCAAAACCCAGGCTGACCCATAGAAACTGCACATTTATCCCCTCAAAGAATGACAATCCAGGGCTTCCCTGGTGGTGCAGTGGTTGAGAGTCCGCCTGCCGATGCAGGGGACACGGGTTCGTGCCCCGGTCCGGGAAGATCCTACATGCCGCGGAGCGGCTGGGCCCGTGAGCCATGGCCGCTGAGCCTGCGCGTCCGGAGCCTGTGCTCCGCAACGGGAGAGGCCGCGGCAGTGAGAGGTCAGCGTACCGCCAAAAAAGAAAAAAAAAAAAAAAAAAGAACAACAATCTATTAACCAAAATGTGAGTTAAAGGTGATTCCTACCAAAACTCCCCTTCACTCCATAATCTATCGCCACAGACTCCTATCTTTTCTCCCTCTTGCACAGGTAAGGATCTATGTCTTGTATAGAGATAGGAAGATAGATAGATAAATAGATAGATAGATAGATAATGGATATAGACATTGATAGAGAAATTCTTGGCTCTTTCATAATCACCCTGACTTATACAAAAGGACCCAGACCCACCTAGTGAAAGAGCTGGAGGCTGAGAATGAATGAGGAGTAATTAAGGTCAGATACTTAGTGGGACAGGAAGGAGACTACGAATACCAATAAATTTTAAGAGTTTTTTCCTTTTAAACTTAAAAATTTAAAGTTTTGCTCATGTATACTCGTATGCTGACTCAGTAGGTCTAGAACGAGGTACAGGCATTATTTTTTTTAGAAAATTCACGGGTGGATCTCGAGTGTACCTCTGGTGGAAAAGCCCTAGCGAGAGAGTGGCCTCCTTATTCTACTCTACAGTACCTGTGGAGTGGCCTTAATTGAACTAACCAACTGGTGACTTTTAGAGACTTCTTGAGACAGAGTCACCAAAGTACGTGACCACTCAACTCATTGACATGCATATAGGGTTTGTTGTAAAGATTGGAGAAGAATCCCACAAAAGAGCAGGTAAGACTATTCTAGGGTTCCATCCGTCTCCCTCCCTGAAGGGGCAGCAACACACCTGGCTGGTCAATGCTCTGGTTGATAAGACCACATCGATCATAGGAGAGAATAAAATATGGGTAGAAATTTCAGTTCTCCTTTCAACCCGATTCCAAAAACAAGGGAGGGCTGCTGTGTGGAGTTAAGACCTAACTGGATCATGGTCCAAGAACATGGAATGTTTGATTAAACATCCTTTCTGCCATGGAGAATGCTACCTTGAATGCAGCCTTCCCCTGTGGTTTGCTTCTCTGTCTTATCAACATGTCCATCTGCAGCTGATTCTAAGAGAGAAAAGCTCGTCTTCCTCCTTAGCTTTAGAGAGCCAGGCAAGAAGCAAATAGGACTTGAGAGCAAAGGAAATCTGGGACCAGCCACCTAGGAGTTTCATGACATTTTCCTGGTCTCCCAAATTGAGGAGAAGGTTCACCCTTCCGCTGGGCTTTCTCAGCTCTACACAGACCAGAATAATTAGGTGTTAAACCATGTGCAGTCCAGCACATCCAAATGACCTGGGGCCTCCTCAGCACAGCTCAGCAGGATGGCTGGTGATCGACCCATGTAGGAGCTGTCCTCCCTCATTCCTGAGCAAATTCTGACCAGGGAAGGGGCCAAGGAGGCAGCTTTGCCAGGGAGGTAGGGACCTGAATTAGTTTTGTGGTCACAGGTCTGCTATCTTTGTGCCTAGAGTGGCTCCTGAACACTAAGAACTTAGCAAGCTATAGTCTTTGCCACCGACACAAACATATAAACCTGGGAATCCTGAATGCATGCTGACCAGCTAAAACCACCCCCCATAACATAACACACATACAGCCTTCGCTGGTCACCTCCTTCCTACAAGGGGTAGCTTTCCAATGCAACTAGCCACCAATGGATGCCTAATCCAAATTGGACTGGAACTCCAAGATGCTTTCAGCCAGCCTGACATTGAAAACCTCATGCTGCGGCCCTCACACCCTGGACCCAACACTCTGAATATTGATGCCTGCACAGTCAAACCCAGAATCAGATTCCTTCCCACTTATTCGTATACAGCTCCTGATGCTTCTTCCACGTCTCCCATATCCCAGCAGTTAAAGCTGTGACCACTCCCATAAAGATACTCAGTTCACCCAGATAGAATAACTTCCCTCCAGAAAGCTGCAAATCCTCCAGCCCCCAGCCCTTCCTTCTCTTCGTCCCAGGAGCTTGGAACCATCAAGCCGCCCAGATGGAAGGTTTCTCCTAGAAGCGTCCTACAGAGTGCAGTCTCGTACGGGGAAGCTGACACAATGTCTTCAAACATTTTTAATTGCCCTGTCAAACTGACAATTATCGAACTAATTATTGAGGAGACAATACCAGATACACTGACTGAATCAAGCATCAACTGAGTTTTTATGTAATTATGCAATTTAATGAATTGAAGGCTGCAGTAATGGACGATTACTAGTTAATTAGAAACTCCCTTTATGCTAATAATGCCATTTATTTTCGACTCACGGTATTTATTTTCAGCGTCTAAAGCATGGGACACATCTTCCTCTGACACGGGCATGATGAGTGTTTTTCGGGGGGTTTGGCTGCCAATTGTGCTATTTATAAGCAGCAAGTTTCTTCCATTCACTGACTGGAGAGCTCCAACTGGTTCCTATTATATTACAAGCATCTCATTTAGACCTAGATTTTAATTATTCTGCTTCCGGATGAGGTTCCTGTGTCTTCCTTCTCCTGAAATCTGGGAGAGAGAAAAGTAAGGGACTGTGGCAGATGGTCCTCAAGGTGCACCTCATCAAGGTCACCTTGTGAAAGGTACAGAGGTATCCCTCTTTCGTGATTTATTTTTATCCCCAAGCCCTTCCTCGTGTCTAAGTATTGCTTTCCTAGCACAACACATGGCTAGAAACCAAAGTGCATAGCAGTGGTTCTCAATCAGGGGAAACTTCCCCCTCAACAGACACTGGTGATGTCTGGAGACACATTTGTTTGTCCCAACTGGGAGCTCACTACCAGCATCTAGTGGGTAGAGGCCAGGGCTGCTGCTAAACATCGTCCCAGGCACAGGACGGCTCCTCACAACAAAGAATTCTCTTGCGCAAAATGTCAACAGGGCTGAGGTTGGCAAACCCTAGCACAGAGCATCAGTAATCAAGAAGCAAGTGGATTTTCACCACCCCAGCTTCACAGAGGAAAACAAATATTTCGCAGCATCTAAAACATGATAGAACTGTCAAAAGCATGTGAAGCGGCTACATAAATTGTGAAACATGAGTCACAGTTATGTTTGTTCTGCAACAGTGTAAAGACTTGGAGGGTTTTTTTTTTTTTTCTCTTTATGAAAATAGAGAAGTGACAAGCACTCTCTCCCGGAAGAAGCTAAGGTCCTTGCCTTGTCCTTTGGTCTGCAAACACCCATCAATCCAGACCTGTCTGTGAACAAGTTGTTCATGGTCTGAAGCAAAATGAGGAAATAGAGGAGAATGTGGTCAGACCCTCATAATGCTAAATTCAGCCAATTTTTCACTTTCAGATGATGGCTTTTTTACTCTTCAGGAAGACATCTTGTGTTTTTGTCTGGCCAGCATCCTTTTTTACTCACTGGCTTTTTTTAGAATTATCCCTCACTCGTTTTCAGTCTGTGGGTCTGGGTGGTGCTGTGCTCGCTCCCAGGATCCATGGTGGGTGTAAGATCCAGGGTGACCTGGTTAGTCAGGCAAGCACGAGAGACCCAAGAGGCAACCTGGGACTTGTGATGGGGTAAGTGAATCCCACTCTTGTCTGTTGGGGTGAAACGTGGGATGATGAAAACCTGAGGCCACCTTTGCCACCTCACGAATGAAACGTACGCAAGGTATGTAGTCAGCACAAGGATGGTAAAGAGGAAAGGTAAGGAGGAGAAGGAAGGGGAAGAGGAGGAAGAAAAAAAAGAAAATTTTATTTTACCGTTATTGTATTGCACTGTATTGTACTGCATTTTAGGTCCTGGTTCCAGTGATGTCTACAGCCTGATAATTGCCCGACTTTTCAGTATCATGGATGAATACATTATCTTCTGGTTTGAGCATCACCTCATTCTCCTCCTTTGGCTTCTCCTCCTCTGCCAAGCCCCTAAACATCTGGTTCCTCAGGGTTCTATCAAGGGTCCTTTTCCCTCTTCACTTGGCCCCTTCCTCAGTGAGGTCCTGTCCTCACCTCTTTCCTCAGCCACTATCCATGTGCTGAGGACTCTCTCATAACCCAAGGCTTCATCTCTGTCTGGATATCACCACTGCCTACTGGGCATCTCCAGCTGGAAGTCCCACCAACACCACAAAGCCCACCTGACAGCCGCAATCCTCACCTTTCTTCCACCCTGTCTTGCCCTGCAATTCTTTTCTCATGGGTAGAACTGTGATCCACCAGGGACCCAGATCAGGAAACGGGTGTCCTCCTCCCTCAAATCTTTCTTTTGTTCCATCAATGATGTCTTGATCTGCCACCACTTCGCCCTTAATTCCCTCACCTCTATGCCCCTTCCTTACTCCTCCACAAAATATAACCTTCATTCTCATCAAACATTCCCTTCCTCCCCCACAATGCTCACAGCTCTGCTTGGAGTGCCTTCGTGTTTATCCCCTTCTCCCTGAAACCTTCCCAGACTCCCCAAAATGGATTAGGTGCCCCTCCATTACACTCCCAACACATATCACTTTTCATGGAAATTACTTTGAAAACTAGTTACTGAACTTGCTATATATTGAGCATTTTACCCAAATTATCCTTGAAGCTCATGACATATCCTCAAAGGAAGACATTACTATGTCCACTCTACAGATGAGGGAAATCAGATTAGAGAGCTTGAATCCATTTCTCAAAGTTGGGAGCCAGGAGACAAGCAGGCCTGGGATGTGATCCAGGCAGGTCTGGCCACAAATCCTGGATAGTGACCACACCACCACACTGCTGTTCAGCCCCGCAGGTTGAAAAATCAGGTCTTTGGGGATAAAGTCTATAACTTTCATCTCAGGTCCCCACCAGCCAGGGCTGCCATATATTGGCTGTCAACGAATGCTGACCTGCTTAACTAAGAATGATTGCACGAGATTCTATTCCTCTCACTAAAGCTAGGTTTTCTTGTTTGCTTGTTTTGTTTTGTTCTGCAAAAGCAGGGCTGGGTCGCAGTCAACTTTCAGATTCTATGACACTGTAGTTCTAACAAACTCTATCCAGCTAATAACTTGCAAAAATAAGTGACTCATCTGTTTCTGTCCTTGTATCAGTCATTTTCTATCAAAAAAGAACTTGATCATGTGTAGTTTGCATTGTCCAAGGAGACACGTGAATCAGCTTTAAGAAATCACTTTCTCTGCCTTCACTCCTTTCTACCTCAAACGTGGTAATCAATGAAACAAATGGTACTCAAAGTTCCAGATCACCTGAGCTTCCTCCTCCCAATACCTACCCTTTCTTTTACAAAAAAAAAAAAAAAGGCACAGAGAAGAAAAAACCAATATTTATCATAAAAGGTGGAGAAAAGTGATATTTGCTTGCTAGATTGGCAATATCTTTTCTAACACTGGATTCAGAACAGATCTAATTAGCTGGGCTCAGACCAGGAAAGAGAATTCTTGCATGGTTTGCACCTTCACAGAATTCCATGGCAACAAAACCATCTGGAATGAGGGTGACAATTATAATACATTTAATGTTACCAACCTTACTGGATCCAGGTGCAAAGCATGCTGGGATTTCAGCAGCATGAGTTGATGGGAAGTGGAGAAGCCTGAGGTGGAAGGAATGGAGAATTCTAGACATAGGTACAAGCCTAGTGCATCTCCCAAGGACATAGACCCATAGTCTAATATACATAATCCCAAGTGCCCTGCTGTCTTGGGCTCTAGTCTGGCTGGCATCAAAATCCAAACTTGCCCACAGTAATTAGTGGATAAAGGCAGCAGGAGCCCAGGTGGCAGGTGGCACTTAAAAGTCTGGCTTGTGGGAAGATCATAATTTCTGCTCATTTATAACACAACTTCAGTAAATAGTTAAGAAAACAAGAAGCACAGTCTTACACCCCAGGTAGAAGAGGCCAGCAAAATCCAGAGAGAAGATTAGAAAGAAAACAAAGGGATGGAAAGACAAGACAGCCATCCAGTTCCAGTAGACAAGTGAGCACACAGGCAGGGAAAATGAGGCAGAGGCAACACAGCAGGGGCCAAGGAAGGCAGGGCAGGGATAGCAAGCTCAAGTGCCCATGGAGACCAGGGAAGCAATCTAAGTGGGTCTGGTCATCCAGTGGAAACTGGCCACCTAGAAAACAGGTGTCCCAACTAGGTGGCGGGGGGGCAGCTGCTACTAGCTCCAGCCCACTGATACCAGGTAGAAATATGATTCCTACATTTCTAGGTCTTGCAATTTTTCAAGAGAAGCCAGAATTCCAAAGTTTGTATGAACATCCCACACATTGGAAATGCTGGCAACTGGTTTCAAGTATTTTAAGATATTTGCAGACCAAACAAAACTGTCTGCAGGCTAAATATGAACCCATAGGTTCATAGACTTCTGCAGCAAGGGCTTAGGAGAGCTCAGTGCTCCCCGTGGCACAAGGGATACCAGCGCTACAGTGACAGCACTAATATCAGAGGTTACAGCTGCTGGTGACTAAGGATTCGATGTCTAGACTACCCTTGGGGAATTGAGGGGAGAGGGCATCCTCAGATGAAAACTTCAGCGACTTTAGAAATATAAGACAAGAGGGCAAGGCTCCCACTAAGCCTGAACACAACTGGGTTAAGGAAAGGGATATTGGGGGAAACTGGTACAGTGTGTGCAAAATCACGGCAAGAGAACGTGCTCGTAACTGACAGTCAAAAGAAAAATAGCTGTAGCAGGTTCTGAAGGGCTCTGCCCAGATCCACTCACCACTCACGCCTTACGCCATTTCTGTGCATGCACAGAGAACATTAATCCCCCTAAAGGAGCAGCCCTTCACTGACGACTGATGGGGCCTGATGGACAACTGCTCTAGATCCCTTCCCTCTGCTGAGATGAGGGCAGGGCAGTCCACACTGCCTCCCAGAGTTCTCTGCTGGGACTCAGCCTCAGTTGCTCACAGAAGTAACCTTCTTGATGATACACTTTTACTGACTTTCTTCTCTTCCCCATTTCCCTGTCACTGCTTCCTAGAATCACCTCCCCAATAAACTACATGCACCCACATCCTTGTCTCAGGGGCTGCTCTTGGGGAGGAACCAACCTCAGCAGTAGCTTTTCATGTGTGAG
This sequence comes from Lagenorhynchus albirostris, assembly GCF_949774975.1. Taxonomy (NCBI): domain Eukaryota; kingdom Metazoa; phylum Chordata; class Mammalia; order Artiodactyla; family Delphinidae; genus Lagenorhynchus; species Lagenorhynchus albirostris. The sequence goes on from NC_083109.1 coordinate 70,075,380, forward strand.
GACCCTACCTTAGAGGCAGCGGATTGACTGGGTGGCTGGTGTCCACGATTCTATGGATTGCAGATGATGTTCTGGAAATAAGGGACTGGGTATAAAGCATTTTCCTGGGGATCCTAAGAGTAAACCCTAGGTTTTAGTGTTTATCCTACCAGCCCTGAGGAATCTTCTTGGTCTGGTCTGGATTGTTTCTCTCCTTCTCTGAAGAATATCTGAGCCAGTGGCATGTAATACACTGTCTTTAGGTATTTTTGCCTCTGGTTTCTGTGTAAATGAGTCTTTACGCACATCAAGGAAGATCCTGCTCAAAAGAACCCGAAGGCGATCCCTTCTGCAAAGGGTCAGAGACAACGATTGAGCAAATAGCTCCTCTTCAATGTACTGAACTTTACATAATCTGTTCTAGGACAAGGGTCGTCTGTTATGAGATGGTCACTGACACCCATCACTTATCTGAACTCAGGTGACCCAGAGAGTCCAGGAAAGTTCTCCAGGAAGCCAAAATTCATGCCACAAGTCCCTCCTCTCCCTCAAAGACTTTGCTCATGTGTTACACAGAATTCTAGCAACTTGGTTTTCTGATTTCCTTCAGAGCTAATGTAAGTGAATTTGGCAGTGGGTATGCTAGAAGCAGGCATGGTGGCAGCAGGCAAAAGTCAGAGTTGGGTAGTCAACAGCAGAGAAGAAAAGCAGAAAATCCATGTAGAACAGAAAGAAGACTTCAAAAATCATAACATTTCTGAGCTATTTGTGTAGATGCAAACATCCCTGTGCACTTTCCCAGCACAAGTGTAGCAACTATATAGACAGTCTGTGAGGTTGCTGTACACACATGCACACACACACACACACACCACTCACATTCGCACACATCACAGACACACATGTCACACACATGTACCCCAGTCACCCACGCAGCCTCACTGGTTTCTTTCCACAGACTGAGAGGAAGATAGAGGCAGGGCAGTAACCTGACAGCTCCGACACAGCTGTGGCAGGAACAAGGCTCTAGTGAGCAGTTTACAGGGAAGTGGGTGGGAAACCAAGGGTATAGTTCTAGCACCTTCTGGCTGGGTGGGAGGGGGCTGGGGACTGCAATCAGAGTCCAAATCCTGAAATGTCTGGCAGATCCTGTCAGGCCCAGGACATGCCAAGCAGCCATGGTAGGAGTGTCCTGCCTCTGCTTACACCACACTTGTCCCAGCCCTGTCCATGGATGGGACTGGAAGTGGCAACAGTCCACTGGTCCTTATTCACCACATGCCTGGAATCTTGCGCACGCCAGACATGCAGTCCTGCTATCCGCCCAGTGCTCAGCGGCGAGGGGGCCACATCTCCATGTTCCCCCATCACCACCAAATAGATGCAAATCTCTGGAATAAAATCCTTTGCAAGGGTTGAAAACAGGAGGTACAGAAAGCACCTGCTGGGAGGCATTCTTGAGGCAGAGCCCAGGAAATGTAGCAATGATAACCTTTCTAGGAGCAGAAGCAGGAGGAGACCTTTCTGTTTCTAATTACACCAAGTAACAGGAGCAAAATACCAGAGAACCTTCTGCATCTGCTTCTCTGTTCAGCCCCCCTCCTCTGAGGACACACTAACCCCTCCAAGAATACACCGCATGTTCTCAACTGTCTAATCACCTGCTGCCTGAGCAAGAAAGTTAATTTCCAACAGTGGGATCTAGGCCATGGATAAGTTCCTCTTCTTTCCTCTGTTACCCTTTTTCCAGAACATTTGTCCCTCCCTGACGGGGGATAAGGCTGAATGTGTCCCACCTTGCTAATGCCTCATTCATCTCCTCCCTCTCTCTTCCCTCTGCCCACCATGGTGCAAAGTCAGTGACAGGGCCAATGTCAGTGTAGGAGGGAGCCACGGGACTCCGTGACATCTGCCTGGCCCAGAAGCTGCAGAAGCTGACCTGATTCTCATGGTGCTGCAGGAATGATGAAGGAAGATGGGAGAGAAATAGGGGAAATACAGCAGCAGTCATCAAGGGTGGACAGTCCAGGGCTTCCCTGGTGGCGCAGTGGTTGAGAGTCCGCCTGCCGATGCAGGGGACACGGGTTCGTGCCCCGGTCTGGGAAGATCCCACATGCCGCGGAGCGGCTGGGCCCGTGAGCCATGGCCGCTGAGCCTGCGCGTCCGGAGCCTGTGCTCCACAACGGGAGAGGCCACAACAGTGAGAGGCCCGCGTACCGCAAAAAAAAAAAAAAGAGTGGACAGTCCAGTGCAACCCAAGAAGGAAACTTGAGGCAGGCAGATGGGAGACAGATCACTAGAGACAGTGAGTTCCTTGACACTGGAATTGTGTGAGCAGAGTCAGTTCAACTCTCTGTCAAAGCTGTAATGAGTATATCTGCTTTGGCTCTTCCTTGACTCCAGATTTTTCTGGGCTCCGATAACAGCATTTCCTCCATCTGTGACTCCAACACTAAGCACTGGCTTCTCGCTGTAGGAAGACCCTGGTTGCCTCACCATTACTTTCTGCTCCCAACCCTGCCTGGCCCTGTTTCAAAGTCCCCATGTTTACTTCTCTGCATTTCCCTGGAAATGAACTACGTTTCCCACTCACCCTTGACTGATCTGACCCTGTACAGTGAGGCTACATCAGTCTCCTTCAGAGAAAATAAGTATGATTGTTTTATTTACTGTTAGGAGGAGTAAATTGACTCAGATTATTCCACATGCCTGGTAAAGTCACTTAATCTCACTGAGTTTTTGCATCTGCAAAATGGCCATAAATACCTCATCTCTTTTGCTCACAGAGGAAAAAAAATGGAGGATTTGAATATCGCTGGGGAGGGGGTGGACGGAGAAAAGCAATTAAAAGAAAATGTTTCTTACTGGAAAGGAATTTCAGCTGCTAAAACATGACCAGCAGCCCAACCCCAAGCCCAAGTGCCAAGTCTGAGGCCAGAGAAAGGAGAGAAAGAATTTGTAGCTTTTCTAAAGAGACTATTTGAGAGACTGAAGGTTCTTAATTCTTCATTGTGGAGGGAAAATTGACCCCTAAATTATTTATTGTATTTTAAATTTACTGATGGAAGCAGTTTTTAAAACTTCACTGTTCTTTTTGAAAAGAATTAACCTACTTAAATGTTTTAAATCTTTTAAAGTATTTCCTGTTAATGGTAAAATTAGACAGAAATTCTATTCATTGGAATAGGCTGTTAAGAACTGAGAAGGGAGGAATCCATGCCCCCATTTCCTCCAGGATCCTTGAGTAGGGGGACGGAGGGGTAAAGGTCATTCCCGGCCTTGATCTCTTTGCTGGGTCAATGTTAATCAGAACCAGTGAATAGCGGGGAAGAGACTGCTATTTTTATGGAATTCAGTGGAAAAAACTAGGACTTCTGGGACCTGTATTCCAGGTGAAGCAACCTTTTCGGTTGCAAATAGAAAACCCAACACAAACCAGAGTAAGCAAAAAGATGATTGGTTGGTTTCTATACCCAGAATGACTATGGGTACGGCTGGCTTTATCTTATTTCCCTGGCCACGGTGATTGGTTCAGAGATACACGCATGAGCCACTCAGAGGGGAGAAGCTCTGAAGTGCCTTGCCTTCAGAATCTGGCCAAAGACTTGCTCTCTCCTCCTGAGCTTCCTGTAGGGAAAAGTGGTGCAAATTTTGTCCCCAGGACATACTTCCCCTCCTTTCATCTTTCAGCCCTTCCTCCTCTGGGAGAACCAAACTCTCATACAAAGTTTCCTCTCCCTGTTACAAGATGTCAACTTTGTATAACTTTGTTTCAGTCTTGACTTTCTATAGACTGCTCTGCCATAGACTCTTGGGAAGTGGAATGTGTCCTGAGCAAAATGAGGAACCTCTGAAGGTGTAATAGGTGTGAATTTCACATCACCATCATACTCAGGCACAAGAAATACCATCTTATTTCCCTTTTGTCTCAATAATCAAATTAAATCTGACTCTGACCCCTCACCTGGAAGGAAATTCAGTCTTAGTTATCACTGGGGCTTCTACTCTAATTCCTCAAAAAATTGTACAAATGTTCCCGGAGGCTTACACCATCCAGGCTTCTGGGTCACACTTGTCACTGACATCAGGACCAGTTACATGATTTGTGCAAAATAATAATCTTGTTTGAAGATTATTAAGAATTTTCAGATGATGACACAAAAGTATTAAACTAAGCCCAGGGCTATGTTTTTCCCAAAGCTATGAGATAAGGTCTTTGCCAAGGCTGGTGCCCCGGCATCTGAGCCCAGTGTCCCTAGATGTACCATGTGGCATCCTCCTTCTAAGTCATCTGCTTCCCAAGGGTACCACAAGGAATCAGGGTTCTGATGTAGCAGAACCCCAAAACCCTTCTTCACCCCAATCTTTGGGAAATTCTCTCCCAACTTAGGCTCCTTCTATCTCCAGGCACCAAGCATCGTTGCAGCTCCTAAATATTCCCTTAAGCAAAAGAAGCCCCAGGCTGCTAAGACTCACTTCAGACCCTGTTTACACATCAGTTCAAGAAGGGAGGCAGGGCTTCCCTGGTGGCGCAGTGGTTGAGAGTCTGCCTACCGATGCAGGGGACGCGGGTTCGTGCCCCGGTCTGGGAGGATCCCACATGCCGCGGAGTAGCTGGGCCCAAGAGCCATGGCCGCTGGGCCTGTGCGTCCGAAGCCTGTGCTCTGCAACAGGAGAGGCCACAACAGTGAGAGGCCCGCGTACCGAAAAAAAAAAAAAAAAAAAAGAAGGGAGGCAAATAGTTCTCATTTTTTCTTTAACAGCAGAAAAAAATAAAAATAAAATGCATAGTACTAACTCAATACATTATCCTTCAGGGGAATGACATGGTCAGATTTCTGTTCTATAAAGTTCTCTCTGGCCACAGTATAGGGAACAGATTAAGTGGGAGGAAGGGGGAGTTAAGAGGGAAAGTGGAAGTACAAGCCAGGAAGATATTTCAGAGTCCAAGAAAAAAATAATATTGGCCTGGAGTGTCAGTGCAGATAAAGGGAAATGGACACATCTAAAAGATATTTAGAAGACTGTGGCAGATACCAATAGTTGCCTACTCCAGTACCCACTTATTTATTACTAATATAATCTCAGAAATGTTCTGGTTGGCAAGGTGTGTATTTAAAAATATTCACTTCCCAATCTTCCTTGCAGATAAGGGTGACGTAATTCAGCCATGGCAAGTAAATAAATAAATACACTGGATGAAGTTTCTGGGCTTTGGAAAAGGAAACAGATTTGACTGGCTTTAGTTTTCTCATCTTCCCTTCATGTCATGCCTGAAATCTGATGTCGTGCCAAGAGGTGTGGCAGCCATCTTGGGACCATGAAGTCATAAGCCTAAAGCCAAATTCCATAAGCTAAGAACGGTAGAGATGAAAGAGAGTGTGAGACAGTGATCATGTTACAGAGCTGCTTAAGCCATGATTTGATTCCCTCCAGATTTCTTGTCGCTTGCTCTTTGTTTGGTAAGTGTGATTGAGTTTTCTGTTACATGCTTTAAGATGCAAGCCCTAAGTGATCCAGATACAGACCCAACAAGACTTAGGGTAAATTGTGGAAAGGGAATTCAGAAGCGGGCAGCATCACCTTTGGAGGACCCCAGCCAAACTCACTGCAGAAACCCCAAACCAACCATAAAGCAATGTTAAGTCAAATGCAAAGCTCAAAGAAGCTGTAACATTTAACAGGGAGAAATATATTGAGGTCATAAACCTATTTCCTCCAGAATATTAAATGAATAGCAGGAGGACCCTCCAACTCTCTGGACCGATGTGTTTACGTGCAGAGAGGGGATTGTGATCCAAAGCTCTGGCAAAGAATGGATTTACTAGAAAGCCCCAGGGCTGCATTTTACTGGCTTGGAGCACAGGGTTTGGGGTCATAAATAGCTGGATTCTAATCCCAGCTCCATCATACCCTAGCTGTGTGACCCTGGAAGTCAAGTGACCCTGTCCCTTTAGCACTCTAGATCCAGTTTGCTCACCTATAAAATGGATCTTGCAATAGTGACATTTCACAGCATTGTCTTGAGAATTAAAAGAACTAATGCATATGAAGTTAATAACTGAATCTCTGGCACATGTAAGTTCTCAAAAAAAATACGATTCCGTCCTCCATTCCTTCTTTCCATGAGCTTCTTCCTCCCTTCCTAGATTTCTCCCCCCTCCTCCCCTATCACTAAAGACTGAACTATCAATAATAAGGCAGAGTTCAAACCCTTCTAGGAATAAAAATGTCATCATTCCGTATTACAAAGAAACAAGACTCAGATAATTACAATGGGGACTAGAACTCAGACCTCCTGCCTTTCAGCCTCGTGTTCTTTCTGCCTTCAGATGCCGCTTCCATTACAATTCCCCTACTGAGAGGTCAGAAAGCTGGGTACAGGGAGCAGATGCTGGGAAAGGACATGAGGAATGCTGAGAGGACCGCAGACTATTCATTGAACTTCATTCCTGCAGGAGGCTTTGAAAAGCTTGACTCAGTGAATATTACTGAGTGTGATTGTGCACTAAAACTGTTAGAGACTATTGGCTATACATGGAACACATCTTCTTTCCACCTATGCATCAGATGTACTACAATTCCCAGACTCCCTTTCAGTGTGTAGCCATGCAATGAGTTAAAGCCAACAGAATGAGAGAAGTAAAGTGAGCCACTTCAGGTCTAGTCCATAAAGCCTCCCATGCTTGCTTCTCCATCTTTTTTCCTCCCTTCTGCTGAATGCTTAAGACTAGTTCTAAGATCTTAAGGGAAGGAAAAGCCACAAGATGGAAACAGTCTGAGTCTCTGATTGATTATGTACAGAGAAACCACCCTGCTGATTTGAATGCTCAACCAAGACTGCTATATAAATGAAAAATGCACATCTAATGCGTTGATCCATTACATATTTGGGTCTGTTACTACAATACAGCCTAGTTTAACTAACACATATGCCAAAGCCTGCACCAAAATAAGCTGAAAACGTGAACACGCCCAGGCAAATTCTAATTTGGAGTCTTTTTTTTAACTTTTATGGTTTTGATTTTTTTTTGCGGGGGGGGGGGATACTTTAAAAAATCGGTTATATTTGTGTAAAGTAAAAACATCAGGGGACTTCCCTTGTGGCGCAGTGATTAAGAATATGCCTGCCAATACAGGGCACATGGGTTCGAGCCCCAGTCCGGGAAGATCCCACATGTCGCGGAACAACTAAGCCGGTGCACCACAACTACTGAGCCTGCGCTCTAGAGCCCACGAGCCACAACTACTGAGCCCGCATGCCACAACTACTGAAGCCCACGTGCCTAGAGCCTGTGCTCCGCAGCAAGAGAAGCCACCACAATGAGAAGTCTGCGCACCACAATGAAGAGTAGTCCCTGCTTGCCGCATCTAGAGAAAGCCTGCGCACAGCAACGAAGACCCAGTGCAGCCAAAAATTAATTAATTGATTAATTAATTTTAAAAAAAGATCAGAATTACAAGTCCATATGCAGTAAACCTGAGCTTCCTGTCTATCCCTAACCCCAGTTTCCCAGTTTCCTGTCCCAGAAAAAGACCACAATAAATAAGTTCTTGTATATTCTTTTTAAATTTAATAATTTTTTAAACTAAAGTATAATTGACCTACAAACACTATGTTAGTTCAAGGTGCACAACATAGCGATAACAATACTTCTATACATTGCAAAATGATCAGAACAATAAGTCTGGTTACCATACAAAGATATTACAATAATATTGACTATACTCCCCATGCTGTACACTGCATCCTAATGACTCATTTATTTTGTAACTGGAAGTTGTACCTCTTAATCGTCCTCACCTATTTCACTCATCCCTCACCCCTTCCCCTCTGGTAACCACTTGTTTGTATTTATGAGTCTGTTTCTGTTTTGTTATGTCTGTTCATTTGTTTTGCTTTTTTAATTTCACATATAAGTGAAATCATATGGTATTTGTCTATCTCTGTGTGACTTATTTCATTTAGTGTAATACCCTCCAGGTCCATCCATGTTGTCACAATGGCAAGATTTCAATCTTTTTTTATGACTGAGTAGTATTCCATTGTGTGTGTGTGTGTGTGTGTGTGTGCGCGCGCACATGTGTGTGTATCACTTCTTCTTTATCCACTCATCTACTGATGGACACTTAGGTTGCTTCCACATATTGGCTGTTATAAATAATGCTGAAACGAACCTAAGGTGCATACATCTTTTTGAATTAGTGTTTTTGTTTTCTTCAGAAAAGTGTCCAGAAGTGGAAATGCATGATCATATGGTAGTACTATTTTTAATTTTTTGAGTAACTTCCACACTGTTTTCCATCATGACTGAACCAATTTACATTCCCACCTACAGTAAGCAAGGGTTCCCTTTTCTTCACATCCTCACCAACACTTGTTATTTGTTGTCTTTTTGGTAACAGTCATTCTAACAAGTGTGAGGCGGTATCTCATTATGATCTTGATTTGCATTTCCCTGAGGAGCAGCTTTTCATAAGTCTGCTGACCCTCTGATGTTCTTTGGAAAAATGTCTGTTCAGGTCCTCTGCCTACTTTTTAAATTGGGTTGTTTGTTTATTTGATATTGAGTTGTACGAGTTCTTAGTATATTTTGGATATTAACCTCCCATCAGCTATAATATTTGCAAATATCTTCTCCCATTCAGTAGGCAGAGTTTTCCTTCTTTCTGTTGACAGTTTCTTTCACTGTGCAGAAGCTTTACAGTTTGATGTAGTCGCATCTGTTTACTTTTGCGTCTTTCCCTTACCTGAGGAGACAGATATATATATATAGTGCTAAGACTGATGTCAGAAAGAGTATTGCCTATGTTTCTTCTAAGAGTTGTATGGTTTCAGGTCTTACATTTAAGTCTTTATTCCATTTTGAGTTTATTTGTATTTAGTGGTGCTGAACTCCCTTAGCTTTGGCTTACCTGTAAAACTCTCTCTCTCCTTCAAATCTAAATGATATCCTTGCTGGGTAAAGTATTCTTGGTTGTAGGTTTTTTCCCTTTCATCACTTTAAATACATCACTCAACAGAATTTTTATTTTTAACTGCACTGCTGCATGGATCAATAGCTTGTTCATTTTTACTGCTGAATAGTAGTATGTGAATATACCGTGATATGGTTATACCATAATCTGTTTATCCGTTCACCAGTTGATGGTGATAACAAATAAAAATGCTGTGAATGCACATGTAAAAGCCTCTGTATGAGCATATGCTTGTTAGGAGATACGTAGGAATATAAAGTCCAACCACTTAACATTGCAATCAACAGCGTGTGAGCATCCCAATTGCTCTATGTCTTTACCAATATTTAACATGGCTTTTGAAATGTAGGCATTTGATTATCCCCCAATGACAAATGATGTGCATCTTTTCATGTGTTTATTTACTGTCTGTCTTTGCTAAAGTGTGTGCTCATTATCAGATTGTTTATTTTCTTATTTTTGAATTTTGATAGTTCCATGCTTATTCTAGATCATGTCCCTTTCAGATGTGTGATTTGTAAATAGTTCCTCCTCATATGTAGCTTGTCTTCTCATTCCCTTAACAATGTCTTTCAAAGAGCAGACTTCAAATTTTTATGAAGTCCTATTATTGATTATTTTCTTTTATGGATAGTGCTTTTAGTGTCATGCTTCCCCCCCTTCCTCCCCCTCTTCCTCCTGCCCCTTCCACAGTCAGGGCAGGGGAGGAAGGATGATATCGATATTCCCTAAAAATATATATGCTTCAGACCCTCTAGGTACATTATCCATCTCATTCTCTTCCAGGTAGGAGCCTTTATCCACCCATTTTACAGATTTAAGAAACTGAGGTTCAGATATCTTGACGCGCTTAGAGGTGCCCAGCCCAGGAATGGGAGGCCAACAGGCTTGGACCACACTGACTCAGAATTATGTGAGACATCCATGAGTCCACACAGTCTCCAGAAACCAGCATGACGCAGCCTCTGTCCTCTCCCACCAGGCCCGCACCTTGGCCCAGAGGGGCTCTGACAGAGCTGGCCTCAGTGTCAAACAGAGCTGGGTTCAAACTCCAACTCTGCCACTCGTGAACAGGCTGAGCCTGGGCAAGTACCCTCACATTTCTGACAATCCTGAGCAAGATTTTCTGAGAGAAAAAAGAGCTTTTTATAAACTGCAAAAAAATGCCACAGGAAGGGTGTCATAATAAAAATACCAATCTCATTACTATGTCATGGAAGGTAAAGTGAATTTTTAAAAGTAGATTAGGTCAGTATTCCCATTATACTTATAATAAAGTTCAAATTCGGCAGCATGGCAGCATAATCCCATATGTCCCTGCACCAGGGGTGCCTCCCCACCCCCCCCCGACTTCAATCCTTCTCTTTTCCATTCCCACCAGGCCTTTGCACCAGCTGATTCCCCACCCCAACCTGGGCTGCTCTCCCTGCAGATCTTTCTCTGTCTGGCTCCTACTCATCATTCACATCTCAGCTCAAATGTCACCTCCTCAGGGAAGCCCTCCCTGACCACCTCTCAACACTGTCATACATACACACCATCATGCTTTCTCGCACTGGTTTATATTCTCCAGGATCTATATTGCTATCCGAAACTCTCTTGCTTATATATTTATTTGGATACTTAGTTATTGTTCGTCTTCCTCTTGTGGCAGATAAAGCCAGGGCCTCCACTGTCTTGTTCAGCATCTCATCCTCAGCACCTAGAACTATGTCTGACTCAAAGTAGGTGCTCAATAAGTATGTGTTGAAAGAATGCTTGAGATGAAATGAAGAATATCGAATGCTTGACATAAAGCAAGCACTCAGCTTAAGACAAGCCTGGAGAGGCTTCCAGGAAGATGGCGGAAGAGTAAGCTGCGGAGATCACCTTCCTCCCCACAGATACACCAGAAATACATCTACACGTGGAACAACTCCTACAGAACACCTACTGAACGCTGGCAGAAGACCTCAGACCTCCCAAAAGGCAAGAAACCGCCCACGTACCTGGGTAGGGCAAAAGAAAAAAGAATAAACAGAGACAAAAGGATAGGGACAGGACCTGCACCAGTGGGAGGGAGCCGTGAAGGACGAATGGTTTCCACACACTAGGAAGCCCCTTCGCGGGCGGAGACTGCGGGTGGCGGAGGGGGGAAGCTTCGGCGCCGCGGAGGAGAGCGCAGCCACAGGGGTGCGGAGGGCAAAGCGGAGAGATTCCCGCGCAGAGGATCAGGGCCGACCGGCACTCACCAGCCCGAGAGGCTTGTCTGCTCACCCGCTAGGGCGGGCGGGGGGCTGGGAGCTGAGGCTCGGGCTTCGGTCGGAGCGCAGGGAGAGGACTGGGGTTGGCGGCGTGAACACAGCCTGAAGGGGTTAGTGCGCCACGGCTAGCCGGGAGGGAGTCCGGGGAAAAGTCTGGACCTGCCGCAGAGGCAAGACACTTTTTCTTACCTCTTTGTTTCCTGGTGCGCGAGGAGAGGGATTAAGAGCGCTGCTTAAAAGAGCTCCAGAGACGGGCGCGAGCCGTGGCTAAAATTGCGGACCCCAGAGACGGGCATGAGACGCTAAAGCTGCTGCTGCCGCCACCAGGAAGCCTGTGTGCGAGCACAGGTCACTATCCACACCCCCCTTCCGGGGAGCCTGTGCAGCCCGCCACTGCCAGGGTCCCGGGATCCAGGGACAACTCCCGCGAGAGAACGCACGGCGCGCCTCAGGCTGCTGCAACGTCACGCCAGCCTCTGCCGCCGCAGGCACGCCCCGCCCTCCGTGCCCCTCCCTCCCCCCCTCCCCCCGGGTCTGAGTGAGCAAGCGACCCCGAATCAGCTGCTCCATTAACCCACTCCTGCCTGAGCGAAAAACAGACGCCCTCCAGCGACCTACACGCAGAGGCGGGGCCAAATCCAAAGCTGAGCCCCTGGGAGCTCTGAGAACAAAGAAGAGAAAGGGAAATCTCTCCCAGCAGCCTCAGGAGCAGCGGATTAAAGCTCCACAAGCAACTTGATGTACCTGCATCAGTGGAATACATGAATAGACGACGAGTCATCCCAAATTGAGGAGGTGGACTTGAGAGCAAGATTTATGATTTTTTCCCCTTTTCCTCTTTTTGTGAGTGTGTATGTGTATGCTTCTGTGTGAGATTTTGTCTGTATAGCTTTGCTTCCACCATTTGTCCTAGGGTTCTATCCGTCCGTTTTTTTTCTCTTAATACTTATTTTTTTATTTTAATAACTTTATTATATTTTATCTTACTTTATTTTATTTTACTTTATCTACTTTCTTTCTTTTTTCCTTACTTCCCTCCTTCCTTCCTCCCTCCCTCCCTCCTTTCTTTCTTTCTACTTCTACTAATTCTTTCTTTCTACTTTTTCTCCCTTTGATTCTGAGCCATGTGGATGAAAGGCTCTTGGTGCTGTAGCCAGGAGTCAGTGCTGTGCCTCTGAGGTGGGAGAGCCAACTTCAAGACACTGGTCCACAAGAGACCTCCCAGCTCCACATAATATCAAATGGCAAAAATCTCCTAGAGATCTCCATCTGAACACCAGCACCCAGCTTCACTCAACGACCAGCAAGCTACAGTGCTGGACATCCTATGCCAAACAACTAGCAAGACAGGAACACAATCCCACCCATTAGCAGAGAGGCTGCCTAAAATCATAATAAGTCCACAGACACCCCAAAACACACCACCAGACGTGGACCTTCCCACCAGAAAGACAAGATCCAGCCTCATCCACCACAACACGGGCACTAGTCCCATCCACCAGGAAGCCTACACAAGCCACTGAACCAACCTTAGCCACTGGGGGCAGACACCAAAAACAACGGGAACTGCGAACCTGCAGCCTGCAAAAAGGAGACCCCAAACACAGTAAGATAAGCAAGATGAGAAGACAGAAAAACACACAGCAGATGAAGGAGCAAGGTAAAAACCCACCAGACCTAACAAATGAAGAGGAAATAGGCAGTCTACCTGAAAAAGAATTCAGAATAATGATAGTAAAGATGATCCAAAATCTTGGAAATAGAATAGACAAAATGCAAGAAACATTTAACAAGGACCTAGAAGAACTAAAGATGAAACAAACAACGATGAACAACACAATAAATGAAAAATACTCTAGATGGGATCAATAGCAGAATAACTGAGGCAGAAGAACGGATAAGTGACCTGGAAGATAAAATAGTGGAAATAACTACTGCAGAGCAGAGTAAAGAAAAAAGAATGAAAAGAACTGAGCACAGTCTCAGAGACCTCTGGGACAACATCAAATGCACCAACATTCGAATTATAGGGGTTCCAGAAGAAGAAGAGAAAAAGAAAGGGACTGAGAAAATATTTGAAGAGATTATAGTTGAAAACTTCCCTAATATGGGAAAGGAAATAGTTAATCAAGTCCAGGAAGCACAGAGAGTCCCATACAGGATAAATCCAAGGAGAAATACGCCAAGACACATATTAATCAAACTGTCAAAAATTAAATACAAAGAAAACATATTAAAAGCAGCAAGGGAAAAACAACAAATAACACACAAGGGAATCCCCATAAGGTTAACAGCTGATCTTTCAGCAGAAACTCTGCAAGCCAGAAGGGACTGGCAGGACATATTTAAAGTGATGAAGGAGAAAAACCTGCAACCAAGATTACCCTACCCAGCAAGGATCTCATTCAGATTTGATGGAGAAATTAAAACCTTTACAGACAAGCAAAAGCTGAGAGAGTTCAGCACCACCAAACCAGCCCTACAACAACTGCTAAAGGAACTTCTCTAGGCAAGAAACACAAGAGAAGGAAAAGACCTACAATAACGAACACAAAACAATTAAGAAAATGGGAATAGGTACATACATATTGATAATTACCTTAAATGTAAATGGACTAAATGCTCCCACCAAAAGACACAGATGGGCTGAATGGATACAAAAACAAGACCCATATATTTGCTGTCTACAAGAGACCCACTTCAGACCTAGAGACACATACAGACTGAAAGTAAGGGGATGGAAAAAGATATTCCATGCAAATGGAAATCAAAAGAAAGCTGGAGTAGCAATTCTCATATCAGACAAAATTAGACTTTAAAATAAAGACTATTAGAAGAGACAAAGAAGGACACTACATAATGATCAAGGGATTGATCCAAGAAGAAGATATAACAAATGTAAATATTTATGCACCCAACATAGGAGCACCTCAATACATAAGGCAAATACTAACAGCCATAAAAGGGGAAATCGACAGTAACACATTCATAGTAGGGGACTTTAACACCCCACTTTCACCAATGGACAGATCATCCAAAATGAAAATAAATAAGGAGACACAAGCTTTAGATGATACATTAAGCAAGATGGACTTAATTGATATTTATAGGACATTCCATCCAAAAACAACAGAATACACATTTTTCTCAAGTGCTCATGGAACATCCTCCAGGATAGATCATATCTTCGGTCACAAATCAAGCCTTGGTAAATTTAAGAAAATTGAAATTGTATCAAGTATTTTTTCCGACCACAATGCTATGAGACTAGATATCAATTACAGGAAAAGATCTGTAAAAACTACAAACACATGGAGGCTAAACAATACACTAGTTAATAACGAAGTGATCACTGAAGAAATCAAAGAGGAAATAAAAAAATACCTAGAAACAAATGACAATGGAGACACGACGACCCATAATCTATGGGATGCAGCAAAAGCAGTTCTAAGAGGGAAGTTTACAGCAATACAATCCTACCTTAAGAAACAGGAAACATCTTGAATAAACAACCTAACCTTGCACCTAAAGCAATTAGAGAAAGAAGAACAAAAAACCCCCAAAGTTAGCAGAAGGTAAGAAATCATAAAAATCAGATCAGAAATAAATGAAAAAGAAATGAAGGAAATTATAGCAAAGATCAATAAAACTAAAAGCTGGTTCTTTGAGAAGATAAACAAAATTGATAAACCATTAGCCATACTCATCAAGCGAAAAAGGGAGAAGACTCAAATCAATAGAATTAGAAATGAAAAAGGAGAAGTAACAACTGACACTGCAGAAATACAAAAGATCATGAGAGATTACTACAAGCAACACTATGCCAATAAAATGGACAACCTGGAAGAAATGGACAAATTCTTCAAAATGCACAACATGCCAAGACTGAATCAGGAATAAATTGAAAATATGAACAGACCAATCACAAGCACTGAAATTGAAACTGTGATTAAAAATCTTCCAACAAACAAAAGCCCAGGACCAGATGGCTTCACAGGCGAATTCTATCAAACATTTAGAGAAGAGTTAACACCTATCCTTCTCATAAACTGTTCCAAAATATAGCAGAGGGAGGAACACTCCCAAACTCATTCTACAAGGCCACCATCACCCTGATACCAAAACCAGACAAGGAGGTCACAAAGAAAGAAAGCTACAGGCCAATATCACTGATGAACATAGATGCAAAAATCCTCAACAAAATACTAGCAAACAGAATCCAACAGCACATTAAAAGGATCATACACCATGATCAAGTGGGTTTATTCCAGGAATGCAAGGATTCTTCAATATACGCAAATCAATCAACGTGATACACCATATTAACAAATTGAAGGAGAAAAACCATATGATCATCTCAATAGATGCAGAGAAAGCTTTCGACAAAATTCAACACCCATTTATGATAAAAACCCTGCAGAAAGTAGGCATAGAGGGAACCTTCCTCAACATAATAAAGGCCATATATGACAAACCCACAGCCAACATTGTCCTCAATGGTGAAAAACTGAAAGCATTTCCACTAAGATCAGGAACAAGACAAGGTTGCCCATTGTCACCACTCTTATTCAACATAGTTTTGGAAGTTTTAGCCACAGCAATCAGAGAAGAAAAGGAAATAAAAGGTATCCAAATCGGAAAAGAAGGAGTAAAGCTGTCACTGTTTGCAGATGACATGATACTATACATAGAGAATCCCAAAGATGCTACCAGAAAACTACTAGAGCTAATCAATGAATTTGGTAAAGTAGCAGCATACAAAATTAATGCACAGAAATCTCTGGCATTCCTATACACTGATGATGAAAAATCTGAAAGTGAAATCAAGAAAACACTCCCATTTACCACTGCAACAAAAAGAATAAAATATCTAGGAATAAACCTACCTAAGGAGACAAAAGACCTGTATGCAGAAAATTATAAGACACTGATGAATGAAATTAAAGATGATACAAATAGATGGAGAGATATACCATGTTCTTGGATTGGAAGAATCAACATTGTGAAAATGACTCTACTACCCAAAGCAATCTACAGATTCAATGCAATCCCTATCAAACTACCACTGGCATTTTTCACAGAACTAGAACAAAAACTTTCACAATTTGTATGGAAACACAAAAGACCCCGAATAGCCAAAGCAATCTTGAGAACGAAAAACAGAGCTGGAGGAATCAGGCTCCCTGACTTCAGACTATACTACAAAGCTACAGTAATCAAGACGGTATGGTACTGGCACAAAAACAGATCAATGGAACAGGATAGAAAGCCCAGAGATAAACCCACGCACATATGGTCACCTTATCTTTGATAAAGGAGGCAGGAATGTACAGTGGAGAAAGGACAGCCTCTTCAATAAGTGGTGCTGGGAAAACTGGACAGGTACATGTAAAAGTATGAGATTAGATCACTCCCTAACACCATACACAAAAATAAGCTCAAAATGGATTAAAGACCTAAATGTAAGGCCAGAAACTATCAAACTCTTAGAGGAAAACATAGGCAGAACACTCTATGACATAAATCACAGCAGGATCCTTTTTGACCCACCTCCTAGAGAAATGGAAATAAAAACAAAAATTAACAAATGGGACCTAATGAAACTTCAAAGCTTTTGCACAGCAAAGGAAACCATAAACAGGACCAAAAGACAACCCTCAGAATGGGAGAAAATATTTACAAATGAAGCAACTGACAAAGGATTAATCTCCAAAATTTATAAGCAGCTCATTAACAAAAAACCAAACAACCCAATCCAAAAATGGGCAGAAGGCCTAAATAGACATTTCTCCAAAGAAGATATACAGACTGCCAACAAACACATGAAAGAATGCTCAACATCATTAATCATTAGAGAAATGCAAATCAAAACTACAATGAGATATCATCTCACATTAGTCAGAATGGCCATCATCAAAAAATCTAGAAACAATAAATGCTGGAGAGGGTGTGGAGAAAAGGGAACCCTACTGCACTGTTGGTGGGAATGTAAATTGATACAGCCGCTGTGGAGAACAGTATGGAGGTTCCTTAAAAAACTACAAATAGAACTACCATACGACCCAGCAATCCCACTACTGGGCATCTACCCTGAGAAAACCAGAATTCAAAAAGAGTCATGTACCAGAATGTTCATTGCAGCTCTATTTACAATAGCCAGGACATGGAAGCAACCTAAGCGTCCATCATCGGATGAATGGATAAAGAAGATGTGGCACATATATACAATGGAATATTACTCATCCATAAAAAGAAACGAAATTGAGCTATTTGTAATGAGGTGGATAGACCTAGAGTCTGTCATACAGAGTGAAGTAAGTCAGAAAGAGAAAGACAAATACCGTATGCTAACACATATATATGGAATTTAAGGGGAAAAAATGTCATGAAGACCCTAGGGGTAAGACAGGAATAAAGACACAGACCTACTAGAGAACGGACTTGAGGATATGGGGAAGGGGAAGGGTAAGCTGTGACAAAGCGAGAGAGAGGCATGGACATATACACACTACCAAACGTAAGGTAGATAGCTAGTGGGAAGGAGCCGCATAGCACAGGGAGATCAGCTCGGTGCTTTGTGACCACCTAGAGGGGTGGGATAGAGAGGGTGGGAGGGAGGGAGACGAAAGAGGGAAGAGATATGGGAACATGTGTGTATGTATAACTGATTCAGTTTGTTATAAAGCAGAAACTAACACACCATTGTAAAGCAATTATACTCCAATAAAGATGTAAAAAAAAGAGAACACTTAAAAAAAAAAAAAAAGACAAGCCTGGGTTGGCCAGAGGATGCTCTGGTCCTTCCTTACTGCCCTGCCACAGGGTCTGGGATTCTTCCGTTCTGTCACAAATGCAGCCATAGACAATACATAAATGGATGGGCGTGGCTATACTCCAGTAAAGCTTTATTTTAAGAAATGGGCTGTGGGCTGATTTGGCTAGCAGGTTCTAGTCTGTTGATTCCTGGTTTAGGGGAGTCCCCCTCTGGGATACCTCTTGAACAAGATGCAGGTTACAATCCAGGAACCAGCATTTACAAAGTGGTTGCGTCGTAGTCGAGGCACCTGAAGCAGCCTGCGTCAGCAGGACCCTGGGCCCGAATTTCAGCAGAGGTACAGGCCATAAACTTTATTTTACAGCAGGACATTGCCCCCCCCCCAACTTAGCTTTCTGCTGATTTTCCAAAGAGCAATGGAGGTGGGCCCAGCACTGTGATCACTGATGCGTCAGGGAAAGAGAGCCTGTACATTTAATTAAATGTTATTCAAGAAATAAAATTCAGGCCCTCAGCTGACAACGCAGAATATTAAAGCGTCAATTTCCTGAAGGAAACCTGCCTTAATGAGATCCTCCAAATAAATGGAAAGGGAAAAAAACGGATTAATCCCAGCTGCTAATGTCAGCCCCATCAACCCAGAGCAATGTCTTGATCAACAAAAGCTGATGATATTGGTTTATTGGGAGAAAGAAGGCATGGAGGGCTCTGTCAGGTCCACTAGATTCCAGAGGCAGCCAGAGTCCTGGAAAGAAGACCCTTTCTTCTCATGAGCCCCTAGAATGAGAAGCCATACAAGTCATACCCTCCTGGCCAAAGGTGCTAATAATTGAGTAGAGTGGAACTGGGAGGTCTGTAGTGGAGGGTCACAGTGCTCTGTCCTTGGTCTTGTCCCAGGCAACCTTTCCATTAGCAACTTGGAAATGTACAAGGGGAGATATTGACCTCATCTGTTGAATAAGCTAAAGTTGGAGTTCAATTAATTTATGTAAGATACCTGAAATCCTTAGAACAAAATAGATTCCTTTTCTTGTCTAACCCTTCAGTCACCTCTTTGCTAGAGAAACCAATGTGAATAAGATCTATTTACTCAACTGACTGCAATTTTCATGGTTTTTACCATTCTTTTACTCCCTGTTCTATTATGAACAATACGTTACCTCTAATTTGACTCATTCATTATCTCAAATAAATATATTTTTAAAGGACACTTGAGATCACTACTGTAAATGAAAAACTGGTATAACTTTCCACCAGCCAAAAGCAGCCGTAAATACGATGAAAACTAGCATTGTTATTGTGGCTCAATATCATTGCCAGAAAAAGCCTGGGATTCACTCTCCTTGTTAATTAGAGAGATGAGGAAAAGTTAGAGAAGTGTTAACCACATACAAGAACCAACTGAGATTTCCATATTATATGCTCAGCTATTCATTGACATTTAATGTCATGTCTCTGTACCATGATCTATGCCTTCAGACAGCCTGAATCTGCTTCTGTTGCTTACACTCAGAAGTCCCCTAACTGACACACAGTCTCCTGATGACCAGCTCTTCCCGTATCCCTGGTCCTACGACTCTTGCTTGCAAATGCCGTAGAGAAGCTTCATTCTGGGACATGAAATAAAACAACGTTAAGTTTTGAGCATAGCCAGTTAACAGTAAGAGGCTACTAAGGTCTTTCTTGCTGCAAGTCAAATTGGCCGGGGAGCCAGGGCAGGGCTGAGCCCTTTCTGAATCGTTCAGTACTCTCTCCCTCTATGCAGTGGCTGCCACCGTGAGCATCAAATCTGCGGGTGTTGGATGATGACTGACTAAACACAGCAATGCACTCCTCTACTGCAGAGCCAAAGATGACTGCTGGTGTTTGGGAGGAAAGTCTCTGTGTATGTATTTTCCCATCTAGTTTTGTACGTAGAGACTGGAAGCATTTCCCAGAATGACTGGAGAAAATGTCAGTCTTTATTATGGACGAGATGAATCTGCTTTGGGGAAGTTTTATTGAATGCCCAATAGTCAAGATTAGTCTTCATTGAATACTAAATATAAATACGAAGAATCAGAAAAGACAACCAGATTGTGAAAAATCTCATAAATTTATTTTTGCAGTGCTGATAAATCCACTTCTGATTAAAATAATTCATCACTTATCTATAGCAAGCAATACTGGGTGGTTATCCATATGTGAATTTGTCTTAGAAATATGTACCAACTTAAAGTGATTTTTAATAAAAATACATTATTTTTAGCCAGCAATTTGGTTCCAAGGGCTGGTTGCTGACAGAGGGAAGGAACTATTCTATGAGTCAGTGAATGTTTTCCAGAAAATAAATTAAGGAGAAAACAACAGAGGCAGCTAGCTCCCGGTGTGATACAAATTCAATGTGATTACCTTTGCCTTGAGTTTCATTTTTCTTAATTTTTTTTTGGGGGGGGTGGGAGTGGATTGTGGCTGTGGTTTTGTTTTTAATCAAGTCAATCGGACAGCTCCTGATAACTCTGGCTGGGTTTGTAGTTTCCTTGAAAGTGTCATGACTTGGAGAAAAATCTGAGAAATGGCCTAGAATATGCCCACACTCGAAAGGTCTTTAGGATGACATTCAAGGCCCCTCACAACCAAATCTCCACCCACTATTCCCTGCTTCCCAGGTCCCCCAAAGCTATGCTTCAGCTGCATTAAATTCTCATCTTTCTCCAGAGTAGTAGGCATGTTCTCTGTGAAATAAAAGGGGGAGATAAGAAAACTTATTTATATTTGCTTGCATTTGCGTAAAACTACTCTGGAAGGATGCTTAGGAGACAAAAGAAAGTGGTGATATGTGGGTGTTGGGGGGGAGTAGGGTGGGAAATGAATGGGTGGAGGTAGGGATGGAGAGGGAGGAAGATATTCACTATGCACATTTTTTTGCCTTTAAACTTTTGAACTATGTGAAAATATCACCCATTCAGAAATAAAAGGGAAGGAAGGAGAGAAAAAAGGAGGGAAGGAAGGAAGGATGAAGGACAAGAGAGAAGCAGGGAGGGAGGAATTCTCATTATTCTAGGAACACATTTCCAGGCCTTTGCCCTTGCTATTTCCACTTCCTGGATGACTTCTTCAACCTCGCACCCACACACATACTTCCATATTTTGCCAGGAAAACCCCTGCAGATGCTTCAGAACCCAATTCACATGCCACCTTCTTTGTGAATATGTCACCCAAGAAGAGTTCCTCTGTGCTCCAAAGAACCCTGGTCGGAATGTATACTCCCCATAGGCACAGAACAGGAGATGCCTTGTTCTCTGTTGTAGTATCTGCCTTTATTATGGTCCCCAACACATAGTAGGAGCTTTATAAACATCTATCGAATGAATTAGGAGACATAAGGAGGCTGCATAACATAGTGGTTAAGAGCACGAACATGGATGTCAGGCAGACCTGAC